>NW_012105176.1:205792-212847 GCF_000951045.1 Mandrillus leucophaeus
TATGAGTTGGTATCTCAAGATTTTCATTTGCATCCTCTTCATGACCAATGACGTTAAGATTCTTTTCCTGTGTAGCGGTCATTTAAGTACCTTCTTTGGGGAAATAGCCAGCAAATACTTTGTCCATTGTTTAACTGACTTATTTGTCTTTTAGAGCTCCAAAATTATTCTTGCAAACTGAGACTTTGCAACCCTCCACCTAGGCCCTGGTAACTGCCATTCTAATCACTGGTTCATTAAATCTGACTATTTTAGATTTCACATAGAAGTGAGATCATGCAGTATTTGAGTTTCTGTGCCTGGCTTTTCTCACTTAGCATGTCCTGGTGCACTCATATTGTCTCAAATAGCAGAATGTATTTAATGTATTTCTTTTTTAAAGGTGACATACATTTCTTTTATAAAAATAAATATATATGTGTGTGTGTATAATGAATAAAGAAACCGCAGTTAATATATATATATATTAACCACACATGTGTATATATTAAATATATGTATTTTTGTGTATATATATTGCATTTTAATTAATTTCTCTTTAGACAAACATTTAGATTGTTTGCATATCTCAGCTATTGTGAATAATGCTGAAATGAACATAGAAGTGCAGATATCTTTCTGACATACTGATTTTATTTCCTTTGGTGGTGTACCAGGAAAGAGATAACTAATTATATAAACTAACTTTATTTTTAACGTGTTGAGGAATCTCCATACTGTTTTTCATAATGGCCATACCAATTTACATTCAATCCAGCAACGTACAGAGTTTTAATTTTCCACATCCTCTCCAACACATACTATTTTTCCTCTTTCTAATTAGAGCCATTCTAACAGGTGGGAGGCAATATTTCATTTTGGTTTTGATTTGCATTTTCCTGATGAGAATGAGTTTTGGAAACTTCATACACGTGATGGCTATTTGTATGTCTTCTTTTGAAAATCTCTGTTCAGATCCTTTGCCCATTTAAAAATTTTGTTATTATTGTTATTTCTCTATTGAGTTGCATGTGTTTCTTATTTATATATTGGATATTAATTCCTTACCAGATAAATGGTTTGCAAATATTTTTTCCACTCCATAGTTTGCCTTTTGACTCAGTCTGTTGATTGTTCTCTCTGATGTGCAAAAACTTTTTATTGTAATGCAATCCCATTTATTTATTTTTGCTTTTCTTGGTGTCATATCCAAAAAAAAAAAAAAATCCAGACCAATGTCAAAAACCTTTTTCTCTATGTGTTCTTCTAGTAGTTTTATGATACCAGGTCTTACATTTAAGTCTTTAATTCATTTTTAGTTAACTTTTGTATGTGTTAGAGATAAAGGTTCAATTAAGCTTTTCTACACATAGATATCCAGTTTCCTCAGCAGCATTTGTTGAAAAGATGATCCTTTTTTTTCTTTCTTTTTCATTTTTTTCCTCTGACTGGGTAGTTTTAAGTGATCTGTCTGTGAATTCACACTGATTCTTTCTTTGCTTGATCAGACGTGCTGTTAAAGTCTCTATTATTCTTCAGGTCAGTCACTGTATTTATCATCTCCAGAATTTGTTTGTTTCTTTTTTGTAATTTCATCTCTTTGTTGAACTTTAAATTTTCTTAATGTACTGTTTTCCTGATTTTTATTTTAGTTGTCTATCTGCATTCTCTGGTAGCTCACTGACATTCTTTAAGACAATTATTTTGAATTCATTGTCAGGCAATTCCTAGATCTCAATTTCTCTGGAGTCAGTTGCTGGAAAATTATTGTGTTCCTATCATGTTTCCTTAAATTTAGGGGTTTCATGTAGTTTAGCATCAATGTCTACAATTGATAGAACAGTCACCTCTTCTAGACTTTACAATTTAGTTTCAGTGAGGCAGAACATTCTCTTATAGGTCAGTACAGAAGCACTGGATGTGTGATACAATTCTGGCTCCAGAGAGAGTACTGCAGTGTAGTCTCTGTATGGGTCTGTCAGTTGAAGTTAGCATCAATAAAGATAGTACTGTTTCTGGCAGCTAGGGCTGCTGGGATTATACTGTTCTCTCTTTCACCCTCATAGGGAAATCATCTTAGAAGATATTTCTCTTTGTTCTAGGGCTAGCATGCAGTGGCTTGAGTGCCAGTGTCAGATGTGTGAGTGATTGGGGAGTAACCATGGAGCCTGGGTCCAGAATGCATGAACACATGGAGTGACCATGGCTCCAGGGCTTGGGATGAGGGGATGCAGAGTAAGGCAGTGGAACTGGTTTCCAAGCAGCCATGTTGCTGGAGTCTGGTGCTTCACAATTGTGTGCAGTTCGGTTGTGTGTGTGTGTATCAGGGCTGGCTTTGGCCAGCAGTGTTATAGCACCAGCTCCTTCTCCAAAGGTATTGAAGCAGTTTCAATGGTTGTTGAGATCCTCAGTGGTGAAGGTTGCTGGGGTCCTCTGCAGACAGGCCACTGGGGATCATGGTGGATCTCATCACATGGCTGGTACTGATCACTCTCATCCTTCGATTTTGTTCCTAGCCATCTCTAAATGTTTCATCTATGTCAATCTCCCCAGCCATCTAGGTGGGGTGAAACTGGAATGAGTCCTTTGGGCAGTGTCCTGAAATGTCAGGAAAGTTGATCACTCACTCTAATCTCTTTTTCCCCATGAGGTGAACTCATGAGCTGGAGAGTTTGCTCAGTGCCGAGCTGTGTTGGCATGGTCGATGGGATGATGCATAAAAAAAAAAACTGTTCTTTTTTTATCCTTTCTGTGCTATTATTCTCCTTTTGTTTTCCACTGTGTTGCTGCAACTGCTTAATTGTACTGCCTAACTCTCCAACAACTATTTTCATTAGTAATGATTTCTAATTGTTGTTTTCTTGGGGGGAGAAAAAGGATGAGATTTCTTATTCTACCACCTTGTGGATTTCACTTCTACATTTATTTTTATATGTTGAAATAACTTTATGTTTCTTGGATCAATTAGATTTGGTCATGGTGTACCAAGTTTTATATACTTTTCATGTGCTGCCAGATTCAGTTTGTTAGTATTGTGTTGAGAATTTTTGTTTCTGTATTTATCTGGTATATGAGATCTGTTGGTTATTTTTATTTTTATATATTTATTAGGATAACTTTGACTGTTTTGTTGTATCAGGGTATTAATGACCTTATAAAATAAATTGGAAATTATTCCCAATGGCTTTTGTTTTGGAAGAGTTTGCAAAGGATTTATGCAATTTTTTAATAAATTGTTTGATCAAATTCACCAGTGAAGCCATCTGGTACTGATTTTTTTTGGTAAGATTTTTAAAAATTGTGATTATGTATTCATTGTGTTTACAGGTAATAGGTCTATTCAGCTTTTCTATTTCTACTTTAGTCAGCTTTGGCAGTGTGTTTCTTTTCTATTTCACTGGATTATCTAATTGATTGTCATATCATTGTTTGAATCACTGCGTTCGATTATTTTTGTTTCTGTGCGCTGATAGTAGTGGGGCTTTTTTAATACCTGATTTTGGCAGGTATTTTGTTGTTGTTGTTGTTAGTCTAGCTACAGTTTTATCAATTTTGTTGACATTTTTGAAGAACCAGTTTTTAATTTTTTTCTAATTTTGTTTTTTATTTTATTAATTTTTAAATCTAATCATTAGTATTTCCTTTCTTATGCTAGCTTTAAGTTCATTTTACTGTTCTTTTTTAGTTTAAGAACACTTAGGTTTTTTATTTGTGTTCTTTCTTCTGTTCTTATACAGATCTTTAATATTATAAATTTCCTTCTAAGTGCTGCTTTCACTACATTCCAGAAGTTTTGTATGCTGTCATTTTATTATCATCTTCTCAAAGCATTTTATTTTCACTTTTCATTTCTTCTTGATTCATTAGTTATTTTGAAATATGTTGTTTAATTTCCACATATTTGTGTATGTCCCAAGTTTTCTTTTGTTATGATTTCTAATTTTATTCCATTGTAATCAGAGAATATACATTATGTAACTTATCTCATTTGAAATATATTAAGACTTGTTTATGACATACTCTATGGTGTAATCTGTAGAATGTTCCAGGTGCACTTGAAAAGAATGTTTATTCTTCTGTTCTTCAGTGAAGTGTTTTATAAATATCTCTTAGGTCAAGTTGGTTTATAGTGTTGTTGAAGTCATCTTTTTTTCTATTCTGTCTAGTTGTTCTATCCATTATTAAAAGCATAGTATGGAAGCCTCCAACTATGATTGTTAAATTGCCTATTTCTCTTCTCAGAGAATTAGACAGGGGGTCTATTGTTAGGTGCATATAGGGGGTAAAGCCCCGTATAAAGCCATCAGATCTTATGAGAACTAAGTCACTATCACAAAAACAGGATGAGGAAAACTGCCCCCATGATTCAATTATCTCCACCTGCTCCATCCCACGACCTGTGGGGATTACGGGAACTATAATTCAAGATGACATTTGGGTGGGACACAGCCAGACTTTATCACACCCTCTCTCCTCTTTAAGTGACAACTCTCCTGGCATTAATATTAATTATTCCTTTGATTTCTTTATATTTTCACCATCCATTCGTATCCCTCTGCCACAGATAACTTAGCTTTGCATGGTTTGGAACTGTGTGGAAATAGAATATTCTGTACATTTTCCTCTGTGATTGCCTCTTTTCTGCAATATTTTCCTGTTGAGAGGCATCTGTGTTCATTACATCGCGCAGTTCATTCTTTACTGCTCTACTATTCTACTCTACTATTATACTACAGTTAATTTGCCCAGTCTGCTATCAATGGTTACTTACCATTTTCTCATTTGGGGGACATCTATGTTGAATAATGCTATTTGTGAACATATTTGTTGTGTATGTTTCCTGGGGTATATATCCTGGAAGGAAATGTAAAATAGTGTTCATCAGAGAATGAAAAGTAGATTTTCGCCGCTGGAGCTTTCAAGGTGCATATATATGTGTATGCATTTGTGTGCATGTGTGCATATGTGTGTGCATGTGTGTACACGTGTGTGTGTGTTGGACAGGGCTGGGGGAATTGGTGTTGATAGAGAAGACAGAGGCAGTGACCAGTTCATAGAGAGTTTTTTAGGCCAATCTGAGAAGTTTGATCTTGTAGTTTGAAGTAGCCTGGCACTCACGAAAGTACCCGAGGCCAGGCATATGGACTTACATGTCGTCAGTTCACAGATAGCATCGAGGTCTTGGCTGCAAATGATCTCCCATGGACAGTGTGGGTAGAGAGCTGGAAGCTAATCAAGAAGACAGTCCTGGAACGGAAAGACGCATGAGGCAGACACAAGAAGAAGGGCATTTCCTCCGCATCTCCCTTTGCCCTTTTTGAAATTGGAGATGACTGAGCATCTCTTGTAAAGACTCAAGGCCACTATACTTCCCATGTGCACAGGCACTGAGAATGGAATAGGTATTTTACATTTTCAAATAGTTTTTCTCATTGTAAATACAATTATAAAAATAACATTAGTAAGTCCTAACCAATCACACACAGATAAAGTAGGAACCAAACTTTGTCTTTAAAATGTAGAAGTATATCTGGAGAATTAAAAAAAAAACCTTAATAGTTGTTATTTCTGATTTTCAAACTGCTATTTTGACCTTAAAACATTTAGTGAAAATTTCTTGTATCATTAATTAGTATTAAACAATTTCCTTTTGAAAGGCTATATGTATATTTCAGTGGATGAATGAGCCCTCATTTATTTAACTAATTTTCCTATGTTAAACAAATTTTGTAAATGATTTTACAGGGTTGTTTTCAATTTTTATCAGAAAATCATAAATTTTGTTCTTTTTTAAAAATTCTTTTTCTATTTTAAGTTCTGGGGTACATGTGCAGGTTGGATAGATTTGTTACATAGGTAAATATGTGCCATGGTGGTTTGCTGCACCTATCAACCCATCACCTAGGTATTAAGCCCAGCATGCATTAACTGTATTTCTAATGCTCTCCCTCCCCCAATCTCAACCCCTAACAGGACCCAAAGTATGTTGTTCCCCTACCTGTGTCCTTGTGTTCTCATCGTTCAGCTCCCACTTATAAGCGAGAACATGTGGTGTTTGGTTTTCTGTTCCTGCATTAGTCTGTTGAGGATGATGGCTTCCAGCTCCATCCATGTCCCTGCAAAGGACATGATCTCATTCCTTTTTATGGCTGCATGGTATTCCATGGTGTATATGTACCACATTCTCTTTATCCAGTCTATCATTGATGGGCATTTGAGTTGATTCCACGTCTTTGCTATTGTGAGTAGTACTGCAGTGAATATACATGTTCATATATCTTTCTAATAGAATGATTTATATTCCTTTGGGTATACACCCCGTAATGAGATTGCTAGGTCAAATGGTATTTCTTATTCTAGATCTTTGAGGAATCTTCACACCATCTTCCACAATGGTTGAATTAATTTACATTTCCATCAACAGTGTAAAAGCATTTTTATTTCTCTGCAACCATAAATTCTGTTTCATGTATTTATTTAAATATATTTCCTTTTTCTTTAAGAAATATTCTAGAAGTGGAATGTCTGGCCCACGGATGCAATTGTGGGGACATTTATGAAGCTCCCGTCCAACACCAGTCCAGAAGGCTGGTCCCGAGAAGGCTCCCTGAGCAAGAGGCGGTCTGCCGCACAGCTCCCGGCAGGCACCTGTGGCACTGATCTGGCCTGGCAGGATGCCCAGCTCCACTGGTAGCCTCACAGCCTGGGACCTGGGTGTCCTAGAACAGCCTTGAGGTCCTACTTCGCCCCTCCTGCCATTATTCCTTCTTCCCTGATGTCACTCTGCTTCTGGGAGGACTTCCTTTTGGTTCCTGTGACCTGGCCTTCTGTTTGATTCATTACTGAGCTGTCTTAGTTCATTCAGGCTGCCATGACAAAGTGCCATAGACTGGGTGGTTTATTTTATTTATTTATTTATTTTTTGAAATGGAGTCTTGCTCTGTTGCCCAGGCTGGAGTGCAGTGGTGCGATCTCCGCTCACTGCAAGCTCCGCCTCCCAGATTCAAGTGATTTTCCTGCCTCAGCCTCCTGAGTAGCTGGGACTAAAAGCGCCTGCCAGCATACCCGGCTTTTTT
>NW_012105176.1:212952-229170 GCF_000951045.1 Mandrillus leucophaeus
TGAGCCACTGCACCTGGCCTAGACTGGGTGGTTTATGAACAACAGATACTGATTTCTCACAGTTCTGGAGGCTGCAAGTCCAAGGTCAACGGAGTGGCAGACTTGGCATCTGGCGAGGGCTGCTTTCTGCTTCATCGAAGGAACCATTTCACACCACCCTCCCATGGTTAAAGGAGCAAGGCAGCTCTCTGGGGTCCCTTTTACTAATCTCATTCTTGAGGGCTCCATCTCATGTCCCAGTCACCTCCAAAAGTCTCCACCTCCTGATATTATTGCCTTGGGAGTTAGGATTTCACCATACAAATGTTGGGGGGACAAGAGCATTCAGTCTATAGCATTCCCCTCTCAACACATAATGACCACGTTTTCATGTCCGGTTAGTCACTGCAGTAGGTAATGAGGACACAGTGGTACAAAATGCAGACAAAGGGTAGGAGAGAAATGGACATTTAACCAAGTACTGCATAAGCAAGTGTGTAATTGCCACTGCTGATAGCCATCTCCATCCAAAGAATGCACAGGTAGATCTTGAGTATCCTGCAGAGGTGAGCCTCTGCTCCCCAGACTTGGCTAGCTTGAAGCCAGAACTGTGGCTTATTCGTCTCTACACAGTGGACACTCAACCAATATTTGTTGAATTGAGTTCCTAGTGGCTCAGTGGAGAAAGAGGTCCAAGCCTGGTGGTGGAGGAGAGGAATGAATCCCAAATAGAAGAAAAGGAGATGCACCAGATAAACTACTCATGAGAAAATGTCTACCGGCCTTTTGGTATTCTGTGCTATTTCTTCCACTATTTAAACAAGTTTAAACAAATTTTAAAATTGTAGAGCAATAGGCCATCTTTGTTTAAAAATAATAATAAAAAAAATAAAAAAAACCTAGGATACGGTGGAAATGAAAATAAAAATATGCTTTGAGAACTCCACATAATGGAAGAGACGTGAACCCTGAAATGACTTACAAGTATCTATTGGTCTCCTTGAAATTTTCATGGCTGCCTGGATGTTTTCAAAATATTTTAAATTCTATTAGCACGCTTTTCTTCCCCTAGAGAATGGCATTTCCTGGATATATTTTAAAATTATTTTTCTAGGAATACCTGGGCTAAGTGGCTCTCAAAATATCTTGTTCAATGGTGGCTTGAGCTTCAATACAATTGTTACAAGGACACTTATTACTTCAGACTCTTTATCCTGAATGCTTGTTGTTTGAATGAAAAGTTTAATCAATGTGAGGCTTGAGTTTGCTATCCTGTCCATCACATAAACCAAAGAGGTGTGTTGAAAAGAAACAAGGCAAATCTTACTAAGAAAAGCTATGTTTTTAGTGCTAGATGTTAAAATAAAAAAAAAAAAAGAAAATGAAATAGGAATAACTGTCTGCCTAAACTTGGCAGTAAAGTTTGCCAGGAAATGGTGCTGAATAGGAAGCTTTCAAAAGGAATCAGGAGAGCTGGCCTTTGTGATTTGCAGATCACTCTGTTTCACCTTAAGAGCCATCACATCCCCTCTTCATTAGAATAGCAAATTAAAAGGTTCACAGAAACAGTTCAGTTTGGCTTAGTTTAAGTCCCTTCTCAGAGAATGTGAGAATGAATATGATATAGAAATCAGTATTTCCCAGCTACAGGTAATCTAATGTGTGGAACATTTTCTGCCACCCTCCTCTTTGCTCTGGCTGTCCAGATGCTATTCCCATAATCCTTAAATCCCCAGCTTATTCCTATCACCATAGAAACACCTGCTGGCCTGATCAGTTTTGACCAGTTGCCATCCTCGCTCTTCACAGCTTCAGCTCTTGCTACAGAAGGGCAGAAGAGCAGCGGTGGGGAGTGGCTCTAGGAACCTTTCTCCTCTTCCATTATCTGACTGTCTCCTTAGGGAGAAATGTACCCTGAGGTTTTATTCTTTCTTGCATTAGCAAGTGCTTAAATGCTATGAGGCATGATCACTTTTGAAATACTGTATATAAATTAGGACAGATCTAATTATTTACCTACCTATTTTCTCTCCCTTCAAAGTGAAGGCGTGTCCTCATTATTTTTTTTTTCTATTTTATCTTACTATGGTGAAATACACATCACATAAAATTTTTTATCTTAACCAGTTTTAAGTTTACAGTACTGTTAATTATATATTCACATTGCCGTGAAACAGATCCACAGAATGTTTTCATCTTGCAAAACTGAAACTCTGTATCCATTAAACAATCATTCTCCTTTTCCCCCCTCCGCTGAGCTCCTGGAAGCAACCATTCCATTCTGTGTCTATGATTTTAACTACTCTAGAAACCTCAATTGGAAACACACAGTGTTTGTTTTGTTGTGAATGGCTTATTTCACTTAGCATAATGGTCTCAAGTTCTTCTATGTTGTAGTATATGTCAGAATTTCTCTCCTTAAGGCTCAATAAAAAACCCCATTACATGTGTATACCACACCTATGCACTCATTCATCTGTTGATGGTCACTTGGGTTGCCACAATGCTTTGCTCATTGTGAATAATGTTGTTATGAATATGGTTGTACAAATGCCTTTTTTCAATCCCTGCTTTCAATTATTTTGCATATGCATTCAGAAGTTGAATTGCCCTATGTTTTCTTCGAAGAGTTTTATAGTTTTAGGTCTTACCTCTAGGTCATTGGTCCATTTTGATTTAATTTTTGCATTGGTGTTAGGGAAGGATCCAACTTCATTCTTTTGCATGTGGATATCTGGTTTTCCCAGCACCATTTGTTGAAAAGGCTTTCCTTTCTTTCCGTTTTGAATAGTCTTGGCACCCTGTCAAAAATAATTTAACCACACGTGTGAAGATTTGTCTCTGAGCTCTTTATTCTATTCTATTGGTCCATATGTCTGTGTTTAGACCAATACCACAATGTTTTCATTATTGTTCCTTTGCAGTAAGTTTTGAAATCAGGAAGTAAGTCCTCCAGCTGAATTCTTTTTCAAAATTGTGTTGTCTATTTAGGGCTCCATGAGATTCAATATGAATTTGAGGATTTTTTTTCTGTAAAAAAATTTTACTGAGATTTTGATAGGAATTGCATTAAATTTGTAGATTGCTTTTGGTAGTATTGACTGCTTAACAATATTAAATCTTCCAATCTATGAACATGGAATTAATTTCTGTTTATTTATGTCTTTTAAATTTTATTTCAGTGCTCTATAGTTTTTAATGCTCTCTAGTTTTTACAGAGCATTGCTGAAATAAATTTTACAAGTCTTTCATCTCTCAGTTAATTTCTAAGTATTTTTGATACTACTGTAAATTTTTTTTTATAATTTCCTTTTTAGATTGTTCATTGTCAGTGGATAGAAATTAAACTGATTTTTGTTTCTTGACTTCATATTCTTCTGCTTTGATGAACTCATTTATTATTTCTAACAATTTATTTCTTTGGTGGACTCTTTAGGGTTTTCTATATATAACTTCATATAATTTGCAAAAAGAAATTGTTTTACTTTTTTCTTTCCAATTTGTATGCCTGTCATTTCTTTTTCTTGCCTAATTGCTCTGGCTAGAGCTTCCAGTTCTACATTGAATAGAAGTGATGAAAGTAGGCATCCTTGTCTTATTCCTGATCATAGAAGTAAAGTTTTTAAAAAAATTTTTCATCATTAAATATGATGTTGGCTATGGGTTTTTCATAGATGGTTTTTATTATACTGAGGTAATTTCTTTCTACCCCTAGTTTGTTGAGTGTTTTTAGTATAAATGGGTGTTAAATTTTGCCAATACTTTTCCTGCATCAATTGAGATAATCATATGATTTTTTTCTTCATTCTATGTGCTGTATTACATTGACTGATTTTCATATGATGAACTATCCTTGTATTCCAGGATTAAATCCTACTTGATAATGATGTATAATCTTTTGAATATATTCCTGGATCCAGTCAGTATTTTGTTGAGGATTTTGTCATCAATGTTTATAAGTTTATTTTCTGTAGTCTTCTTTCCTTTTTGTGTCTTTGCCTGACTTTGGTATAAAGTAATGCTGGTTTTCTAGAAAGAGAAAGTATTCTCTCCTTTTCAATTTTTAAAAATATTTCAAAAGGATTGGTATTTGAAGTGTTTCATAGAATTTACCAATGAAGCCATCAGGTCTGAGGTATTTTATCATTAGAAGATTTTTGAACACTGATTTAATTTTCTTAAGAGTTTTATGTCTTTTCAGATTTTATATTTATTTATTAGTCTTGGTGGGTTTTGTGTTTCCAGGAATTTGTCTTTTTATCTCTAGGTGATCCAATTTTATTTCTGTAGTATCAGTAGTAATGCCCACATTCATTTCTGACTATCAGTTTGAGTCTTCTCTCTTTTGTTCTTACTCTGTCTAGCTAAAGCTTTGTCAATTTTGTTAATCATTTAAAAAATCAACTTTTGGTTTTATCAATTTTTTTATTGGTTTTCTATGCTTACATCATTTACCTCCCCTCTAATCTTTATTATTTTATTTGTTCCACTAGCTTTGGGTTTAGTTTGTTCCTGTTTTTCTAGTTTCTCAGGTTGTAAAGTTAAGTCATTAATTTGATAGCCTTTTCTTTTTTTAATGTGTGCTTATAGTTATAAATTTCCCCATTAGCACTGTTTTCTTAAGTTTTGGCATGTTGTGTTTTTGTTTTTATTAGTTTTTAAATCATTTCTATTTTTTCTTTGATCCATTTATGTGTAAGAGCATGTCATTTAATTGTAAAATTTGTGAATGTTTCTATTTTACTTCTCTTATTTATTTCTAAATTTATCCTGTTGTAGTCAGAGAAGATACTTTGAATAACAGCTATTTTAAGAAATTAATTGAAACCTAATTGTGGCCTCACACATAATCTATTCTGGGAAATGTTTTATACATACTTGGGAAGGATGTATATGCTGTTTTTGGGTACCATGTTCTGTGTATAACTATTAGATCTAATTGATTTTTTGTGTCATATAAGTGCTCTGGTTTCTTACTTATGTATGGGTTTTCCATCTATTATTGGGAGTGAGATACTGAAGTCTCCAATTATGATTTTAGAACTGTCTTCAATTCTGCCAGTTTTTGCTTTATGTATTTTGATAGTCTGTCATTAGGTATGTGAATGCTTATAAATGTTATATCTTCTTGTTGTATTGCACCTTTTATTAATATTTACTGTCCTTTGTTTTATATAAATTTTTAATTTACAAGTTGATTTTGTCTGATATTCATATAGCCACCTCTGCTCTCTTTTGGTTACTATTTTCAGAAAGCATTAAAAAAAATCCTTTTACTTTTAATTTATTTGTTCCTTTGTATCTGATGTGAGTCTTTTGTAGATAGCATAAAGTTAGATCTTGTGTTTTTAAATTCTGCCAATCTCAGTCTTTTGATTGGAGAATTTAATCCATTTATATTTAAAGTAGTGCTGATAAGAAGGGACTAACTTCTGTCATTTTACTGTTTTCTACATGCTGTATAGCCTTTTTGTTCCTCTCCCTCATTTTTACATTACTGTCTTATTTTGTATTTAGTTGATTTTTTTTTAATAGTGAAATGTTTAAATTTGTTGTGTTTACGTTCATGCTTTTTATCAAATCTGGGAAGTGTTAGCCACTATTTTATTAAATATTCTGTCTCCCCTTTTATTCTTATTTTTCTGAGACTCCAACAATCCATATGCTGGTGTTGGTGGTGTCCCAAATGTCCCTTATGCTCTGTTTACTTTTCTTCCATCTTTTTATTTCTGTTCCTCAGATTCAATACTTTAAACTGTCCTATCTTCGAGTTCACTAATTCTTTCTTCTACTTGCTCGAATCTCTCCTTGAATCTCTCTAGTGAATTTTAAACTTCAGTTATGATAGTTTTCACATCCAGAAATTCTTGTTGTATCTGTAGTTTTTCCGTTTCTTTATTGATATTTCCATTTCATTCATAGGTCCTTTTCTCAATATTTTCCTTTGTATTTTTTTGTTGTTGTTGTTGGAAAATACATACTTGATTCTAATTATCTAATTTCCCCCTTCACCGAGGTTTGCTGTTTCTTTGGTGTGGTGGTGGTGGTTGTTTTATTGCTATTTTAACTGGTTTAGGCTGTCTCTGTGCCAAGAATAAGCTTGAGTTATAAACTTCAGGTATTTTCAGTTTTTTTCTGAGCATTTCCCTGGTCATGTATGGTTAATTTCTAATTTTCCTCATAGATATATTTGTTTTGAATGTTCTAGTCTTTAATGTCTGGCTCACAAAAGGTGACAAAGAAAAAAATGGAGGGAGGAAAAAGGGGTACTAACCCTTTAAATCCCCTGAAAGGTACATCAGCCAGAGGGAAAAGGGCTTGAAAAAACAGGGAGTCGCAGTGACAACCGTCACTGACTCTTTCTCCACACCTCTGTGATCAAAAGCAGCAATCAGAGTATGGATCCCTGATGTCTGGGATCAAGTTCTTATTTTCCACCATGGCTCTTGCAAGGTGTGTGCAGGCTGATTCAAGGACATGTTAAGAGCTAAAATTGGTCAACATTAACTACAATTTACCATCCAAGCTTTTTCCTGTCAGTTGTAAGCCTTCAATAACCTCTAGAGTTCCCAAATACTTACATCAGATGAATTCTGCCATTGCAATTATTGTCTATATTAGGGGATGGATTTCTAGTGCCTCCTTCTCTGCCATCATTCCATCATTCTCTCCTTGTTCTTCTTACATCTTCTCCCACTTTTAAGTTTCCATTGTCCCCAGAATACCCTTTCGTTAGTGAGAAAATAATTAAAGTTGGAAAAGACTCTTCTGGGAGGAATGGTTTTAGCCTTGAGCCAAGCCCTTCATACAAGTGAACATTTGTGCTTGTTGCATTAAGGGTTATTGTAGGAGATAGAGACAGGGGAAGGTGGTGAGTGGTCTATTTAGGCTTAACTCCAGTTCTTAGTACAAGGCATGGTATGTATTTCTGGAAATTCTGAAATACATGCAGTAAGTCTGAAATATGTACAGGTTAAACATAAATATTAAAGAAGAAAGGAAAACTACATAGAAGCAATGACCACATTGAACCATTAAATTGATTTGATCATTTCAGTTACTGCAACGGTTGATGAGGATTGTGCCAGAATTGATCCAGCTGCTGCAAATGATATTGATCATTCCAATAGTGAAAGAGATTAGATCCTCATGTCACACTGCAAAATGAAGTGGGGATTTGGCAATTATTCTCTTGATTTGATCCATACACTGTTGTCATTGTTTTTCTTTATGTCAGTATTGCCAATTCTCGTTATGGGATGAAGTATTTTCAGTGTTTACCCCAAAATGCTTATAAACTCAGCCCAATCTCTCTTCCAAAATATATGTCACATTTTGAGACCACTTTCAGCCAGTTTGAATTAGACAACATAATAAGGTGATAATGACAAACACATGGTGACAAGGAAGTTTCACCACTATGCCCAAGAAGGGAAAAATATGGAAAACCATCCAAAAAGGCATAGAAAAAATTCATGGGGCTTGTTAAGTTACATAATCTTTTAGATAAAATGAGCTTTTTCTGAAAAACTATTTTGTTTCCATTAATTAAATAGAACTTATTCATATCATATAGCTTGATCAGATAGCTTTCAACTAAACATTGCAAATAAGTTCTATTAATTGGAGGAGAAGGGACGCATGTGATTGTTTCAAGTCCTGTTTTCGGTTAAATTCAGCTTAGCTAATTGGATTGATCATGCAGTTACCCACCCTGGCTGCTAACATGGCCAAACCACCAACTCAACCACATCTCTACCCAATGCTTTCTGCTCTATGAAATATGTGCTGATTTGATATAGCAAAAAAACCCCTGACCAGAATTTCCAGGGAACAAGTGATATTAAAAATGGTGGATTGCTGGTTTCCTCCTGTGTAATTAAACACCACAGCTCAAGCTATTTGAAGGGTATAACAGTCTTAGCAAAATATTTATATTTTAATGTAGTTCTATTCACATGCTAAAAAAATAAAAATAAAAATGAAAGCAAAAATCAGAACAAAAACCCACAGGGTTTTGTTGATGTTTCTACCATTAGCTGTTGATTTTCAGACTGGATGGAACAATGCTAAGAATGTATGTCTAAAGTTCTTTGGTTAAATTAGAAAGTAAATACCGTTTGCTACATCCCAATACTTTTGAAGATGGATTTCGTTTCTGGTCCAATTTGTACCTATTTGTGTAACTTGAAAAGCAAGCCACCTATATTTCCATTTATTCTGAAATGTCTTTTCAACCAAACTGCCTAAAATTTCTATCATTAGCATCGCTAGGGTGGACTACAATAATTTATGTAGTTGACAGACATTAAAATGCAAATATTATTCAAGATGGAAGAATCCACTTACTAGTTCAGTGGGATTTGATTCACTTGGCAGATTAAAGATTAGTGAACAGGACTCAAAGAAATAAAAACAATCTTTGTTTCTCCAGGGAGGAGCAAAGAATAGAGGACCAAGTCAGGGCACCAGAGAGCCCACAGCCAATGAGCTAACAGGTGTGGGGTGCATGTGCACTAGCGGGTATACGGTACGTGTAAACTACCGGATGCGGGGTGCTTGCCCACTGGTGGATGCGGGGGGTGTGTGCATTCGTGAATGTGGGGTGCATGTGCACTGGCAAATGCAGGGTGTGTATGCACTAGTGGGTGTGGGCTGGTGGGTGCAGAGTGGCACAGGCTCCAGTTTCCCCAGGTTTTTTTTTTTTTAAACCTGACCTTGTTCATTTATTCCACTCTGCAGATGTTTGATGCACCCGCTAGATGCACTAGCAGGTGTGGGGAGTGTGTGCGCTGGTGGGTGCAGAGTGGCACGGGCTCCAGTTTCCCCAGGTTTTTTGTTTTTTTAAACCTGACGTTGTCCATTTCTTCCACTCTGCAAATGTTTGCAGGGCATAAGGGTAAGCTCTAATTTTTGCAACCTGATGTGTGTTGTACTCCTACCACTTCATTCACCCTCCGCTGAGAGCAGGCAAACATTTCCAATAGTCCTAATTTTTCTTTTTTCCTTCTGAGACATGAATTGAACCTGATTTTTTTAAAGTCCCCAAAGGAAACCAGGACCTGGGAAAGAAAACCCATCAATATCTCAAGGGGACTCACATACATTGGGTAAGATTCCAAATACCGCATAGCATATGGAGATTACACACCTGCAGTGGCGGGTAACCACACAGTCGCTCCCAGGAGAGATCAGGTGCAAAACCAAGTCAGAGGTTACAAACCAGATCTGCACTGGGGCTCCCTGTTGAAAACTGAGGCTGTCGCTGTACTGACCACAGGGGAGTATTCCTGTTCTGTTCTCTGTGGGAATTGATGGCTGCTTACTCTTGACACTTCCTGGAGACTCTGTGGCTTCCCAGCTATTCCCCTTCCAAGCCAACTCAGCTAAATCGTTGCTAAATGAAAAGGCGGATGTTTGAAGTGAATGCTACAAACTGAATTTCAAATGCCTAATAAGGTACTGAAAATTACCTCAAGCTTTCCAATGTCACAAACTGTAAAAATACAAATTAGGCTGCAAGTACAGCCCAGTCACGATGAACACTGCTATATGTTCAAATAATCAAGCTCTCCTTTGCGGAGACTATTGAAGGAGATTATTATGAGCGATCGTTCGCTAATCATTATGTGACAACTATTTCTGTCGCATTGATCTCCTCTGCCTTGTCTGTTTTGTGGGTGATGCTCACATGTTCTAAGAAGGTGATGTTTTCCCCCACAGAGACAGCTCTTCCTGGAGCTCCAATTGATGTGAACCTTTGCTCTCAGCCATCATCTGCACACAGCCAGGATTCACAGTAAATCAGAGGAGCGGGGAAAAATAAAACTGGACGGCTTTCAGTTCCAATCACGTCTTGTTTTACCTCGCTCCGGCCACTCAGTTATCGGGAAATAATGGATTTTTATCTGTGAAACTGAAAGAGCAGGTTTAAGATTTTCAAATTTAAAAATGTTCTCCTTCTGCATTTTATGTGATAAATGGAAGGCTTTCTTTGAGAGAAAGAGGGAGGTTTCATTTTATTCGAATGTAAAAGAGTTCTTTCAAGGTAGAAAATCCTGTTGGTTTTTATCCTGAGAAGAAGGCTCTTGTTTTGCATGGAAGGTTTGTAAGGAAGGTGGAATATGCAGTTTTTGAATGTGTGGTTTTGGAGGGATGGTGGACATTGCACATCGTCCCCCTGCAGAGCAGTCAGGGGCACTTGTGGATGCACCCCAGAACTTGCTGTATGACTTGGGCTGAGCAGGAGATGTGGTTCTCCCGAGTCCAGCAACCTGCACCCCAGGCCTGAAGTTCTGTTATAAACACACTTGCTGGAGTTCTCATGGGGAAGCACAAACAGTTTTAAACATGGACATCTCTTTTCCCAATTTTTTAAATAGTAACCATCCCCCGAGTTTAAACCTTTACCTCCTTCCAAGCAGGCTGATTGCTCCCTGGCTGGTAGCGGACAACTTCTTCCATGCTTCTACGTAAAGACCCACTAGAATGCTGGCAGTTGGGCTCAAATCTTTCAGGGTGTGGCCCCGGGGTCCCCCGCTAAATAACCCCTCTAACCCAAACGTAATGACTTGGCATTTGAAACCTTCCAGGTTCATGCTGAAGCCTCATCCATCTGGACATGTGGACAGGCCACGTACCATACACGCAGAACTCCCGACATTCTTGCCGTCCTGCTGCTGAAGTTCTAACCCTCTCTGGGGAAAGCTGTGTGCATCCGTTCCTAACATTTCAAAGTTTTCTGTCACTTGAGGCACAACCAGATACCCCAGGCCTCCTGGCAATACCCTGCTTTTGCTCCTCCAGGTAGCACATCTTACCTGTTACATCTTACCTGTTACCTTACATCTTACTTGTTACTTTGCATCTTACCTGTTACCCCCGGGAGTAGATATTTGCCTGTGCATCCTTTTCACAATAGAGACCATGGCTTGGGTTTCTCTGTATCCAGCAGGGCCTGTGGATTGCCTTGTGAGTAGAAACTGCCAAATGCTATTTATTTTGAGTATAATTTTATTGTGGAAAATTTGGAGAATACAAAGAACTAAAGATGAAAATTCCATACCATCACTGGTGGTCCCATTACCCATATGGAACCATGGTGCCACTGTAAATTGTTTGGTTTAGAGTCCTCCCACCTTTTTGATGAATGTAAATGAATGCATTTTAATATGTTTGCAATAACTATTAGGTTGGTGCAAAAGTTACTGAGATTTTTGCTATTACTTTTAATGGCAAAAACTGCTATTACTTTTGCACCAACCTGATAAGTACAAGACATAATGTCTTTTAGGGATTCTTTATCATTACATTGGCTTCCTAAAATTTGAAAAATACATTAAAACCTATGGAAGAAATTTCAGATGATCTAGAATTGTATTTCTCAGAAAAAGAACTGTCTTAGTGCTTCAGTGTATCTCTTTCACATGTATTTAATATTGTGCAATATAAAGACCAATGTAAAAATTAACAGAAAAAGAGATGACCCAGAATGGCAGAGGTGTGAAAATTGGCTTGATGCTAGAAAATCTCTTCTGCTACAAGATGTATTCAATTTTCCTTAATTGAAAATATGACTTCACTAGTTGAGTGTAAATTTTGAAGACACAGAACCATTACTCGATTTATTTGTGGCTGAGAACAGCCATTACCATGCTGTGGGTGTCCACACTGCTGGAAGGAGAAACTGTGAACAAGCCCCAGTGCCTTTTAGTCACTCATTTTCCCAGTGAAATGCCATGTTATGATTGATAACTGAGCCATGGTTATGAAATGCTGGAGTGAAACAGCCCCAGCCGTTGTTTTAGGTGCGTTTCAAATTTGTCAAGAGCTTCTGTGTGTACCCCAAGGAAATGAATGCTGCTCCGTCAACACGTTCTTGGAATTCAACAGGAGGCAGCAACAGAGAAGCAGGCATCTCAGGAGGCCTGTCAGGACCTCAGATCACGAAGCCTCCTGAAAACACGCAGTACACTGGGTTCCTGATGGCGTAACCTGTGCTAATACTGCCTTGTAATGTCCAGCTTTAAAGTGTTGGCCAGTATTTGGTTGGTGATATGGTTTCACTGTGCCCCCACCCAAATCTCACCTTGAAATGTAATCATCCCCATGGGTCAAGGGTGGGGCCAGGTGGAGATAACTGAATCATGGGGGCAGTTTGCCCCGTACTGTTCTTGTGGTAGTGAATAAGTCTCATGAGATCTGATGGTTTTAAAAATAGGAATTCCCCTGCACACGCCCTCTTGCCTGCCGACATGTAAGACATCCCTTTGCTCTTCGTTTGTCTTCTACCATGATTGTGAGGCCTCCACAGCCATGTGGAACTGTGAGTCCATTAAACCTCTTTCTTTTATAAATTACCAAGTCTCGGGTACTTCTTTATTAGCAGCTTGAGAACAGACTAATACAGTTGGCTAACACTTATTTTCACGAAGTGTATGCAGATGAACTATTCCCTCAATTTTGCACATCAGGCAACAGTATTCTGTCTTGTTCTCATTGAACTATATCTTGATTGGATTATACAATTCTTAGATTTCAAACTTTCTTTCTGTCGATATGCTATTTCACTGTTTCTTGCATTTAGTATTGCAGAGAAAATTTAAGTTAGCTTGTTTTTACTCCTTTTATTAAAAAATACTTTTTCTAAGAATATTTATGGGATTTGTCACACATGTACATCTGCACATACACATACAGACATGCAAGCATGCATATTACATATACAATATGATTTCCTATTATGCATTCATTATGCTAAATAGTTTTTTCTTAGTTCTTAAAGTAAGTTGCTCTTAGGCTTCTGTTGTTCCTTTGAGTTTTCAGCACGATATTCATTGTTATCTGTCTGCATGCAGTGGTCAGTTTCGTGTTTACTTCTCTTATAAAATGATGGGTCAACTTGTTGGCTGACAGGAAGTGTCCTGCCCATCAGAATCCATTTCTTGGACACACAACTGTGGATCTAATCTCTTTCATAGACATCCAGGTGTTTAACAATTTGATTGGTGTTGATCATAGCAGAACTCCTTTTTCTTATAGGACTTAATCTGTTGTGGGACGAAAATGGGAACCTCCTGCTTTCAAGTTCTCCCTGATGTTGGACATTTAAATCCAAAGACATGAAAACAAGCCAAGAACATTATACATGATTTTTAAAAATTGGAAGAGAGTGAAATAAAGGAAGATGAGACAGGAAAAGACCCAGTAGAAAGAGCAGTAAGCGCAATACCAAGAAAGGTGCAAGATCCGTGCTGAGTCCTTGGAGTCAATGTTGGCCATGAGACCCTGTCTCCCTGGAATGGTTCCTGCAAATCCTGCAGCTTGCAGTCCTTGAGAGAGCCACTGGTGGGAAGCACAGCTCCAGCACAAATACAGCAAGGGGTTTCAAAGAACAGAGGCTGCAGCCTTTTGTCGAGTTCCCTCCCTGTAATCCAAGATATGAGAGGTTCATTTTCAGGTTTTAGAGTAATGTGTGGAGCTCTGGCAAGCTCCAAAAGTGGCCTCTGAGTTTTTGCTTCTGTGTATGTTTTTGGTCTGAACGTGAACTCACGGTATTGAATCTATTGGGATGGGTTCTCATCTGCTGTGGCTCTTGTCTTTTGGACACACATGTGCCTCCGCCTCTGCCCAGCTAGACACCTTCCAGTAGACTTCTCTGCCATTGGACATGGCCTTCATGGTATTTGATAGGGTTATTGCTTTAAGTGTCACAAACTGCCTTAGCCTTATCTTTTCTCAGCCCCGAGAACATCCATTTCTCCATGGAGCTCTGGTTTCTTGACAGCGGAAGATAGTGTTCCGTAACTACCGTCCGGGCACAGAAAGAGCTATTGCTCTGGAGTGGTCATTTATGGTTGTCAGAGCAAGATGTATGCATTTTTTAGGAAGATGAGTTATGGATAAGTCATGAGTTTATGTGGATATGGCCAACTCAAGCCAAGGAGTAGCAAGCTTTTCCTTAATGTTTTTGACTTTGTCTTGTAACTTTTTTTCTTTTAAAGTGAACATTTTCTCCCAAAAGGAATTAACAGAATTATTATTCATTTGCTTATGCTAGTTTTTTTTTTTTTTTTTGAGAGAGAGAGTCTTGCCCTATCACCCAGGCTGGAGTGCAGTGGCGTGATCTTGGCTCACTACAAACTCTGCCACCCAGGTTCCAGTAATTCTCCTGCCTCAGTCTCCCAAGTAGCTGGGATTTCAGGCATGCACCACCATGCCCAGCTAATTTTTGTATTTTTAGTAGACACAGATTTTCACCATGTTGGTCAGGCTGGTCTCAAACTCCTGATGTCAGGTAATCTACCTGCCTCGGCCTCCCAAAGTGCTGCCATTACAGGCATGAAAACCGCTCCTGGCCTACTTATGCTAGTAGCTTTAAAATAGCATTCAAAATAGTCTCCGGACCATACTACTCCTGGTGTTGCCCATCGGGATAATGAATGCACTGTAGGATTTCTTTTTGTGCTTTTATCACAGGAGGGCTATGCTTTCAAAATACTATGTTATAAAGTCTGTTGAGGTCATTCTTCTCTCCCTGGTTAAGCTTTCTACTTGAAATACGTCAATTAATTTGGTTCAGTCTGTGTTCCTTTTGTAAATATTGCATAGGTATATTTGTCTCTTACTAGATTTGCAAAATCCTGTAATATCTTTACGTATTTCCATACTCAAAATTATAAACAAGATAGGTGCAAATAAATGAAGTTTCCCTTCTCATTCTTACTTCTTTCTTCCCTCCCCTTGGAGGCAAGCTTTTTAAGTTAATTCCTAGTTTTTGGTTATTTTTTTTCTTGAATTATTGTCTCTTTTGTAAAGCAGTTAAACTATTTTATGGCTCAACATGGTTAGTTGTTCTCTCTCTTTCTTGTTTTACAGCTGAGTCAACAGAGGCCCATGAGATTGGGTCATCCTCCCAGAGATCTACGGGTCTCCGGCAGAGTCCTGGATTCTGGACCCCACATCCAAGCCTTCTGAGAGTGTGGGTCTCTGCTCCCCAAACAGGCAGATGCTGTGGAATCTCTTGTTCATGGTGGGCCAGGGCCCAGGGCGTGCTGAGCACCGGGGACTCCGTGGTCTCTTTCTTCACAGTCATCCGCGATTTCTTCTCTCAGTACAAATGCAAAGCTACCTGATTTCTATGACAAGTAATGAGAGGATGAACACTTTCCGTAACATTCTATTTCATATATATTTGATATGTAGAAATAGAGAGTGGAAATTGCTCTGAACTAGGTTCAAGCCTGAAAATTGGTCATTTTTGACAGTTGAGTTAACTTCAGCTCACCACTTTGGTTAATAAATCCTCTTCAACTCTTGACAGACAGGAGAAAGCCACCGTTGTACCGCATAACAACCTCTGGTAATTGCGTTTCCTACCTGGGGTAAATCTGCTCTCACTGGTACGCGGAGAAAAAAATAATATGGGATATTGCTTTTCCCGTCACTCTGCAGGGCAAGGCGACCTTCTTTTACGACACGATCTTCAAATTAATTTCATAGTTAGATGACAGAGTCACAAAGGCTCGCTATCTCCGTCTCCTCTGTTGTTTTTTCTATCTTATCCCCTTCTTCCTTTCTCAAAATTAAGGTATACTAGGAGTCTATGTTTGTAATTAATAAATGATATTTTTTCTGAGAAGAATTCTAATCCACTCATTTTATACTTAACAAAGTGTAGTCCCAGATTCTTCCTCTATGTTTTTAATCCATTTGATTTTCTGAAAGTTAACAACATAAAAATGTTTCTGCAAGGATTGTGTCACAACTCAGTCATGAACGGAGAACTCTGTCCACACATCTGGGTTCCACCTTTCTGAGCTCCTCCTCTTCCTAATGGTCACCAGACCCTGTGAGACCTGACTTCTAATTATCTCTCTATATGGCCATAAGTTGCGCAGTTTATTCTTGGTTCTATTTTTTAGTAATGAATATTCTCTTATTGCTATTTCTTCTTTTACCCCTATGTTTAATTGTTTCTTCTCCACCATGATTCTATTAGGTTGATGCAAAAGTAATTGTGTTTTTGCCATTGAAAGTAACGGCACCAAACTAATAACTTTTATTGACAGTATGAACTTGAATTTCTTTTTTTTTTTTTTTTTTTTTTTGAGATGGAGTCTTGCTCTGTCACCGAGGCTGGAGTGCAGTGGTGCGATCTCTGCTCACTGCAACCTCTGCCTCCTGGGTTCACGCCATTCTCCTGCTGAGAGCGTGGGTCTCTGCTCCCCAAACAGGCAG
>NW_012105176.1:232410-235496 GCF_000951045.1 Mandrillus leucophaeus
CAATGCGCTCCTTGAAGTCTAATGCCATTACGAACGAGTGTGACCATTTTCCTGCTGTCTGTGTAGTGGAAAGGAGCTCTCATTATCTCTTCTCTATCGTGTGCTGATGCTGTCTGAATAGCGGGTTCCAGAAAAACACACGAATGAGCAGGTGCTTGCTCAGAAGGTCTATTAGCAGGGATCCTTTAGAACCCCAAATCAATGTTTAATAACCATGTTAAGAAGAGCTATGTTGAGAGTCTACATGTTTTGTCTTGTAGGTCTCATGACTTTAAGGGAATTACAATGTTTTATTTAGTCAATAACTGTACTTTGAAACCTGATTTTTAAAATAAAATTAATGGATTGAATTGATTAAAAAAACCCATCATTTTCATTTGATAACTTAAAATATCCCCACTTTTCTAATTATCTCCACTTAAGTCATAAGCTTAAGTTTACTTTTTAAGAGAAGTTTTGAAAAATATAATTGAAGCTTATGATACTTAAAGATCTAAGAGAAGACACACTGAATTATCAGGGTAGTGGTAACACACTCAAGTCTGGAATCTGCCAGTAATCAGTTGTTTGAGTAAAAGTGTCATTTAGCTTCTCTGAGTCTTCTTTCTCCCCTCTCATAAAATAGGTAGGTTGAATTACATGGTATTTAAGATCTTTCATAATGTCCTGTTATATTTCCAGATCTATAAAAAACATGTGGTTTGAATTTACAAGACTATCTCACTAAATCTGTAGTTGCTAAACCTAGACGACACCTTGCTAAGTGTGAAACATATGGATTTAAGGCAAAAAATGGTAGTAGTGTTTTACAAAATGCGTAACAACCTTTTAAATTCAGTATTTCCACATATGACCATATTTTCTTCCTCTTTTCTGGGACACCCACTAGTATGATAGTAAAAAAATTAAAAAGCTTGAATTCACAAGGACACACAGAATGCACAAAGAGAGACTATGGTAATAGATTTCAACTAGGCTGATGGAAATAAGGTGACTGTATTTATAAACAGAAGAAAACTAAAACCCAAAGCTCCAACATGGTGGGAAAGTGGAAAACAGTCGAGGCAGCTCACAGACAGAGCCCTGAGTCTTTTAGGACATGGCTGGGCAGAAAGAAATGGAATGGTGATGCTAGAGCCCTGGTTGTTCAGGGCGTGGCTGGGCAGACAGAAATGGGAGGGTGATGCTTTGGAGAAACTGAAACGGAGATTCTCTGTGCTCAGTGACTGGGCTGTGTAGGGGCTGGGCAGGTGTAAAATGCAAATTTCTGTAATGCATGGGACCTGAAGCTTCCTTCCCCTACTCTAATTCCAGAATGCAGCTGTCAAGCAAAAATTCCCTCATGGGGGAGATAGTAGAATTCTTCTCTGTAGAAGAAACTGAATGACCCAGGGAGGAATCCAACCTGCTCACACCACACTCATCAAACTGCCTGTGAAGCCCAGAAATGTATAAAGCTGTGCCCACATCCACAGCACACCTGATCAATGTTTAGCACCTCACCCTGAATATTGAGTGAGCAGATAGCCAAAGATGACCAGACACACACACACACACACACACACACACACACACACACACACAGAGTTTCCAAAGGTGACAGAAGAAGAACAATTAAACAGAAAAAAGCCCACAGGGAACAGAATATAAAGGGAGATGAGAATCCTAAAATTTTTATGCTTAAAGAAATGAGATGAACAAGGTGCTATAAAATAAAAGAACAATCAGGGCGTAAGAAATATCTCTTGCGCATTTAAAATGTGATAGAGAAAATAAAAGGAAATCAATAGAAAAGCTGGACAATAAAGACAAGCATATCTCTCATATATCAAAAAGATAAAAAGTAGAAAATGTATGAAAATTAGAGAGGCAAGGCAAAAAACCTAGTTTTAACTAATGATAATTCCAGGAAAAGTGAACAAAGAAAAGGATAGAAATGAAATGATTGTTTAATACAAGAACTGGGCTTCAAGAAGCTGAGTTTACAACCTGAAAGAGTCCGTTGGGTACTCAACACATTGGAAGAAAGGCAGATCAGATGATGGTGCATAATGATACAATTGTAGTTCCTCTATGATAAACAGGATAACCTCAAAACTTCTAGGGAGAAGGTCATGTTGGAGAACAGGCCACAAAAAGGAACAGGAGTCAGCGTGGACTTGGACTTGGGCACTAGCTCGGAATTAATTCTGGATGCTGAAAATTAATGAGTTTTAACCATGAATTCTATGACCACTTAGCTATCATTCAAGCATGAGAAATTGAATAGCATATTATAACACTCCAAAGACTAATCAATTTATTTTCCATTCACTTTTTTTGGTGGGGGAAGCGATTGGAGCATTTGTTTCAGACAGAGTAGACATTAACCCATGAAAAACTTGAAAACAGTGGCTCTCACTCAAAGAGCAGTAAATAAGATTATCCCCACACTGAGAGCAGTCTGGCTGTCGAGGAAGGTAAAAGTCCTGGTTGAAGAGAAGGAAGAAACTAAATGGAATTGATTATCTGATATACCTGAGTATCTGGGAAAATATTGATAAGTATGTGCTACGCTGATGGGAATGATTAAGACTTGGTATATAGAAGATGCAGGGGAAAAAAAAAGGCAATTATTAACTTTGGGAAAAACAAATGTCATAAAAATTCAAATATAATCATAGGCCACTACTTGTCTGCAATGATCAACACTTACATGATTAAAATAATGTAAACGTGGACTATCAATATCAGTGTAAGTTGTCATATGATGGTAGTACGAATGGAAAAGGAGATAGTGTGTATAAAAGATCCACATTTCATGCATCATTAGAGGAATCAGTCAATGATTATTACATTAGTAAATCAATAAATCTAACAATACACGTATTTTATTTAAAATTAATGAGATAAATACCAGAATAAATGGAGGTGAAAATGTTCCTTTCTCTGTGATGTTATTTGCAACAATGGGGTGAGGGCTGCTGTTTGTGCTTTCAGGTTTGTAGTGATTGCTAATCCCTTGTAGTACGCAGGTAGCTTTAATAGTTAAACCCCTAAATTTTAGAGGTTTTGAATGATAAGTGTTTCATTCTCACACAAATTCT
>NW_012105176.1:236696-239796 GCF_000951045.1 Mandrillus leucophaeus
TCTTTCCAACGTAAGTCAGAACACATCGTCCACCAGTCCAAAATCTGTTCAAGGCTTCTACTGTTTCCAGGATCAAGTACAACTCTTCGACATGATCCACAAGGCCTTTTTTCATTCTCCCACATGCTGACCTCGCTACACACAGCCTCTCCCCTCCTCCTGCCCAGCCCCTCCCCTCCTCCTGCCCAGCCTCTCCCATCCTCATCCTTCCAAGATTAGCTTCCACTTCTCCAGGAAGATTGTTGTGACCCAAGCCAAATCCTCGCCTAGATGCCCCCGACCTCCCTGTTTATTGAATTTCGCAGGCTATAGTGTAGCAACCTGCTTGACTTTTGCCTTTCCTGTGAGATAAGATTGGTGAGGACTGCATGTGTTTCTGTCTTTTTCTCTGTATCTAATGCTACGTTTTAATAAATGCAGGTTGAATGAGTCATGAGTACATAGGGAGAGTAGCAATGGCTGAGTCTGAGTAGCCAAGCAGGGGCCTGGTCACAGAGGCCCCGTGTACCGTGTTAGGATTTTGCATTTTTTTTTCTGCATAGGGTGCCATTGAGAGATTTTAAGCAAGAGAAGAACATGAGTGGATTTTCACTTTGTAAATCATCCCTGCATCCACATGAAGAAATGTATTAGAGCAAAACAGAAGGCTTAGGGACAGCAGCCAGCAGACTACTGTGATGATGGGTATTCGAAGAGTGAGGCTCTGAAGTGTGGCAGTGAAGGCGGGGTGGGGATTTGAAAGATATCGGGAAGCAGCATTCAGAGTGCTTGATAGTCAATAGCAGGTAGGGATTAACATAGAGAGAGAAATCATGGTGGTTCTCTGCTTTCTGACTTGGTGACTGCAAGGGTGAGATATGAGGCACTGAGACAAGCAAGATGGGAGGAGAGGGGAGATGGAGGGGCAGCTGCAGCATATTCAGGTGGAGACAGAAGGACACAGGTGTGGTGGAAGGAGAGATCTCTGAGCAGGGACGAAGTGCCAGAGAGGCCAAGTGAAGCAACAACAGAAGGGTGGATAGGGCGTGGGATTGATTTCTGGCTCTGCCTCTTACCAGCCATGTAAAACGGGCATGGCCACATGGCCTCATCCACAGGACAGATTACAGATGAAAGAGAAGATATGTACAAAGGCTTTAGCCATGTCTGGCAATAGGAAGTGCTCAAAAAGGCTAATTACTGTGAACTGACACCAAAGATCTATTTTGGTGTCATTGGCTTAGAGGTGATGGTGGCAGCAATGGGAGTGAATGAGAAAGCTTAGGACAAGTGTAAAAAATAAGAGACTTGGTGACTGAATTCTGTGGGGACAATGACATTAAGGGAAAGGCGAGGTAGGAGGAGTCCACAGAGGAGATAGACTGTCACCCCAAGGTGAAGCAGAGACAACTGAGCGTGACCAAGGGCAGGGGCGGGAGCAGCTGGAGAGCAAGGAGTTGTGATAAGGGAATGCTCTTGGCTGAGGAAGAAAAGGGGAAGGAATAAAGATGGCTGGGGCAGGACACAGCAACTTGGAGGCAAATTTAATAGGAGCAGCAAAATGTGAGAACTGGCTGGCGGGTCACAGATTATAAAAGATAGTGGGGAACAAGGGCTACGTTTCCCAGATGGGGTTTCTGGGAAATCTCAGGGCCTGGGTCTCTGAAGCAGTCTGGACATCACTGGGCTGCTTTGGGGAGGCCCTGCAACCCTCCCGTGAACTAACACACGTTTCTATGGTCCCGTTCTTGCAGAGCCCCCTCACCTGCATTTTGAAGCAATGCGCTCCTTGAAGTCTAATGCCATTACGAACGAGTGTGACCATTTTCCTGCTGTCTGTGTAGTGGAAAGGAGCTCTCATTATCTCTTCTCTATCGTGTGCTGATGCTGTCTGAATAGCGGGTTCCAGAAAAACACACGAATGAGCAGGTGCTTGCTCAGAAGGTCTATTAGCAGGGATCCTTTAGAACCCCAAATCAATGTTTAATAACCATGTTAAGAAGAGCTATGTTGAGAGTCTACATGTTTTGTCTTGTAGGTCTCATGACTTTAAGGGAATTACAATGTTTTATTTAGTCAATAACTGTACTTTGAAACCTGATTTTTAAAATAAAATTAATGGATTGAATTGATTAAAAAAACCCATCATTTTCATTTGATAACTTAAAATATCCCCACTTTTCTAATTATCTCCACTTAAGTCATAAGCTTAAGTTTACTTTTTAAGAGAAGTTTTGAAAAATATAATTGAAGCTTATGATACTTAAAGATCTAAGAGAAGACACACTGAATTATCAGGGTAGTGGTAACACACTCAAGTCTGGAATCTGCCAGTAATCAGTTGTTTGAGTAAAAGTGTCATTTAGCTTCTCTGAGTCTTCTTTCTCCCCTCTCATAAAATAGGTAGGTTGAATTACATGGTATTTAAGATCTTTCATAATGTCCTGTTATATTTCCAGATCTATAAAAAACATGTGGTTTGAATTTACAAGACTATCTCACTAAATCTGTAGTTGCTAAACCTAGACGACACCTTGCTAAGTGTGAAACATATGGATTTAAGGCAAAAAATGGTAGTAGTGTTTTACAAAATGCGTAACAACCTTTTAAATTCAGTATTTCCACATATGACCATATTTTCTTCCTCTTTTCTGGGACACCCACTAGTATGATAGTAAAAAAATTAAAAAGCTTGAATTCACAAGGACACACAGAATGCACAAAGAGAGACTATGGTAATAGATTTCAACTAGGCTGATGGAAATAAGGTGACTGTATTTATAAACAGAAGAAAACTAAAACCCAAAGCTCCAACATGGTGGGAAAGTGGAAAACAGTCGAGGCAGCTCACAGACAGAGCCCTGAGTCTTTTAGGACATGGCTGGGCAGAAAGAAATGGAATGGTGATGCTAGAGCCCTGGTTGTTCAGGGCGTGGCTGGGCAGACAGAAATGGGAGGGTGATGCTTTGGAGAAACTGAAACGGAGATTCTCTGTGCTCAGTGACTGGGCTGTGTAGGGGCTGGGCAGGTGTAAAATGCAAATTTCTGTAATGCATGGGACCTGAAGCTTCCTTCCCCTACTCTAATTCCAGAATGCAGCTGTCAAGCAAAAATTCCCTCA
>NW_012105176.1:241171-242865 GCF_000951045.1 Mandrillus leucophaeus
TCATAAAAATTCAAATATAATCATAGGCCACTACTTGTCTGCAATGATCAACACTTACATGATTAAAATAATGTAAACGTGGACTATCAATATCAGTGTAAGTTGTCATATGATGGTAGTACGAATGGAAAAGGAGATAGTGTGTATAAAAGATCCACATTTCATGCATCATTAGAGGAATCAGTCAATGATTATTACATTAGTAAATCAATAAATCTAACAATACACGTATTTTATTTAAAATTAATGAGATAAATACCAGAATAAATGGAGGTGAAAATGTTCCTTTCTCTGTGATGTTATTTGCAACAATGGGGTGAGGGCTGCTGTTTGTGCTTTCAGGTTTGTAGTGATTGCTAATCCCTTGTAGTACGCAGGTAGCTTTAATAGTTAAACCCCTAAATTTTAGAGGTTTTGAATGATAAGTGTTTCATTCTCACACAAATTCTTCTACAGTATGGCAGTTCTCCAGGGTAGCTCCCTGCAGCATTATGACTTGAAGACTGTAAACTCCACCAATTCAACATGGTGGTTCCAAGGTACACAATGCCGCCTTTTTCAGAGGAAGAAAATGCTAGAGAACCATTCAAGTTTTTTTTCTTTTTTTTCATCTCAGAGAAGAAGTGACATGTCAGTTCCTTGATAAGAACTTGCAGCACAACCCTTGTTAACCACAAAACAGTGAGTTGTATATTTTCTGTGCCCAAGAAGGAGAGAATGACTGGATGAGGGCGTCTGGTTGAGTTTATCACACATCTTTTAATGCTATTTGAGTTTTACCAATATGAAGTTGCTAATTTAATTAAGATAACTAAATAAAGTGTAGTCTAATAAAAAATAAGTTCATAGATGACAGAGCCATAAGAGATTGTTAAAAGACACCAACCCCTTTTTCATTTGCCCCAAGAATGCTCACCAGGGGTGCTTACAGCTGCAGCATTTACCCTGAGAGATAACGTTGCCACAAAATATCTCACTTTTATTATCTTCACATCACTCTAGTATATCACCTTGGAAAATAAAGACCCCATTCTATTTATAGCATTCTAGTTTTAGTAGTGGTATTTCCATTGATAAAATATAGTAATTCTCAATCGCTGAAAATGTCAAACCCTAGAAAGCATTTCTACTCACGATGTTAACATTGCTCTCCAACAGTTGTTGGCCAGAGATTCGTTTGAAGAACCTGATTATTGTGAAATAGATGACTCAGATAATTCAGTTGATTCTAATTATGTTGGTTCTGTGTAGAAATAACTTCAAGGACAGTTTTTATATTTTATTTTCATGTTTAAACAGTCACATTTGCTTCAGCCTCAAAGAGCGTGTTTATGTAAAATTAAATGAGCGTTGGCAGGAGCTGCATTTTTTATTTTCTAAATAGAAGCATGGGTTTAAAGGTTAAAGTGGCTGCAGGTAATGTTATGGCCTCGGTCTTTCCTCAGTGCCATTGGTATTGGCAGGGTAGATTTGACCATGGGCTCAACTTAGTTTATCAACACCGATATCTGTATGAAATTAGAATTACATGGTAGATCGATTATTTATTTATTTATTTAATGTTTTTTGAGATGGAATCTCACTCTGTCAACCAGGCAGGAGTGCAGTGGTGCAATCTTGGCTCACTGCAACCTCTACCTCCTGGGTTCAAGCAGTCCTCCTGCCTCAGCCTCCCAAGTAGCTGGGATTACAAA
>NW_012105176.1:242915-252356 GCF_000951045.1 Mandrillus leucophaeus
ATGCTGAACTGCATATGTGGGTACTCTGTGGCCCACTCCAGATGACACATAAAATTAATCATCACAAATATGTTATATATACATATATTGAGACAGGGTCTCACTCTCACCCAGGCTGGAGTGCAATGTCATAATCTTGGCTCACTGCAACCTCTACCTCCTGGGTTCAAGCAGTCCTCCTGCCTCAGCCTCCCAAGTAGCTGGGATTACAAACGTGCACCACCATGCCTGGCTAATTTTTGTATTTTTAGTAGAAATGAGGTTTCACCATGTTGGCCAGGCTGGTCTTAAACTCCTGACCTCAAGTGATCTACCCACCTCAGCCTCCCAAAGTGCTGGGATTACAGAAGTGAGCCACAGCACCTGGCTGGCAGATAGATTTTTAAAAGTCAGCTATCATATGTACTATATAGTAAAAAGTAAGCCACAAAAGCAAATCAAATAAATGGAACACATCCATCTCTTCACCATTGCTGTTCTAAAATATGAACATGAGTCACAATGACGCCTATGCGTAAACTCACATGATTCATCCTAGAAATGATGCCACCCATAGCTTCCAAACTGAAGCATTTTCTGCCCTCCACATTAGACAAATTTCTTATCTGCATGAGTTTGCTCTCATCATTCCATCCAATGAAATTACTGCTCCCTTTTTATGGAAGAGCTCAAATCATATTTCCCCTATTAAACTTTCCCTTTCCTTCCAAGGAATACATCTCTATTTATACAGAAACTCTTGTCTGGATACGTAATTTGTACTTGGGGGGACATAGTATCAAGCAGCAGTTCTATTACTACTATTACTGGGTTTTTTTCTTTCCTTTTTTTTTTTTTTTTAGACAGAGTTTTGCTCTTGTTGCCCAGGCTGGAGTGTAGGGGCGATCTCGGCTCACTATGTAACCTCCACCTCCTGGGTTCAAATGATTCTCCTGCCTCAGCCTCTCGAGTAGCTGGGATTACAGGCATGCACCACCATGCCTGACTAATTTTGTATTTTTAGCAGAGACAGGGTTTCCCCATGTTGGTCAGGCTGGTCTCCAACTCCTGAACTCAGGTGATCTGCCCAGCTTGGCCTCCCACAGTGCTGGGATTACAGGCGTGAGCCACCCTTCCTGGACTTGGTTACTGTCTTGTGCAGTTATTTAAATCCTTTTAGCTTCTTTGCATTTTCGTTGCTGATCTATCATCCCTCCATCTGTCTCATAAGTTCCTTTGGGGCAGAGACCATGCCCCTTCTCCCTCCTGCTTCCTTCTCCAATCTGCATTCTTCTTCTGAGCTTCTCTCCTCCACAGATTTCTCCTGCACTCTTCCATAAGAGATCCCTAAAATAATTGTTGTGGCTACTGAAATGTCTGGACTGTATGTGGGAAGCACTGTTCTAGAAAGTGCCATCCTGTCACCCGCTCTCTGCCCGATTGCTGGTGCACACGGTCCCTCCAGAGAATATTGAGAGCTGGAGCCTTCACGGGTTCTGAACACCCGAGAGCATGGGAGGACCTTTCAGGTGCGTCATTAGCACTGCCCACTCTTGCTTTTTCCTGCTTGTTGAGATATTTCCAACACCATGGGTTTTATAGAGCCAAGGCAGTTCTTGATGTCATGTTTTAAAATATATTGACCTTGAGGAATGATGCCCAAGCAGGAATTTCTTTCTAAGATGCCAACTGTTGGATGCTAGTCTCCAAATGTGCAAATTCTTCCTAGCTTCAAGTCGACTGTTACCACGAACACTTTCAACGAATTATTCAGAAACTCCTAATCTAGCAGAGAGGAAAAGAGGAAGAGCAAGGAGTGATGTAGTTAGGGAAAGAGAGGAAATCGAAGGGTGGAAAAGAGGGAGGAAGGGAGGAAGGAAGGAGAAACGGGGGAAGAGTGGACACCACGTGAAACTCTAAAGCCAGCCCTAGGCTATTTAGGGCCACAGAGTGTGGGCACCATCTCCCTCTCTAAATGTGACTGTAAGCTTCCCGCCAGCAACATGGGGACAGAAAAGTAGGGATGTGGGTGGAGAGAGGCAAGACCTATATTTGGATGGGGGAGGACTTGCTCCATTTTGGCAGAAATCACCCTAGGTGTCTCCAGGTTGAGGTCAGCGACCCACTGAGGAATTAGACCTTCAGTTTTTGTGACTTTCATCTTTTGGTGACTTTAATACTACAGGGAACTTGAGTTTGCCATGGTGTCAAGAATGGAGCTTCCAAAGACTGCTGTGAATATAGATGTCAAGAATAACTGCCCAGGTTTCATGTCCTGAGTCGACGATGTTAGGGTGGCAGATGGAGAGGAAGTACAGGCATGTCGCCGAGCGGACAGTGTGTGAACTTCCCCAGCGTGCAGGATGTGGGCAGGTGGCAATGGGAGTGTCTAAGATGGGCAGGTGCTTTGGTAGACAGAAGTCATCCATGATCACATCAGCATCCCTGACACCCCCTTCTCAAACCTGGGAGCTTGTACAATACTAGTAAACTTTTTATCATGGACAAAGTAAGACAAAAATCAGAAGAACTCTATACTGACCCTATGCAGACCTGGTACACTGCTTCAGTGATTGCCAACGCTCTGCACTTCCTATTTTGTCTAGGCTGGCCCCCTCCTCACCCCTGCAGCTCTCTGCGTTTATTACAGGTTTCATGCACTATTCGTCTGGGAGGCTTTGACACATACCTGTGTGTGTATCCTATACACATACATCATTCGTGTATATATTATATATGTTTACATATATGCACATATGAACTATGCACATGTACTACTCTAATAAGTTTTAATTTTTTCAGGAACATGTTTACTGACAAATTATGTGTAATTATTAATACATTTTTCATTTAATTATGATTAAATTAATTAATATAGAAAAGGGCAGCTTGAAGTGGATCAGGACTGTATTTGAAGACACTTCAAAAGGGAATACAGAATAATGTATTTCCCAAAACAATCTCTCCAGCCCATCCATTTCCGTGTCTTTTGGGAGTGCTGAACCCTCTGCAGGTCAGGTTACCCCTATTAACCTTAGTGGGTTGCATGGCAATCACCTTATGCAAAGGGTGACTTTTGAAGCAAGCTGGGTACCATAGAGGACTTTCAACTGGGCGTTTTCTTTTCTTATCTACATGGTTATATTTACTCAGTTTTTCTACAGAGCGGCAGGGTAAGAGGAAAGGAAGAATATATTTGATTCTTGATTAACCACTTAATGGGGGAGCTTGTTTTAAGAAAGCATCTTAACAGGTGGCTAAAATTCAGACACACATTGGTGAGGATTTTTGTTATTATTGCCAGTTTTGAGATCCATTGTCACTTTTTAGGATGATTTATTATTAGAAACCTTCATTGTACATTTGGAGAGGCTGATAAATTGTCTGTAAGTCAAGATGCTCTCAATGGTCTCATTTAAAATATCCATAGAAAGTTTGCTATCTGAAGTGCAGGCTTCTTTAAAATGAGTTATCATCAAATCCACACCTTACCCTCTGCTCTGGATTTGTTTGGTTCAGGTACACACACATCAGAAAGATGGAGTGAGCTATGACTGGTGAATTCTGATTTATTTTAGAAAATTAGTTTTAAAAGGTGGCTTTGAAAACATTACAAGATGCCCCCTGGATGACCAGGCTAAAGCTGAAGGCATCTGCTTCACCTCTCTCTCTGACAGTGATTGCCAGAGGCTGGCAGTGTGGGGTCTTGCTCGTTTTTATCATCACACTAACCCCTGACTCTAATGCTGGTGCAGTGCTTTCCTGGAATTCACTCTAATGTTCTCACAACCCACCCGCCTGCCTCGCTCCTGTTTTGAATTCCTTTTCAATAAAGAAAAGGCGTAAAGAGATTCCTCTAATGGCCCTAATTTGTTAATAATGGGTTTTGTTCAAAACAGAAATTGGTCCTGGAAAGGGGGCGACCTCTTTTATTCTCCTCCCAGCGCTCCTTGTTGCAGCGGCGGCTCCATTTGTTACAGGGCTCACTTCACCGGGAAAGGTAATTACAGCTGAAATTAAACTCTATGGACTGTGTCCCACCGCCTTCTCCTGCACATCGCGCGGGGAGGCCGGTTCCTGTGTGTTCACCTCTTGTTTAGAAGATTCATGTTTATCTAATGTGAAGTCAATATTATTGTCGGGGAAAGAGTTAGGGGATGCTAACGACCTTCTGGGAGTGCGCCTGCAGGCCGGGGCCACGCTCTGCTGGCTCAGAAACCACTTAGCGGCTCTCAAGGCCCATCTCCTCCACCCGGGCCACAGCCCACCATTTATCTCATCTCAAAACGTTCGATGGCGAGAGCGCTAAGGTGCATAGCAACAGGGAGAGCGGAAACGCTGTGAGAAAAGGGCTGGAGCCACAGGAGGTGGCAGAGCCAGAAGTTTGGCCATTCTGTGGTCTGGATTCCAGATCCCACCTCTGTCCGAACGCAGAGCTGGACACCATCCAAGTGTGGCAGCGGACGGGAGCCCGCACGGGGACTCTTCACCACGGACGGCGCGGGGCCGGGGTGTCTTTGCAGAGCCACAGATCTTGGCCCATGAAGGGCCTCTGTCCTCTAAACTCCACTTTAAGGCAGGCACTGGAGTGGAGCCGCTTTTTACGCAGAAGCAATACTGAGTAAGAGCATCTAAGGGACTCAGTCTAAATTGCATATGTGTGGTGTTAGCCGAGATGTTCCAGAGAATCAGGACAAACGGGATCATTTTATATATCAATTTGTGATGGAGGCTAAGCCCAACATCTTTAGTTGATTCAAGACTCAGGAAGAGCCAAAGATTCAGTCCAAAGACAGGGAGAGCTCCACATCCCAGCTCCAAGGCCGTGAGGCAGAAAGGACTCTCCTTCGCTCAGGGCAGGGTCAGCCTTTCTGTCTGTTCTGACCTTCAACTGATTGGATGAGGCCCACCCACTCCAGGGGAGGGCAATCTGCCTTGTTCAGTCTATGCATTCAAACATGAGTCTCATCCAAAATACCCTCACAGTAATGCTCAGAATAATGCTGAACTGCATATGTGGGTACTCTGTGGCCCACTCCAGATGACACATAAAATTAATCATCACAAATATGTTATATATACATATATTGAGACATATATTGATATGGAGAAGTTGAGAAGTATAGAGATTATATGTATATATAGGTTGTATATATAATGTAAATATGTAAAATGTAAATATGTAAAAATGTAACTATATAGAGTTACAGATATAGATTATATATATAGGTTATGTATATATACACATAGATTACATATGTATATATGTATACACGTGTGTATATGTATATATGACCTATATATATATAATCTCTACATATCTGTAACTACATGGATTTGGACTATAACAATATACATATATTCTTCTTATAGTTCCAAAATAGATGATGTAACATCTCCATTCTTTTTTAATAACAGAAAATAGGTTAGGCATTTACTCTTGCAATTCTACATATTTCAATGTACTTCAGAGCCCCAACTTCTTTCCTCATCAGAACATGCTCTTCCTAAGGAGTAGCTACCCTTTTATTTCTTTACTTTTCTTTTTTTTTTCTTTTGAGATGGAGTCTCGCTCTGTTGCCCAGGCTGGAGTGCAGTGGCGCAATCTCGGCTCACTACAACCTCTGCCTCCTGGGTTCAAGCCATTCTCCTGCCTCAGCCTCCCGAGTAGCTGGGACTATAGGCGCTTGCCACTATGCCCGGCTAATTTTTTGTATTCTTTAGTAGAGACGGGGTTTCACCATGTTAGCCAGGATGGTCTCGATCTCCTGACCTCGTAATCCACCCGCCTTGGCCTCCCAAAGTGCTGGGATTACAGGCGTGAGCCACCACGCCTGGCTATTCCTTTACTTTTCAATAAACTTGCTCTCACTTTAAAAAACAAAACCACAAATAAACTTGAGTTCAGTCAAGAAGAAAAATTATCAGTTGATTTTTTTCATGTTATTTCTCTGCCTTTTCCCTACTCTGTGAAAATTCTATGAATGTCCAGTGAAATGTTTAAAATTTATGAATAAAAAGAAATGTCAAGAGACTAGGCATTCTCATTTTGAATTGCGATGATGGTAGCAAACACGGGAAATAATTGATTCAAGACTTGTTTTGGAGGCTTTACTCATAGATGGGCAGCAGCATTGAAGAGAAACAGAACAACTAGTTTGAGTTTGGACAATGATTGCAAAACACGTCAATTTCCTCAATCGTTATTGCTTAGAGAAAAGGGGTTGGACCTGAGGCGGTTGAGCTCAGGATCCTCCTTGCACACATTCCTGTAGGTATTATCAATATGCTACATAAATCTGCATTTCAGGAGAGGTTTCCGCCTAGAGATAGACAATCAAAATAATCAGTAGATAGAGGATGCTGAAAGCCATCAGAGAAGAGAGATCTCAGCCAGGAAAGGAAGAACGCCTGCTATCTGAAGTTTTAGGAGAGGAGAAGCAACCTCTAGAAAGAGAGGGAGAAAGCAACCTTTTCCCAAGCCTCAGTTTGGGAGGCTTGGGAGAAGCCTCGATTCTCAAGCGTTGGTTTCCCTGGCCAATTCAACATCCCCTTCTCTGAAAGCTTTCTGCTAGGGGTGAGGTAAAAATATGGAATGGGGCCGGTCAGCAGGCACTCACACAGTCACCCTGGGACTCGAAGTCTGTCTCTTCTAGGTCGTCTTCCTCACACAGGCTCTCCTTCCTGCCCATAACTGACTCTCCTCCACTTCGTCTCGCCCTTTCCATTTCTCATGTACAGTTTGGACAACAGATGTTTTTCAAGTCCTGTAAGCCAGGTAGCTCCCCTTTTCCAGGAACAAGGACCCTATTTTATGGCCAGTTGACAGCCTTCCTAGGCTCCCCTGGGCTGGAGAAATTATTTGATAACAGGCCAGGCATGGTGGCTCACGCCTCTAATCCCAGCAGTTTGGGAGACTGAGAAGGGTGGATCACCTGGGGTCAGGAGTTCAAGATCAGCCCGGCCAACATGGCAAAACCTCGTCTCTACTAAAAATACAAAAATAGCCAGGCATGATGGCATGTGCCTATAATCCCAGCTACTCAGGAGGCTAAGGCAAGAGAATCATTTGGACCCGGGAGGAGGAGTTTGCAGTGAGCCGAGATGGTGCCACCGCACTCCAGCCTAGGTGACAGAGTAAGACTCCATCTCAAAAAAAAAAAAAAAAAAAAAAGTTATTTGATAAGGATCTAAGGATCTCTCTGGTTGCTTCATTAATCTTACTCCCTCCTCTTGGAATCCAGCTTCCCGTCTTTTCATGAACCGCCGGAGAAATGGGGCGTCTGTGTGTAATGTGATGCTTTCTTTCTTTTTTTAAAAAAGTTTTTATTTCCATAGGTTATTGGGGAACAGGTGGTGTTTGGTTACATGAGTAAGTTCTTTAGTGGTGATTTGTGAGATTTTGGTGCACTCATCTCCCAAGCAGTATACACTGCACACAATTTGTGGTCTTTTATCCCTCACCCCCTTCCCACCCTTTTCTCCTAAGTCCCCAAAGTCTGTTGTGTCATTCTTATGCCTTTGCATCCTCTTAGCTTAACTCCCATTTGTGAGTGAGAACATATGATGTTTGGCTTTCCATTCCTGAGTTACTTCACTTGAAATAATAGTCTCCAATCTCATCCAGGTCACCGCATTTGCCATTAATTTATTCCTTTTTATGACTGAGTAGTATTCCATCACATATATATACCACAGTTTCTTTACCCACTTGTTGATTGATGGGCATTTGGGTTGGTTCCATATTTTTGCAATTGCAAATTGTGCTGCTATAAACATGCATCTTCAAGTATCTTTTTTGTATAATGCCTTGGTTTCCTCTGGGTAGATACCCAGTAATGGGATTGCTGGATCAAAAGGTAGTTCTACTTTTAGTTCTTTAAGGAATCTCTGTTCTGTTTTCCATAGTGGTTATACCAGTTTACATTCCCACCAGCAGTGTAGAATTGATTCCTGTTCATCACATCCACACCAACATCTATTTTTTGTTTTTGATTAATGGCCATGCTTGCAGGTGTAAGGTGGTATCACATTGCAGTTTTGATGTGCATTTCCCTGATTAGTAATGTTGAGCATTTTTTTATGTTTGTTGGCCATTTTTACATCTTCTTTTGAGAATTGCCTATTCAGGTCCTTAGCTCACTTTTTGATGGATTTTTTTGTTTGTTTGTTTTCTTTTTTTTCTTGGGAATTTGTTTGGGTTTGCTGTAGATTCTGTATATTACTCCTTTGTCAGATGTACATATGGTGAAGATTTTCTCCTACTGTGTGGGTTGTCTGTTTACTCTGCTGACTATTCTTTTTGCCATGCAAAACCTCTTTGGTTTAATTATGTCCCACCTATATATCTTTGTTTTTATTGCATTTGCTTTTGGGTTCTTGGTCATAACATCCTTGCCTAAGCCAATGTCTAGAAAGGCTTTTCACATATTATCTTCTATAATTTTTATAGTTTCAGATCTTAAACTTAAGTCCTGGATCCATCTTGAGTTGATTTTTGTGTAAGGTGAGAGATTAGGATCCAGTTTCATTCTCCTACTTGTGGCTAGCAAATTATCCCAGCACCATTTGTTGAATAGGGTATTCTTTCCCCACTTTATATTTTTGTTTGCTTTGTCAAAGATTAGTTGACTGTATTTGGGTTTATTTCCAGGTTCTCTATTCTGTTCCATTGGTCTAGGTGCCTATTTTTATACTAGTACCATGCTGTTTTGATGACTATGGCTTTATAGTATAGTTTGAAATCAGGTAATGTGATGCCTCCAGTTTTGTTCTTTTTGCTTAGTTTTGCTTTGTCTATGTGGGCTCTTTTTTGGTTCTATGTGAATTTTAGGATTGCTTTTTCTAGTTCTGTGAAGAATGATTGTGGTATTTTGATGGAAATTGCATTGAATTTGTAGATTGCCTTTGGCAGCATGGTCATTTTCACAACATTGATTCTACCCATTCATGAGCATAGGATGTGTCTCCATTTGTTTGTGTCAACTATGATTTCTTTCACCAGTGGTTTGTAGTTTTCCTTGTAGAGGTCTTTCACTTCCTTGGTTGGGTATGTTCCTAAGTATTTTATTTTATCTTTGTAGTTATTGTATAAGCAGTTGAGTTCTTGATTTGATTCTCAGCTTGGTTGCTGATGGCATATAGGAGAGCTACTGATTTGTATACATTAATTTTGTATCCGGAAACTTTGCTGAATTCTTTTATCAGTTCTAGGAGTTTTTGGAGGACTCTTTAGGGTTTTCTAGGTACACAATTATATCATCAGCACACAGCGACAGTTTGACTTCCTCTTTTTTTTTAAAATTTATTTATTATTATTATTATACTTTAAGTTCTAGGGTACATGTGCATAACGTGCAGGTATGTTACATATGTATACTTGTGCCATGTTGGTGTGCTGCACCTATCAACTCATCAGCACCCATCAACTCGTCATTTACATCAGGTATAACTCCCAATGCA
>NW_012105176.1:252406-268634 GCF_000951045.1 Mandrillus leucophaeus
ATAGGCCCCGGTGTGTGATGTTCCCCTTCCTGAATCCAAGTGATCTCATTGTTCAGTTCCCACCTATGAGTGAGAACATGCGGTGTTTGGTTTTCTGTTCTCGGATGCAGCTTGACTTCCTCTTTACTGATTTGGATGTCCTTTATTTCTTTCTCTTGTGTGATTGCCCTGGCTAGGACTTCCAGTACTATGCTGAAGAGAAGTGGTGAGAGTAAGCATCCTTGTCTTTTTCCAGTTCTCAGAGTGAACGGTTTCAACTTTTCTCCATTCAGTATTATGTTGTCTGTGGGTTTGTCATAGATGGCTTTTATTACATTGAGACGTGTCCCTTGTATGCTGATTTTACTGAGAATTTTAATCATAAAGGGATGCTGGATTTTGTCAAATTATTTTTCTGCATCTATTGAGATGATCATGTGATTTTTGTTTTTAATTCTGTTTATGTGATGTATCACATTTATTAATTTGTGTATGTTAAACTATCCCTGCATCCCTGGTATGAAACTCACTTGGTCATGGTATATTATCTTTTTGATATGTTGTTGGATTTGGTTGGGTAGTATTTTTTTACGGATTTTTGCATCTGTATTCATCAGGGATATTGGTTGTAGTTTTCTTTTTTGGTTATGTCCTTTCCTGGTTTTGGTATTAGGGTGATACTGGCTTCATAGAATGATTTAGGGAAGATTTCCTCTTTCTCTATCTTGTGGAATAGTGTCGGTAGAATTGATGCCAATTCTTATTTGAATGTCTGGTAGAATTCAGCTGTGAATCTGTCTGGTCCTGGACTTTTTTTTTTGTTGGTAATTTTTAAATTACCATTTCAATCTCACTGCTTGTTATTGTTCTGTTCAGGGCATCTAATTCTTCCTGATTTAAGCTAGGAGGGTTGTATCTTTCCATGTGATGCTTGCTTTCGTAAGGACTCAGCATGACTCATTTTGGGAGAACTGCTGGACATACAGCACCGTGGGGATGGAGCGGCTGTAGCGTGGAATGACACGTGCTTTGCACCTGCGTGTGTTTTCACCCAGACCAGAGCAGGCTGGAGGTGGGGCATGGGGACAGATGGGGAGAACCGAGAGGTTCAGAAACAGTGAAAACGGAGACCAAGGAGTCCTCTTAGCAGCAGGAGACTATGGCTGACTTGCTGACATAAGAAAGACAGAAAAGATGACTTACAGACAGAATATTCGTAAAAGGACGATTGTAAGGAACCTTTCAAACAGATGACAAGGCAGGACCTCTAGGTAGGAAAAGCCCCCTTGAGCAAAATAGAAAGAACGGCGGGAGCAGAAAACATGGAAGAGGGAATGAGGATACACAGGGAATGTAAGGGACAGAAAGAAAGAAGGAAATATTGAGGCTATGAACTCTTTAGGAAAAAGGAGAGGGTTTTTTTTTGTTTTTGTTTTGTGTGTTTTTTTTTTTTTTTTGTTTTTTTTTTTTAATGGAGTCTTGCTCTGTCCATCCAGGTTGGAGTGCAGTGGTGCGATCTTGGCTCACTGCAACCTCCGCATCCCAGGTTCAAGTGATTCTTCTGCCTCAGCTCCTGAGTAGCTGGGATTAGACGCCCCCCACCATGTTCGGCTAATTTTTGTATTTTTAGTATAGACAGGATTTCACCATGTTAGCCATGCTGGTTTCGAACTCCTGACCTCGTGATCCACCCACCTTGACCTCCCAAAGTGCTGGGATTACAGGCCTGAGACACACTCTCAGCCAGGAGAGGGTCTTAAACGAACCAGGCACATGGACAAAATTGTCCTATGCAGTGTGCTATGCTCAGAGCGAATTAGACCCAATGCCACTTGGTGAGTTCTGCTGCTGCTGTTGGCTCAGAGAGCACTGGGCCACAGGGGAGACTCCAGTTCCTTCCCTGCCCAACGCTTCCCAGTTTTGCATTAATCATACACGCATGGCACTTCCCGTTTAATCACTTGGCAATTATCTGGTTTATATCTTCTGTTTTCATCTCCTAAACAAGATTTGCCTCATCAGATCTTAAAATTGCATTTGACATGGTAACGAAGAGTTGAATTATTTGTTCCCTACAAATGTAATTATTTACCATGTAATTTTCAGGAAGACACAGCTTCCAAGTGTTCACATAGAATTTACTATGCAATTATCAGATGTGCCACCGTCCTGTCTCCCAGCTGAAACGGCCGGCAAGGGCAGTGTGTCAAGAGGACAGAACCCAGCGAGCCCTGGGCCACGGTAGAGACCAGTCTTGTGCACTAAGGTAGCTTCCTGTGAGCTGTCCCTATGCATCATGGGTGCCTGGAGACGTCATCGAATTTCTCTTTGTGTCTGTCTCTTTATGCAGAGCATGCAGGGACAAGAGAGAAGGAAGGTTGTGGTGACTAATTGGAAAGAACAAAGAGGAATTAGGAATAAATGCAGTTGTGGCGGTGAAAGATGTTGGTCGTTTTGTTGCAGTTCTCCCCCAGCTTAAGTGAGGGAAGAGACAAGGCTGCTAGGAGGGCAGGTGAGTCAGGAAACCCCGTTGCAGACCCTCTCTCAGGAGCACAGGGAGGCGGGACTAAGAAAGCTTACCTTGGAGGCCAGGAGAAGAGGTGCCCTGGAGCGTCTGAGGAAGCAGCCCAGGGACTTGGCACTGAAGGTTGACAGCCAAAACATCCAAGGAGCATGCAGTGTGACTTTAAAGAAAAGTCATGGGTAGTTTAAGTTGAGACGCATAAGAAATAAGGTGGGCAGTGGTGGTTATTGACACAACGGATTCCAGCGCTCCCATCTAACCTGTCCCATTAATGGGATTACCAGCTCTTATGTAAATCACAGCCTCCAATTCCTTCTTCGGCTCTTTATCTTCTATTTGCTTCTGTGGGAGTCCCTTTGGTGGTCTCTCTGCGTGTGGTGAACATGTGTGCATGTGTGTGACCCAGGAAGTGGTATAAACTTGTAGCCCAGACCAAGGACATCTCAATGTCTGGGTTCCTCATTCGATTCTACCATTTTCTCTTCCCTAACCATTGGACAATGACTTAAGCTTCTTAAGCTTTATATGTCCATTTAAAATATCCTTTTATGGGAAAGGAGATCTAGGTCAAAGTGCTCATTCCTGCATCACTAATCAAATATTTCAAAATCATTTTATTATTTCTATATTCAGTTTGTAACATTTTACAGATGGATTTCACAATGTTTATAGCATTCCATAGAAAAAGCAGGTATTGGTCCTCCCCTGGCTAGAACTTTCATTTTTCACCCTTTCCAGCCTAGGTAAAGCACAACTTGCAAACGTCTGATTGACTGAATGGTTTTCTCTCTTGAATACAAATACTTTTACCACCTTCGTTCCTACCCTTTTATCCCAAATCCCATCATTTCTTACTTGCTACACACTTCCCACCCCCTCTGAAAAAACACGTAACTGGTGTCCCAGCCTGCAATTATTCACGTCTCTGCAATCTACTCTACAATTATTTCTTAGCTACGCCTTTTAGAGACACAGGTATATATAATCCTACTATTCCATGACTTCATCATTTGTTGGCTGATACTGAATGTCTGAACTGTGCAGTTTGGAATTTGCAACAGTCACTTTCTATTGGCTTCCTCAGTCCCCCTCCCACTCCATCCTTTATTTCTTTCCTGTACCATGAGGCTAAGTCATCCATTTAGCAGCCACGTGGGCACTGAGGGCTGCCTATACCAGGCAGTGCTGGACAATGAGAGGAGCCTGGTGAGGAGGTTGGGGACGGTCTTTCCCTCTCTTTGTTAAAAATATCTCCATGTCTAGTCCCTCCTTTTCTCCTGCTCATCTCTCTTCTTCCCACCTGGTAGGCAGGTGCCTAGAGAGTAGCCGCCATCTTGAGGACATGAGGTGTCAGTGACAAGAAGGAAAAGCTGGCCAGGCGCGGTGGCTCACGCCTGTAATTCCAGCACTTTGGGAGGCCGAGACGGGCGGATCACTAGGTCAGGAGGTCGAGACCATCCTGGCTAACATGGTGAAACCCCGTCTCTACTAAAAAAAATACAAAAAACTAGCTGGGCGCGGTGGCGGCGCCTGTAGTCCCAGCTACTCGGGAGGCTGAGGCAGGAGAATGGCGGGAACCCGGGAGGCGGAGCTTGTGGTGAACCAAGATGGCGCCACTCACTCCAGCGTGGGCGACAGAGTGAGACTCCGTCTCAAAAAAAAAAAGGAAAAGTTACTTCTCCAGGGCCGGTAGATGGGATAGAGAACATAAGCCTAAGTCCCAGGCAGTGTTACTGAGGAGACCAGCCAGGCCCAGACACTGCCTGCCTAGGAATTCTTTTGTTTTTCCTTTAGAAAAAATACAGTAAACATTTTTGTGGCCACTGCTGGTTAAGATTTTGTTGTTGTTGTTATTGCTTGCAGCCAACCTCATACCTAACCGATACACCTTTGAGTCCTCTGTGGTTCATGTAGGGAGAAACCTATTACACCCACAATTCTGCCACAGAGATTCCATCCTTTGACCAAGAAAGATGGTGACCCAGGTAAATCCCACGAGTTTACGCCTCAACATTTTTGCTCTTTTTTCTTTTTTCTTTTTTTTTTAGATGGAGTCTTCCTCTTTTTGACCAGGCTGGAATGCAGTGGCGTGATCTCGGCTCACTGCAACCTCTGCCTCCTGGGTTCAAGTGATTCGCTGGCCTCAGCCTCCTGAGTAGCTGGGATTACCAGCATGCACCATCACATGTACAAAATACAATTTTTGTATTTTTAGTAGAGACAGGGTTTCACTATGTTGCCCAGGCTGGTTTCGAACTCCTGACCTCAGATGATCTCCCCACCTCAGCCTCCCAAGTGTTGAAATTACAGGTGTGAGCCACCACACCCAGCCCATTTTTGCTCTTTTCCTTTAGACCAGCTGAAACATCTCCCAATCTTGTCTTGTATCTGTCAGAATCCAAACTGTTCTTCAAGGTGTACTGAAATGCACTTCTCTCATGAAGTTTTTCTGATTTATCCCTAATGACTATGCTTCTGTCATTCCAAAACTTCATGATACTTTATTTTAATCTCTCTTAAGGAATATGTTATGTACGTCTTGTCCTGTGTGAAAGGATTTGTGTATGTATCTATTAATGTTACTAGACATAAGTATCTTGAGGCAGGATATGTGTGTTTTTTAGCATGGTATCTCGTTTAACATTTTGCACTGCTTATGCGTAAATGAAATTTATAGGGAGACCTCTGAGTAAGACCTCTTTGCCAAAACCTTCACGCCTTCTTTGGAAAGTGTCAAGAGAGAGCCTTGTCATTAAAATAAGTTTCTGCGCTCGTATCGGCAGAGAGGAGAAGGCCACACACAACCCCATGTCTTGCTAACCTCCCACACGGGCAGCTTCCTCATAACCATCTGCTGAGATCAGTGACACTCTTTCCATCATGTCCTTTGCTTCTTATTTGTGTCATACTCCAAAGATGACCAGATTCCAAGGTCACTCACTGCCTCCCATGCTCAAAACCCTCATGACTCTGGACCTCCCAACACTTCAAACTTTCTCTGCACCCTCCGGACCTCACAGTGCATCCCAGGACATCTCCTTGTGTCTCCTCCTTTTCTGTCCATGTTCCTTTCCTTCTGTCTCTAAAGGAATTCTGGATCCCCTCCTAAGACGTCGCATGCCTGTGGTCACGCCCTGGACCTTGTTGTTACCAATAATTCCCACCCGCCAATCTCAAGTTCAAGCCTTTCACTGGCTACCTTCCCCTCCCCTCCTTCCACCCCTCTCCCCAGTACCCTTTCCCTACAATCCATGTCTTTGGGAACTAAAAGTATGGGCTCTGTCACTTCGGCTGTCTCCAGGTTAACCATCACAATCACCCTCTTACCCTGCCTGCCCCTCATTTTATCTGACATGATCAGGGATGCCTTGGAAAACGACAAGCACAATTCAATCTGCCTCTGCTTACTCCATACCTGCCCCTGTACAGCCAAACATAGGATAACAAAAAACTCACAAGCTCTCTGGATGATCTAACTTGAGATTCCTAACCACAGACTTAGGAAAAGGACATTCCTCCAGTTTATTCACTCTCTCATTATCCTCAAACTCTCTTTCATATTTCTTTTTCACAACCTCCAAAAGCTCATCTTCCAGCATTGCTCTCAGCTTATCTGGCTTCCAGATTTTTTAGAATTTTGCCTGGATAATTGAAGGAATCATAGAAGAATTTCTAAGGGTTCTTCACTCTTTGTAAGCTACTCAGCTGCCAAGTTGGGTCCCCAGGTACCTACTTTCTCTCCTCTTGTTAAAGATCAATGCTCCGCAAACTGGCTGCAAATTAGAAACACCTGGGAACTTTTAAAAATACAAGCGCTCCTGCCACACCCCAAGTCAATTAAATCAGACCGTCTGGGAGTGGCTTCAGCTTTTAGAACGTTTTATAATCCTCGAAACAATTCCAGGGTTCACCTAAGATTGTCAGCCTGTGTGCCACTGACCAGTGGCTATCGAAGTGTGGGCCCCGTATCAGCACTGTCACCATCATTTAGGAATAGGTTAGAAATGCAGATTTTCTGGGCCTCCATTTTCCCAGCAAAACTACTTTAAAGAATTTCATATTCTTCGTAGAAACAGAAAGTAGAATGATGGTTGCTGGGGGCTGGGGTGAGGGGAAATGGGGAGTTCTTTAATGGTTACAGAGTTTCAGTTTTACAAGACAGAAAAAGTTCGGGAGATTTCTTTCTACAGCAATGTGGAACTATTTAATGCTGCTTAAAAATTGTTAAGATTGCACATTGTATATTGCATGTTTTCTTTTTACCACAATTAGAATTTTTAAAATAAAAATTAAATAACAAAGAATTTCCCCTCTGTGTCCTCTCTCCAGTGGTTTTGCACTCATTCTCTTTTAAATGCTCTCCTGTGTGCTTTCCTTCTTTTTCCCTTTTTTTTTTTTGAGTCTTGATCTTGTTGCCCAGGGTGGAGTGCAGTGGCGCTCACTGAAACCTCCACCCCCTGGGTTCAAACGATTCTCCTGCCTCAGCCTCCCGAGTAGCTGGAATTACAGGCGTGTGCCACCACGCCTGGCTAATTTTTTGTGTTTTTAGTAAAGATGAGGTTTCCCCATGTTGGCCAGGCTGGTCTCCAACTCCTGACCTCAGGTGATCCGTCCGTCTCGGCCTCCCAGAGTGCTGGTATTACAGGCGTGAGCCACCGCGTCTGGCCTCCTGTGTGCTTTTCTTTCACAAAGAAGGAAACCTGCTTTGGCCACGTTTGGCAATGATCTCTGTCTGCCGAACTCCACGGTGCTCCTGTGCTCTCTCTCTACCGGGCAGGCCAGCAGCAGGCGGTACAGTCAATGACTCCTCCTCCCCTTCTTTGCCTTGGATTTGTAGTCTTCTGATGTTTCTCTGCCTTAAATCGTTTCGCTTTCTCAATCCTCTACGCCGCTCCACCTCCAAATTTTAGAATGTCTAGGTTTCCGTCCTGGTGTTTTTCCTCATCTGCACTCACTCCTTGAATGATTTTGTTACTGATAGAGAGTGTCCAGGGTCTTGGCATTTTGAACAAATAATTGGACAAAACACACTAAGGAAGGAAAGGACGAAGCAATACAAGCAGAGATTTATTGAAAACAAAAGCACACTCCACAGAGTGGGTGCAGACTGAGCAGGTGGCTCAAGAACGCAATCACTCTTGAGTTTCTCTGGGACGTGAATACCCTTTAGCGGTTTCCCATTGGTTACTTGGTGTACACCCTATGTAAATGAAGCAGTGGCCAGGATCAGTCTGATTGGTTGTGGGAGGTGACCAATCAGAGGCAGAAGTGAAATTACAAAGTCGCACCCTATGCAAACATCTGATTGGTTGAAGAAAGTGACCAATCAGAGGCTGAAGTGAAGTTACAAAGTTATACTCCTATGCAAATGAAGACCTGGCCAGAGATCAGTCTGATTGGTTGTGGGAGGGGACCAATCAGAGTTACTCTGAATGTTTCATCTGCCGGGCATGGAGAGTGGGGGTTTTCCTTCTCATTTAGTTCTAGAAAGTGAGCGTGAACAGGCCTTAGTTTCCTGCCTCCAGACCCTATTCTCCCGACTCAGTTTCATCAGGCCCTAGGTCTAGTCTCCAGCTGTAAAGAGCCTGACGCCTCCCTGATGTGTCTGCCTGGCCCAGCCCCGCTGAGCTCCGGAATTGCTTTTCTGATCTCCCTGAAGCCTCACTAGATGAGTAGCAGACATGTCAAACCCAACAGTTCCTGAATGGACTTTCTGAATTCTGTCTTCTTTCTCTAGAACCAGCCTTCTAGTTCCTTAAGACAAAGTGTGTAGCATCATCTTTACTCTTGAATTGGTCAAAAAATTTTGCTGGTTGTGTTTTGAAGATACACCCAGAGTCCAGTCTCTTCTCACCCCATCTACAGAACAGCCTCATTCTTGTCTGAATCACCTTCGTCTCTCACCCTAGTTACAGCATTTCCCACAAAGCAGTCAAATGGATTCCTTCCGAAATGGCTGGTGTCTTCACTGTGCTCAGAGTAAAAGCCTTACAGAAGCCTTCTAATGTGCAGGTACCTGATAGCTTTCACACAGTACCCCTCTCCATCCCCTCCCCAACCTTGCTAACCGCACTTCCAACACACTCAGCCCGCCTGCTTTAGGGTCTTGACAACCGGTCCCTGTGCTTTAAATGCCTTTTCTAATTATGTTCATGACTCGCTGATTCTCCTCCTTCAAGTCTTTGCTCAGTTGTTAATTGTCTCAGTGAGATTTCTCTGGCAACCTGATTTAAATTGCAACACCAATCCCAAGATTCCCTATCTCCATATTGACTATCTCCTAATGAACTGTTTGAGTTTTCTTTTCTATCCGGTCTTTCCCACTAGAATTAAAGCTCCCCGAGGACAGGGATTTTCTGGGGTTTTGTTTTCCGCTGTACTCTGGGACCTAGAGCAGTACCAAGGCATATCAGGAGGTCAATGTCTATTTGTTGAATGAATGGAAAGAAAAGTAAACTTAAAAGAACAAAAATGGAGTAAGCCCTTCTGTAAGCCCAACTTAACTTATTTTGGAGAAAGGTAAACTAGAAAACCGTACCCCAGCTTCTATGAAGCAATTGAACATGGGTGCCCTGGTTTTCCTTTTTTTTTTTTTAATAAAGAAAAAGAGGTTTAACAGACTCACAGTTCCATGCGGCTGGGCAGGCCTTACAATCACGGTGGAAGGTGAAAAGGTACGATTTACGTTGGCAGCAGGCAAAGAGAGAATGAGAGTCAAGTAGAAGGGATTCCCCTTATAAAACAGAAAGTCCACCTCACTGGTATAGAAAAAGGAAGACCAGGCGGTTTTCTTCGTACTGTTCTTGTGGTCGTGAATAAGTCTCACAAGATCTGAGGATACACCCAGAGTCCAGCCTCTTCTCACCCCATATGCAGAACAGCCTCATTCGTGTCTGAATCACCTCCGTGATTTCTGTCCTGTGATTAGCTCATTAAGATGACATCATCCTTAGCTTGGGTGAAAGAGATTCCCCAATTGGTCTTCCTTTTATGGGACTTACTGAAATATTACTAACAATATTGTAGGGGAACCAAACAAAAAACCTGAGGACCACACTATCGTTTTTGCTCTGTTTACCCAGGAAATTGCTACAGAGCCTTGCTAGTTTCATCTCTATTCTTTTTGCACACATGCATTTCCTCTATGTGGAAATATTTGCTTTGGATGGGAGAACTTAAGATGAGAAAACAACACTTTATCAAAATCCATTCACTCAGATGTCACACTTAGCCTTGTCAAGAAAATATATAATCATATATATATATATATATAAAAACTCAAATGTTAAAAGCCTCGAGTAGTAAAGAGAGGATCAGAACTCCTTTCCCCTCTGTGCGTGTGCGTGTGTGTGTGCGTGTGTGTATGTGTGTGCAGTTATGCTTGTCACTTTTAAAAAGCACATCCTTTATTCCATTAGCAGCTGTACCTGTTAAACACCTTTGATTTTTAACAATGTCACATTCAGGAAGACAAAGTCTTCAAACATATTATATTTGGTTAGCAAACATAAAAAGCTGTGAGATAGGATATAATGCAAACTATTTTCAAATTGGGTCCAGGAATTAGAGTGACAGAGGGAATGAATTCCAGATTTGAAGAGCAAACATTACATGTGGCGTGCTCATTGTTGGCTGACTTGATTAGATCAAATGCCATATTTTTATGCACAGTTTAAATATTGAGCTTCAGCTCTATTCTTTTGATTAAACTTGTTTGCTTGTCTGTGATGATTAAATAAGGGTTAATAAATATAACCTTTGTTTAATCTACTGTAACCAAATTTCTCTCTCTTCCTTTATTGGAGAAACAATAGCTCAAGGTATATCTGCAAATCAAGACTATTAGAAATAATAGCTAAAGGCAGATATGCAAATCATAATTTATAAACTTGAGAATGGGACATACCCTTTCTATGCAGTGCTGCTTATGACAACAAAACACTAGATATTATCTAAACTCCCAAACAGTAGTACGATCATCAGAAAGTACAAAATTAGTTGAAAAGAGAAAATGATATATTAAATGAGGAAATTAGGTTTATCAACAAGACATCATTTTATTTTTGTAAAATAATCTATTCATTTTACCAAAGAATAAGTATGAATAATTTTGACAATAAAATGTCAAAATTAGTTATCTTTTTGTAGTTAATAACAGATTATTTTTACACTGTAATTTTTAAAATAATTTTATTATTAAAATTTTTTAAAAGGACATAATTTTTTAAACTTTTAGGGAAACATTTCCATAAAGGTACTTGCCTATTGGGTGAAAATAATAGTTTTAATGGGAATCATCTTAGCTCAGATTTCTGGTTCTATTAGTGACGCTATTTCTTGATAGTAATAACCTAATCATTGTAATCTGCAACAATATTGCCAAGACTTTAAATAAGTTTGCTTGTCTATAATTATTGCCTGGGAAAGGGCATCATAACCCAGCAAGACAACTGGTCTTCTGAGATGTGAGCCTGTTGTAATTCTGCTGGACGCCCCGTTACCAGGACAGCGCTATTCCTCTCAGGGCTTGTAGCTGCTTTGTAGTATTGGAAAAGCAAATCCTGGGGCTCTAGGGTTACTTTTATGTCAGGTAATGGAAGGTCAGAGTCTCTCTGCAGAAGCAACAAGGACTGCTCCTGTTACCGGATAATTAATGTGCAGATCCTCTCTCTGAATGGCCTTGGAAAGGAATTCTCAGTAAAAGAAAATACTTAATCATCTTGGGGAATTCCAGCAGCATCTCAGTCCAGTCCCAAGTGGAACATCCTTCCTACAACAAAGCTAGAAATGGATGCAGTGACTCTCTAGGAAAACTTTTACTACCAATACGCATTTTTTTCCCCTAAAGTTACGTCTCTGTTTTCCACTTATAACCTTTTTTAATATATGCCTTTGTATAGGCATTTTAATTTCGTTTTCTTTCCTTTTGTTTTCTTGGCTTTTTTCCTCTTTTTCCCCTTCTACTCTGCTTTACCCTCGTTATTATTTTTAAAACCAAATAAAATGTTAAAACAATGACATATTTTGGTAGAATAAAAATAGATAATATGAACTAATACTATTCAGAGTGGAGAATTAGTCAGACAAATGACCAATGATGCTTTCTATTACTATTAATATATTATATGTAAAATATTCACTTTTCTTTGAATTGTTAGCAGCTTACAAAAAGTAAAATAACAAACATCTAAGGATCAAAAATATTGAAAAATAATTGCCTATACTAAACACATACACATTTTTTCTTTCTTATTATTTCCTCAAATAATACAATGTAACAACTACTTACATACCATGCACATTTCATTAGGTATTATAAGTCCAGCAATGGACTTAAGGTATAGGGGAGAATTGGATAGGTTATGAGCAAATACTATACCATTTTATACCAGGGAATTGAGCATCCACAGATTTTGGATACCAAGGGATGACTGCATGTGTGTGTGTGTGTGTGTGTGTGTGTGTATGTGACACACATATACGTAACACATTTTATCTATATATACATAACACATTACATATGTCTGTGTGTATCTAACACACTATATATGTTTCTGTGTGTATATGTAATGTGTAATATATATGTGTATATATACATATATACATATACACACATATATAATGTGTATATGTATAGTAGTATAACTATATATACTATACGTGTATATATAGTGTATATAACTATATATACTATACGTATAGTATATATAACTATATATAGTATATATCGTTTTTCCCAAGACATATCATGGGAGAAAAACTTAAAACTGAAAAATAATTGTATATGAACAATAATTTTTCTCAATAAACTGGAAAGCTACCTGGTTTTAAAATATGTAACATTTCAGAAAATGTGAAATGCAGAGCACCATTGTTTCATGGAAACACAGTGTTGGAATCAATTTTGCATTAAACATGCTAAAAATTCTCCAAATGCTGCTCTTTGTCTCTGAGATAAAAATGCTTGGTTTTTTTCTGAGACGCAGAGCTGGCGGAGGGGGTAGGGATTCTGGGAAACCGAAGTGGGCACCTGCAGCAAAACTATAAACAGAAGATCCGATTCGAGATGCAGGTCTCAACCTTGGCCAGCAGAGATGCAACCCACCCCTGGACTAGTCAAATCCATCTCAGGAGCAACGGAAATTCGTAGCGAAGTCTCACGGGACTCTGTCTGACGGGAATCAGGTGTCCCTATACAGCCGACCGCATACAGATGGCAATCATCCGTGCCTCACCCCCCTGCGATGTGGATCGTAAGAACCAGAGGGGGAAGAATGGGGTGGCTCTTACTCCCCATATCGCGGGGTGTGCCTCACCCTCCTGCGTTCTGTGTCCATTATCACCATTCTCTTTTTTTCTGGTCTCAGTGACAATTTCCCAGGGTGTGTGTACACAGCCTGCGATGTGAAAACTAATAGCATCCTCTGCACCTCCGCAGATTAGGAACCGTATCACACCATGGGTGTACACTTTTTGCGAGATTTGGGGTAATGTCATCCTTGGTTTCCCTGAATATTCGGGGAAATATCACAGGGCGGGTGTCCACCCGCTACTCTGTTGGGAGGCACATCCTACGTTAGCGACTGGAAATTAGGAGCTATATCACAGATGGGGTGTAGAGCCACCGTCATATCTCAAGTACTATCATGCTCTCCCCCACGAGTTGTAAGGAGCAATATCATAGGGGGGGTGTATACCTTCTGCCGTATTGGGAGTAATATCATCATCTCTTCCTTTAGATGATAGGAACGATATCACAGAGCGGGTGTACACCCCGTGTATTTTGGAAGCAAAGTCATTCACTCTTCTTCTCGATTTTACAATTCATGTCACACGCGGGGTATGTGTGATATGATTATATCACACATATAGCAAGGGTACACCCCTTGCTATACTGGGAGTAATATCACCTCTCCCCTGTGGCTATTAAGGACGAAATCACAGGGTGATGTACACGTCCTCCGTTATTGGGAGTAACATCATCCACTCAGCCCCTGGATATCAGGAACCACATCACAGAAGAGTTGTACACCCCCTTCCATATCGTCAGCAATATCATCATCCTCTTTGCACCCGGATATTAGGAACAATACCACGGGAGGTTGGGGGTGTGCACCCACTGTGAGATCCAGAGTAATATCAGCCTCTTTCCCGCTGGATATTAGGAACTATATCACAGGTGTGTGTGCACCTCCTGCGACATTGAGAATAATATTATTCTCTTTTCTCTGTACCTTAGGAACTATATCACAGGGGTCTGTACACTTTCTGCGATATTGGGATCAATGTTATCCTCTCCCCTCCCCTGAATATCAAAAAGAATATCACAGCAGGGTGTACACCCCCTGCGATATGGCCAGTAATGTCATCGTGTCTACCTTTGGATAGTAGGAACAACATCACAGAGAGTGTGTACAACCCCTTCGATGTTGGGCATAATGTTATCCTCTCTTCCCCTGGATATGAGGAACAATATCCCTGGTCGGGGGAGGTGGAGTACCTTAAGAACAGGATCACTCACTGGGGGGGTGTACACCCGCTGCGATATTGGGTGTAGTATCATCCTCTCTTCCCTAGGATACTCAGAACAATATCACAGGAGGGCTGTACAGCCCCTGCAATATTGACAGTAATATCCTCTCCCGCTCTCGACATAAGGAACAATAATCCAGGGTGGGAGTACATCCCCTGCGATATTGGGCATCATGTCATCGTCTCCCAACGTGGATATTGGGAATAATGTCACAAGGCGTTGCACACCTTCTTTGATATTGGGAGTAGTATCATCATCCGTGGCCAGGGCCCCACAGTCTGGGTTAAAACTCCAACTGCCATTTTTTCTCTTTCTGACACATAGAGTGTAAACAGGTTTTTCAGGTCAGGTAGCCTCAGGGCTGGGGCCAACATGAGTTTTTCTTTTAACTCATGAAAAGCTCATTGCTGCTGGTTATAATAGATGTAGTTTATCTAAGCTATATTTTTATTAACCGTCACCTACTACAATATTGACTCAAATCCTGCAGCTATTTGATTTCAAGCTTTAAATTGATCTGGTATTCCTCGTGGGACTCCAATTGCGTCTAAGTAGACACGAGAGTCGAAAGACCCATAAGGGGCATCTCTCGCGTTATGATGTCTTATTATTTTTTTTCCCCTTCTGGTTGATGAAATGCCAGGGTGAAAGGGATAGCCGATTGGACTAAAGTACAAGTGCCACTCCAGTTATTCAGCAGAGTGCCTAGTAAAGGTCCACCACAATACCACCACACATCCGCTCAGGGATGAACAAGGACTGACTGATTGATAAGCTCTTGAAAATTCTGAAGCTCACTGCATCCTTTCAGGTCTCCAAGGAACGCTAAGTTTCCTCCCTGCCGTGAGAGACACGAAGTGGACTTAGTGTTGGGAGACAGAAGCTGGATGGCCCTCGGGGGCTGACCCGCAGGGACTTTGGGATGTAGCAGAGAGAGCTTGGCATGATTTATTACTCCAGGCTGTAGAATCCTGGAAAAGAGCTACCATGCAGCCTATGCCTGGTCGACTGGAGGACCACCTTAGTGGAAGGGGGACAATCTGGGCCTCTGGCCTGCCATGTGCGCAAGCATAACAATTGCTTTTGTTTAATGTGCAGATGGAATATTTGATCCATTTTAACCAAGCATTTGCCTCTTGGTATCCTGTCTTCATTGCTAAAGTTTGTTTTAAGTCTTTAACTTCTATGATCCTCTAGTAAAATGATTGTATGGTTTTAGGGAAATTACAAAAACCAGTTGGGACAGTCCATTCTTGCTCTTTAGTGGTCCACAGAACATTGGGCCAACTATGGCATGAAAGCTGTACATAGGGGGCAACACTCCTGGTGAACACTGGGGTCTTTATCGAAATCTCCCCAGATTAAATGGTCCTAGTTTACCAAAGCCCAATCTGAGGAGAGTCAGGAGGGGCAGAAGTACTTTTCTGAAGTAGAAAGCTGTCTTTGACTTGGCAAGTCCTCACAGGGTATAACAAGGCAAGCACTAAATGCAATAGTTTGAGGGAAAACTGACTTGGTTATATTAATAACTAGATGGTCAGCAACAGAACGGGGAAAGAAGAAAGAGTAGTAGAATAGATGAAAAGAGTTAAATTTTTCTTAGCTTTAGTTTGGTAGGGTTTTCCCCTGGGACTATGGCTCACGACTCTGGAGAGGGTGGCGTTTTCTTGACTCAGGTGTGATGAGTCCATCCCTTTTTTTGCTGTACGAACAGTAGTCTTGGTGGTTAGCAGCACAAGGTAGGGTCCTTCCCAGGCTGGCTCAAGTTTTTCTTCTTTCCACCTTTCGACGATAACACGATCTTCAGGCTGGTGCTGGTTTACTGGAAATTCTAGGGGTGGTACATGTGCTAAAAGACTTTTAGTTTTTTGGGTTTTTTTCCTTTGCAAGAAAGGAAAATGGAAGATAAACCAAGTATATAATTTTTAAGAAATTGACCTTTTGTTTTAAATGTGGGGACCTTGGCAGTGAACTTTATAGTCCTTAGTGCCTTTTTACTGAGAAATTTCCTTCAGCACCTATTTTTATTAGTTTTTAAACCAAAGAAAACCAAATGCCATTTTACATTTAACAATGCTTCTCATATGATTTTTATACCAGATAAGCTAAATTTTATCTTTATATTAGTGTGTTATTAATGTTAAACCTAATTTTAATAAAACCTTATAGATGTATTTAATTTTTAATGTTTG
>NW_012105176.1:268914-275490 GCF_000951045.1 Mandrillus leucophaeus
TTTTTTTTTTCAATAGTTTTACATTCAGGAGGCCTAGTTACTTTTAAATTATACAACATTTTTTGCATAAATTCTCCTTTATTGGCACACACTTTTTTATAACCTTTTATTTTTTCTTTCACGACTTTTACAGGCAATTTTTTTTGACATGCCTTAACTTTCTGACTTACTACAAACATTTGTTTCTTTAAACAACCAGTTAATTTATTTCAGGACAAGAATTTACCGTATAACACTCTTTTTATGTAAATTCTGCCCCCCCTTTCCCCCCCCCGCCCTTAGGATACTTCTGAACTGGTGAGTTGTGCTCACAATGAGGTTTCCTCTAAAAGTTATTTATCATTATTATTATTATTTTTTACTTTTTTTGTTGTTGTTGTCGTTGTTAGTAAAGCAGTTGCCACTACAGACTGAATGCATTTGGGCCATCCTTGGGTTACTAGGTGAAGGACTTTTTTTTTGATAGGAAGACCTCAGGGCTTTCAGGATACGCCCTTGTTTACACTGACAACAAAGTGGTGTTGGAGTGTTATAGAGTTACCGAAATTATCAACTTCAATTATCAATTACAGGTTTTAAATTTACCTTGGCTTTTAAAAGAATAGGGTACACTTTTTATTTTTTAACTACTTGTATATCTCTCTCTTTCTCTCTCTCTCTGTCTGTCTCTCTTTGACTTTCCTTTTGCCTCTGTCTCTTCTTCTCTCTCTCTGCCTCTCTCTTTCTTTCTCTCTCTCTTCTTGACTCCCTGCCTGTCTCTTCCTCTCTCTCTTTGCCTCTTTTCCTCTCTGTCTCTTTCCTTTCTCTCTCTCTGCTGGTCTTTCCTTGCCTCTGCCAGCCGCTTATGCTGCTGTTCTCTCAACCACTGTGTGTTGGCGGTGGGGGTCTAAAACCGGCTGTAACCAAGTGTCTGTGTAGGGGAACTGGTTTGGGTTCCCTGGCATGCATGTCACCTTGTGCTACACCTTTGAAATAAGGGACCTGTCCAGGCTTCCTTCTAATGATCAACCTACCTCTAATCCTGGCCAGTCTATCTTACACAAAGTTTTAAGATTTCCTGGTGTCACAGTACTCCATAGTCTCCCTTAAATCCTTTTTCTGAAAATTTTCAACATAGTTCCTAGTGGGGTGGGCTTACTTTGTGCCTCACCCATGTTTCCTCTAGACAAAACACCACGCTTACACCACACGCACACCACAAAACAAAGAATAGGTAAAAAGAGCACACGCACACTTTTATAGTTTACACCAAACCAAAATCAAAACCAAAATCAGAGTATCCAGAAATCCTAGCCAGGTCAAAACCAAAACCAAAGTATCAAGCAATCCAAGTCAAGTCAAAAACAAAAACCAAAGTGCCGGTACAGGCACACCCTGGGTGATCAGACCACACTTCCACTCAAATGGAGTACGCAAGTTCCCAAGACCGGTCCTGTCAAGCAATTCAAACCAAGTCAAAACCAAAGTGCCAATAAAGGCACACCATGGGTGATCAGGCCACGCTTCCACTCAAACGGAGTGGGCAAGTTTCAAAGACTAGTCTTACCAAGTTTTAGATGTCCAGATTCCAAGTGCCTGTTCCTTCCCAGTGTTCAGCCACGGGGGCCTGCCACACACTGCTCTGGGGAGGCGTCCCACCAGGGCAAATTCCTACCTGGGAGCGCTGTCAGGATCCGCGTTGCTGGGGCTGGTCAGAGTCCTCCGCAGGGATGTTCCACAGGGCAGGCTTAAGCCACCTAAGGAGCTGCCTCAACCATCCGCCAATCACCTCGCTTCCTGGTCATGGAACCAAGAAATGTAGCAGGATGAGCAGCAGACAAAACTCCTCAGACACCAAGTTAAAGAAGGAACGGGTTTATTTGGCTGGGGACATTGGCAAAACTTCTGTCTCAAGAGCGGAGCCCCCCAGTGAGCAATTCCTGTCCCTTTTAAGGGCTCACAACTCTAAGGGGGTGCGTGTGAGAGGGTCGTGATTGAGCAAGCAGGGGGTACGTGACTGGGGGCTGCATGCACCGGTAATTAGATCAGAACAAAACAAGATAGGGATTTTCACAGTGCACTTCTATACAATGTCTGTAATCTATAGATAACAGAACCCATTAGGTCAGGGGTCGATCTTTAACTACCAGGCCCAGGGTGCGGCGCCGGGCTGTCTGCCTGTGATTTCATTTCTGCCTTTTAGTTTTTACTTCTTCTTTCTTTGGAGGCAGAAATTGGGCATAAGACGATATGAGGGGTGGTCTCCTCCCTTACTGTTATGTTACAGTATCTGTGGTGTTCCTCCAAGAACAACAGAGGCTGTCATTTGTGGGAAGGTGTGGCCACATGACTGACTCTAGCCAATGACGTTCAGGAATTGACATGTCTACTTCCAAGCGGAAGCTTTAGAAGCCAGAGTGTGGTTGCCACACGCTCTTTCCCTTTGCCGCACAGTACCTAATAATGTCATAGTGGCTGCTCCCATAGCCTGGGTACTTGAATACAAACTATAAAAAGCAAAATCCCCAGCCATAGCACCCCAGCCATGCTATCTTTTGAATAACATACTTACATCTGGAATGTTTTGTCACTTAAGGAAACTTCAATTCGATTTTTATTTTTTATGTTTCATAAAAAAAGTAAAGTGCTCTACTGTATACAACATTTTAATTCCTTCACCTTTCCCCTCATTCACAAATCAGTTTTATAGTTCCTACTCTCTTATTAAACCACTGAATTTGTGTTTGTTTTGAGATTTTTTTTGTTATTATTGTTTTCTATTATAACCTTACCTGGATAATACTAAAGTGATGATGGAATAAAATTTAATTAAAAGCAGCAAGATTTGTGGGTTAGATGATGAGATTAGGAATAGATTTGAGAGATTAAATGTAGGTGATTACATTGGCAGTTGTCAGATTTATGGAGTTAGTTTCTCAAAATTGAAGTGTACATAGGTGGTATAAGTGGATGTTCACCAAAGTCATGGAAGTAGATGTAATTTTACTACTTTTCATTATGAAAAAATAAACAGTAGTGGAAAAGACTGTTGAGGACAGAACCCTGAAATACACCAACACTTACTGGGAATTTAGACTTTACCTTGAAGGACACTGTTTGTCATCAAAGGATTTAAATAGAAAAATGACATGATCAGAGTTACTGATCTGTCCGCAGCTGAGATAAGCCACTCCGTAGCTGAGATAATTGACTAAGAATAAGAATAAACCAGTCATTAATAAATCTCTAGATTCTTTGGTTTAAGTACATATTTATCCGGAAATTGTATCTTTGAATACACATGTTGCTCTTGAACATGTTCTCCTTTGGCTACTCTAAAATTACGCCTTAAGCAAATAGTCAGTGTTTGCTTTTGTAGTTCCTACTATATATCTGATATAATTCTTGGTTTCATGACTCCTGAACAGACCCAGAGGAGATACATGTTTTTGAAGGGAAAACAACTCTAAGAACTGCACGTGACTGAAACTAGCATGCGTGTTCTACAGAATACCTCAGAATACATCATCTTATCCTCAGCAATAGCACAGTGCTAAACAAATAAAGGACACAAAGGTGAATAAGTTGCAACTGCTAGCCTCAAAATAATTAGAATCAAGAGAGAGGCTGGGACAAAATTGCTGTGAAGATATTTAGTTTTTTAAAAAAAATACCTTATTCAAGACTGGTAGGTAATGCCAAAAGGCCACATGGTGCTATCTTTTGAATAACTTACTTATGTCTGGAATGTTTTATCACTTAAGGAAACTTCAATTAGATTTTCATTTTTTATGTTTCATAAAAAAAGTAAAGTGCTCTGCTCTATACAAAATTTTAATTCCTTCATATTTCCCCTCATTCACAAATCAGTTTTATAGTCCTTACTCTCTTATTAAACTATGTCTAGATGCTAAATTCCAGTAAGAATATATTATCTGCAGTGTTTCACTACTTAGCAGTGAAAAATACTAGCAATGGCCAAAGATTCTATTTTGCATTACCCACATAATACAGTAAATTATTTGAGCCTGGGTCAGAAAATACTTTTCATAGTTTAGTCATCCAGTTAATAGTGAAAAGATTAAGCATATATTTTGAAAGTCAAAAATAATACTATATCAATTGACCTATCACAGCCTGCTGACTCATGGAAGGGTTAGAGGAAATAGACTGTCTGTTATTTGGATGCATAGACACAACAGGTAACAAAAAGAAAGGCCAGATAATATCTCACAAATGGCATAGGAAGGATTTTAACACTAGGGAAGGTTCTTTAAAATAAATGGGTGACTGCAGAATACTCCAGATAGACTGTTGACCTTGTCTGAGTAAATACGGAAGGGGAAAAAAAGAAAAAAAGACACACAAACTGTATAGAATGACCTCAAGTTGAATAAAACAGGAAATCCTCTTAGCTGAAATTGCCCTGTAATTTCTGTTTGAGTGGAGCAAAAGAAAGATTTCTGTTTCATACTTTATTTTTTATTTCCAATTTATAACAATCTAATTCCATTTTAAATTAATGCAGCTACAATAATACTTTTCGGGCTGCCTGTTGTATCTTCTGAACAGGTTATGGGTCTGTCACATAAAATGTTATTTTTACTATAGTTTCTTCTTCTATGTAGTTATAATATAGTTTTTGGAATAATCTACAAATAGTAGCAGTTTTCTGTCAATTAAAACTCTGTGATTATCACTAATTTTATTCTAAATTGAATCTAGTATTTGGCCTGCATATGTATTTGAATCAGAATATAAAACAGCGAAATTATGAAAAATAGAAAGAAAATAACTGAAATAAATATAATGAGTCTGAACATGTACTAATGCAATATATTATATTACTACATAGCAAGAACTTTTTTCAGTTAAACCCTACATTTAAAAATTAAGTATATTACAGCTGTATCTTTTGCAAGTAGTGTAGCTACCTTTTTTCTAAATTTCATTATCTGGTAAGTCCTAATAATAACAAAATTGAATATGTAGAATTAATTTATCATCATCAAGTAAGATAATTTGATTGTAACCCAAGAAGTATATTGTCCTGAACTAGATGCTAAGAAGCCCATATTTTTATATAACACTATTGTTATATCATCAAACACATTAAAATAAGAGAATAAAACAATAAAACTTGCTAATCATAAATTAATATTTTATTTCCAAAATCCTGAAAATATAAATGTAAGATACAGCATAACTATCTAATGACAAAGATGTTTAAAAATTCAAGATCTGTTGTATTGATATGGGTTGGCCGTGTCCTCATCCAAATCTCACCTTGAATTGTAAGAATCCCCATGTGTCAAGCAGGGGGCCAGGTGGAGATAACTGAATAATGGGGGCAGTTTCCTCTATACTAGTCTTATGACAGTGAATAAGGCTCATGAGATCTGATGGTTTTATTTATTTTTATTTTTTATTATACTTTAAGTTCTAGGGTACATGTGCACAGCATGCAAGTTTGTTACATAGGTATACATCTGCCATGTTGGTTTGCTGCACCCATCAACTCATCATTTACATTAGGTTTTTCTCCTAATGCTATCCCTCCTCCAGCCCCCACCCTCTGACAGGCCCTGGTGTGTGATGTTCCTCGCCCTGTGTCCAAGTGTGCTCATTGTTCATTTCCCATCTACGAGTGAGAACATGTGGTGTTTGATTTTCCGTCCTTGTGATAGTTTGCTGAGAATGATGGTTTCCATCTTCATCCACATCCCTGCAAAGCACATGAACTCATCCTTTTTTATGGCTGCATAGTATTCTATGGTGTATGTGTGCCACAATTTCTTAATCCAGTCTATCATTGATGAACATTTTGGTTGGTTCCAAGTCTTTGCTATTGTGAACAATGCCACAATAAACATATGTGTGCATGTGTCTTTACAGTAGAATGATTTATAATCCTTTGGGTATATACCCAGTAATGGGATTGTTGGTTCTATGTCCTTGAGGAATCTCCACACTGCCTTCCACAATGGTAGAACTAATTTACACTCCCACCAACAGTGTAAAAGTGTTCCTATTTCTCCAAATCCTCTCCAGCATTTGTTGTTTCCTGACTTTTTAATGATCACCATTCTAACTGGTGTGAGATGGTGTCTCATTGTGGTTTTGATTTGCGTTTCTCTGATGACCAGTGATGATGAGCATTTTTTCATGTGTCTGTTGGCTGTACAAATGTCTTCTTTTGAGAAGTGTCTGTTCATATCCTTTGCTCACTTTTAGATAACATTGTTTGTTTTTTTCTTGTAAATTTGTTTAAGTTCTTTGTGGATTCTGGATATTAGCCTTTTGTCAGATGAGTAGATTGCAAAAATTTTCTCCCATTCTGCAGGTTGCCTGTTCACTCTGATGGTAGTTTCTTTTGCCATGCAGAAACTCTTTAGTTTAATTAGATCCCATTTGTCTATTTTGGCTTTTGTTGCCATTGCTTTCGGTGTTTTAGTCATGAAGTCATTACTCATGCCTATGCCCTGAATGGTATTGCCTAGGTTTTCTTCTAGGGTTTCTATGGTTTTAGGTCTAACATTTAAGTCTTTAATCCATCTTGAATTAATTTTTGTATAAGGTGTAAGAAAGGGATCCAGT
>NW_012105176.1:275546-287202 GCF_000951045.1 Mandrillus leucophaeus
ATTTCCTGTTTTTATCAGGTTTGTCAAAGATCAGATGGTCGCAGACATGTGGTGTTATTTCTGAGGCCTCTGTTCCGTTCCATTGGTCTATATCTCTGTTTTGGTACCAGTACCATGCTGTTTTTTGTTACTGTAGCCTTGTAGTATAGTTTGAAGTCAGGTAGCATGATGCCTCCAGCTTTGTTCTTTTTGTTTAGAATTGTCTTGGCAATGTAGGCTATTTTTGGTTTCATATGAACTTTAAAGTAGTTTTTTCCAATTCTGTGAAGAAAGTCATTGGTAGTTTGGTGGGGATGGTATTGAATCTATAAATTAATTACCTTGGGCAGTATGGCCATTTTCATGATTTTGATTCTTCCTATCCATGAGCATGGAATGTTCTTCCATTTGCTTGTGTCCTCTTTTATTTCGTTGAGCAGTGGTTTGTAGTTCTCCTTGAAGACGTCCTTCCCTTGTAAACTAGATTCCTAGGTATTTTATTTTACTCTCTTTGTAGCAGTTGTCAATGGGAGTTCACTCACGATTTGGCTCTCTCTTTTTCTGTTATTGGTGTATAGGAATGCTTGTGATTTTTGCACATTGATTTTGTACCCTGAGACTGCTGAAGTTGCTTATCCGCTCGAGGAGATTTGGGACTGAGACGATGGGTTTTCTAAATATACAATTATGTCATCTGCAAACAGGGACAACTTGACTTCCTCTTTTCCTAATTGAATACTCTTTATTTCTTTCTCTTTGATTGCCCTGGCCAGAACTTCCAGAACCAATGACAAAAACCACATGATTATCTCAATAGATGCAGAAAAGGCCTTTGACAAAATTCAACAGTCCTTCATGCTAAAAACTCTCAATAAACTACGTATTGATGGAACATATCTCAGAATAATAAGAGCTCTTTATGACAAACCCACAGCCAATATCCTACTGAATGGGTGAAAACTGGAAGCATTCCCTTTGAAAACTGGCACAACGTTGCCCTCTCTCACCACTCCTGATCTGATGGTTTTATAAATGGGAATTCTGCTGCACAAGTTGTCTTTTGCCTGCCATGACGTAAGACGTGCCTTTGTTCCTCCTTTGTCTTCCACCATGATGGTGAGGCCTCCCCAACCATGTGGAATTGTGAGTCCATTAAACCTCTTCTTCTTTATAAATCACCTAGTCTTGGGTATCTATTTATTAGCAGCATGAGAACAGACTAATTGGTACTGGTAGAGTGGGATGCTGCAGTAAAGATACCTGAAAATGTGGAAGCAACTTTGCAACTGGGTAACAGGCAGAGGTTGGAACAGTGAGGAGGACTCAGAAGAAGATAAGAAGATGTGGAAAAGTTTGGGACTTCCTGGAGACTTGTTGAATGGCTTTGACCAAAATGATGATAGTGATATAGGCAATACAATCAAGACTGAGATGGTCTCAGATGGAGATGAGGAACTTGTTGGGACCTGGAGCAAAGATGACTCTTGTCATATTTTAGCAAAGAGACTGGTGTCATTTTGCCCCTGCCCTATAGATTTGTGAAACTTCGAACTTGAGAGAGATGATTTAGGGCATGAGCCGGAAGAAATTTCTAAGTAGCAAAGTGTTAAAGAGGTGACTACGGTGCTATGAAAAGCATTTCATTTTATGTATTCACAAATATATGGTTTTGAATTGGAACGTACGTTAAAAAGGAAAGCAGAGCATAGAAGTTAGAAAAATTTTCAGCCTGATGATGTGATAGAAAAGAAAAACCCATTGTCTGTGGAAAAACTTCAAGCAGGCTGCAGAAATTTGCATAAGTAACAAGGATCCAAATGTTAATCCCCAAGACAATGGGGAAACCGTTTCCAGGGCATGTCAGAGATCTTCATGTCAACCCCTTCCATTATAGGCTCAGAGGCGCAGGAGGAAAAATTGGTTTTGTGGATCAGGTCCAGGGATCAGCAGGTCAGGCCCTGCTCTCTGCATCCTAGGAACTTGGTGTCCTGTGTCCCAGCCACTCCAGTCATAGCTAAAAGAGACCAAGGTACAGCTCCTGCCATGGCTTCAGGGGTGTAAGCCCCAAGCCCTTGCAGCTTCCATGTGATATTGGGTCTGCTAGTGCACTGAAGTCAAGAATTGAGGTTTGCAAACCTCTGCCTAGATTTCAGAGGCTGTATGGAAATCCCTGGATGTCTAAGCAGAAGTTTGCTGCAGGGGTGGTACCCCCGTGGAGAACTTCTGCTAGGGCAGTGCAAAAGGAAACTGTGGGGTTGGAGCCCACACACAGAGTCCCCAATGAGGCACTGCCTAGTGGAGCTGTGAGAAGAGGGCTATTGTCTTCCAGACCCCAGAACAGTAGATCCATCAACAGTTTATACAGTGCACCTAAAAAAGCTGCAGACAATCAGTGTCAGCTCACGAAAGTAACCAGAAGCTGGGGCTGTATGCTGCAAAGACACAGGGACAGAGCTGCCCGTGGCCATGGGAGCCCACCTCTTGTAACAGTGTAACCTGGATTTGTGACACGGAGTGAAAAGAGATAATTTTGGAGCTTTAACATTTGGCTGCCCCACTTGATTTCAGACTTGCATGGGGTCTGTAGCCCCTTTGTTTTGGCTAATTTCTCCCATTTGAAAAGAGTGTATTTACTCAATGCCTGGATCCCCATTCTATCTAGGAAGTAACTAACTTGCTTTTTATTGTACAAGCTCATAGGTGGAAGGGACTTGCCTTGTCTCAAATGAAACTTTGGACTGTGGACTTCTGAGTTCATGCTGAAATGAGTTCAGATTTTGGAGGACTGTTGGGAGAGCATGATTGGTTTTGAAATGTGAGAACATGAGATTTGGGCGGGGCCAGGGGCACAATTATATGATTTGGCTATGTCTCTACCCAAATCTCACCTCGAATTGTAATAATGCCAACATGGCAAGGGCAGGCCCAGGTGAAGGTAATTGAATCATGGGGTAGTTTCCTTCATACTGTTCTTAAGGTAGTGAATAAGGCTCATGAGGTCTGATGGTTTTATGAATGGGAGTTCCCCTACACGAGCTCTGTCTTGCCTGTCATCCTGCAAAGCTTGCCTTTGCTCCTCCTTTGCCTTCTGTCATGATTGTGAGGCCTCCCCAGCCATGTGGAACTGTGAGTCCATTAAATCTCTTTTTCTTTATAAATTACCCAGTCTCAGGTATGTCTTTATTGGCAGCGTGAGAACAGACTAATATACCTATTTACTTAATTAATTTTCAATTACAATACTTATAGAAATATTCAACATTATTTTAACCAACTCAATGCTTTGAAAATCCTATAATGAACTTACATTTTAAGACAGTTCTGTTCACCTTTGTCTTGAAAAGCATTTTATTTTCAACTCGAACTTTAAAACTATTAGAAGAAAGGCCAGTACTTTTCCTATGCCTCTATTTATTATACTGCCACCTGTGATTCTGTTTGCTCTTTTCAGATCTGTGAGACTTCCTAATACTAACCAAACATGCACAGATATATATGAGTTTCCAGTTATTCCAACACTTTTGAATTCTTGTTTCTTCTATAAACCTTAACAGAAATCCTTCAGCAAATGCTTTTGACACTCTTCTAAATATGATGTGTTTCTCTTTCAGCATGATCATCAGATTTCAATTCACTGGTTTAAATCTGTATTTTCACTATAGGCTGAAAGGGGACAGAGACCACATCTTTGTTATTCCCCGATATGTCTGCAATACCTAGATCATGCCTATCTCATAGTAGATGCACACTGAGTTAAACAAGTGGTGATGATAACTCGTACGGTTAGAGTTTACCAAATGTGGAATTGACTAGTAAATTTGGGATTCTATAATTTTTGTGAATTTCACTGTCAGCTCAGTAATTATCATTTTTCATTAGATTGCTAATGTAAAAAGCAAAAATATAAAATGAATTCTCTCTAATCCAAATATCCAAATATCTCTTCTTGACAGAACGACTGACTGAGATTCTAATTTTTTTACAGTGAAAAACTTAATGAGGGCTGAGAAAAACAGTGCAAAGAGAAAAATGAGTCTCCTTGGATATTTCCTTTCTCTGCCCAATGTTCGGTTTCCTTCCTCAATTTCTGCATTTTCAGTAGCTTATTCTTTTGGATGTCTTGGCTGTAGTTTGATAATATTTATGATCACTTTCATTATTCACTGAGATATTTAGACTATATAATATGAACATCGGAAATTTCTCCTTTTTTTTTTTTTTTTCAGACGAAGTCTTGCTCTGTCACCCAGGCTGGAGTGCAAAGGCACAATCTCGGCTCACTGCAACCTCTGCCTCCCGGGTTCAAGTGATTCTCCTGTCTCAGTCTCCCAAGTAGCTGGGATTACAGGCACCCGCTAGCATGCCCAGCTAATTTTTGCATTTTTTAGTAGAGATGGGGTTTTACCATGTTGGTCAGGCTGGTCTCGAATTCCTGACCGCAGGTGATCCACCCACCTCGCCTCCCAAAGTATTGGGATTACAGGCATGAGCCACTGCGTCTGGCCTGTTTTTTAACCCTTCAACTATATAACTTAGCTCCAAGTCTGAAAATCAAGAAATAAATTAGTGTAAATGTAGTTTGTAAATTAATTAGGAAACTCTTCATTGAGCAGAATCTTTTAAATTTATTTTAAATTGAGTTAGTATGTGTTCATAATTAATGAATTCTAATAATATTGGGAAAACTGATGGTCATACACTGAAATGGATGTTGTCTGTAGTGAGTTGTTTTATTCATAAATGCATATTTATGTGTCCTACCTAGTTAACATCCCTTCATAACCTAATATTTATAAACAATCAACAAGTAAGTACTTTATGTTTTGTCTCTGTGTTCCCAGAACATTTATTTACTTAACTGATATAGTCAGTTTCTTCAAGGGCTTATGTCACATATGAAGGTACTAAAAAACAATTAGTCTTGGAAAAACATAAGGAGTACATAATTTAGCTTGGCTCAACAAGAAGGTTTTGATATATTAAGAGGTCCTGGTGCATGCAGAACCCATTATTAGAGTTAAACACAGGTTAATAATCAAAGTTTTGGTGTGGGGTTGATCTATTAAGTTTTTAACTAACATCATCCTGTTTATGTACATTAAGTTTCTATCATGCATAGAATATAAACTAATGTTTATAAAAAGTAAATAAACAAGTGAGTAAATAAAGTCAGTACTCTAAGTGGTCACACAAATCTCTCGAGTGAATGTGTGTATTTAGCTCTTTAGCTGATATTTTTATCATTGTTTGCTTCATATTCAGTGTTCCTAACAAGCTACACAGCTTGGGAAATTTAGGGAGAAAGTACTTGAGAGAATCAGTAAGAAGAATAGTTCTAAATGTTTTTGAACGCAAAGGCCAAAGCTCTAACTAATGGATTCTCAGTGTAAAGAGGTATTTGAATAAATGTAAGATATAGCATATAGCATATCTGTAATTATTAGTACACAAAATTATTGCATAACCATTGGCATTAAATCATTACATTTAAAAAGTTACCTTGACATATTTTTATGTAAGAGCTCTAAATATTCACATTCAATTTTTCTTCTACAGAGTATCAATTAAGTCTTCGGCTATCTATAACTTCTAGCTGCTATTAACTTCTTATGTTGGGAATGCAACATCTAAAACCCATTGCCATGTGGTAAATTAGAAAGAAAAGTGATGTTTTATTTGAGGAAATTATTGATATTTGCTTTTATATTACTTTTTAGCATGTTTAGCCCAATTGTACATGGTGTTCTTGTTAAGTTATCCAGATTTTGGAATTGTAAACGGTGTGATAATCGTCTTGGAACATCTCAATAATCTTACAAAAATAAGGACCTTGGTCTGGAAGCCCTAAGATATTTTATGCAAAAGAGGTATTATCAAAGGCAATGACAAACAACTACAGAAAGGCAAGTCTTGCATAAAAATAGGCATCATCCATCATTACAATAGAACTACTGAACACCTACCGAGTTCCTGATAAGCAGTATTATAACAATTAAATAACCTTAGTCATTCTAGGGCTTCCTTATATAGATGCTAATTGCTAAATATTTGGTTAACTGGAAAATGGAGAAGTTCAATTCATGAATATTTACTGAGTACCTACTATGTATCCAGCAGTGTGGTGCAGAAATCAAGACAAGAATTAAGCCTGTAACTCACAAGCAAAATGTGTACTCATGATCTAAAAAGCACATGTGTTCCGCCTCTCATTCACTTCTGGGAAATAGAACTGTGTCTAAAACTACTCTAGAAGTCCAGGGTAGTACATTAGGGAAATGTCCTAAATAATATTGTCTCTGTGGAACCCACCCCTTGCTCTGGATTTTCCCAAGAAGTAAATAAGCTGACCCACAAAATTAGATAGACTGTGGGTGTTTTCACATGCTTAAGGAAACATCAAAGCTTCGTAGAAAATGTGGATGTTGACAAGAAATTAGGGAATATCTGTTTTATTCCTCTGTAAGTATTTAACAAAAAAAGTGCCAGAAATAAATTTATAAATGTGGTCAGTTAATGGTAGACTAGAACAAGTCCAGGGCTCCAAATGTCCAGTTCAGAACTCTTTCTGTAAGAAGTGTTCCAGTAAGAGTGACTCCATCTTGAGTGAGGTAGGCTAGGAAATTGAGGCTGCGACTTGCTAGGCTGCATTCCCAGAAAGTTAGGTATTCTTAGCCTCTAGACGTTTATGGCTAAGGGAACAGATTGATAATGTTTACTAAACATACCTGGACTTAGAGTGTCCAGATATCCCAATATCTTGAGAACAAAGACATTCCTAATTTTTCTTTAAAGATAATAATATTGATTCTTGCAAAATGTAGTAATTAAGAAAATCAATCTTTTATCATAAGCCCTTGTAGCAACGCACATCCCCTGTGATCTTTTTTAAATTATATATATACAAGTACTGTACCTAGGGTGGACGCATTCCTCCTCTTACTTTCAGGAACGCCCTACTCTGTCTGTGGAGTAGCTGTTCTTTCACCACTTTACTTTCTTAATAAACTTGCTTTCGCTTTGCACTGTGGACTCGTCCTCAATTCTTTCCTGTGCGAGATCCAGACACCTCTCTCGGGGTTTGGATCCAGACCCCTTTCCTGTAACATTTCTACCAAAATACATCAGCTGTTTCCCAGTCTTATACCTAAATTAGGCTAACATTGAAAGTAAGATTAAAACAGTTATAAGATGGCATTACATGGTTGCTAATTAGTCAGACATGAATAGGTTCTAGAAGTAGCTCTTAAGCCCCAGGAATACAGTGAGCAAACATTTTCGGTATTCCTTGAATTCATTAATGACCTTAGAACTGTTACCTCTCAATGACTATACTATTGAATAATATACTTATGGCTATAAAGAATCAAAATTACAGAACAAATAGAAATATGGTTTTTAAGATGAGGCAGGCAGATCGTTTGAGCTCAGGAGCTTGAGATCAGCCTGGGCAACATGGCAAAACCCCATCTCTACAAAATATACTAACATTAGCCAGGACTGACGGCGCATGCCTTTGGTCCCAGCTACTTGGGAGGCAGGCTGTAGTGAGCTGAGATTCACACCACTGCACTCCAACCCGGGTGACACAGTAAGACTCTGTCTCAAGAAAAAAAAGAAAGAAAAAAAAAAAAGAAAGAAAGAAAGAAAAGAAATATATTTTTTATAGAACAGACTTTTAACTGATTATTTCTTCTTAATTTGTTTTCTCATGTTTCTGATAATGATTTAAAATCAATCTACTGAATAGGTTACAGTGAAATATCAATGAGGGTTCTGTCTTCATCTGCCCCTGCTCTATTTCAGGGCAGACATTTTCGTTTTTGTGTTCTACCACTTTTCTTCAGTCTTAAGAACAGGGAATTTGTGAGTGATTTTGCCATGTTATTCCTATATATGATATTAGGACTTATATTTTTGTAGTTATTCCTCAGATTACTATAGATTTCATTAATTGCTCTGAAGAACAATTCAAAACAGCATGGTTGACAAATGGGAATTTTCTCTACAACTAAAAAAATAGATTCATCATTATCAGAGGTCTTCTTTGCAGACTATTCAACTATGAAGAGAGAAAAAATAATCATTTGACTTCTCTCTTAAATCTCAGTATTTGCAAATCACAAAGTTTCAATTTCATAGAGAAAATGAGAAAATATTAACTTACTTTGTATCCTCTGTTTCCTACGAAGAAATTGCAATTAATCTAGTTTCAGAAGTTTAGATACAACTCATTCATATAGATGCACTACAAATTTAAATTACAAAAAAGCAAATTTGCAGTGTAAGTCTTACGAAATTGTTAACAGTGTCTCTATTTTCTACTGCATATAATGCATCACAAAACGTAGAAGCAATGACTAAGTCAGTATGGTCAGAAACATTTTCAAAGTTGATTGTAAATGTTACGTCTGAGTAAACAGGTATTGAACGGAAACACACAGGGGAAAGGAGAAAAAAATGACTCTGATACATGGTTTTATATAATTGCTTAAATAGTGAAAACAAAATATAATTATGTGTGTATATAGATGTATCATGCATACTATAAAAAGTAAAATAGCTTAAATATTCACAGAAATATCAGTGTCTGCTATTTTTAAAGAAGCAAAAAAACCTATAGTTCACATTAAGAACTATTTAAGATTTAAGACAATATTTTACATTATGATACAAAACGAACCAAAAAAATTTGTTGGGCCATTTTACTGGCTGTTTGTCTACATCCTCAAGTCCATGTGTATAATATTTACCTTTTTTCTGATATGGAGAGAAATGTACTCTAATTTTTGAAAATTTCAGACACACAGAAAGATAGAAAATAACATTTTATTTCCTTTTATAATGCTTTTTCATACCTTATCTGCACAATTCCCTGTTTTAACTTCTGAATATTATGTTATAGAAAGAAATCCACATTTCATTAAACTTCTTTGAGAAATGAATTTTAAGTGTTAGCATAATATTTCATTAAAATATTTATGGTTATGTAGATTCTCCAATATTTTAAAGGTTACTATGTATTTTTGTTTATTAATTTCATGAATTAATTATTTCTCTAATTTAGCTTCCAAGCAGGAAGTTAACGATTTGTGGAGTACCAACATTGATGGCTTCCAATAAGTACTGAAGGAAGGGTTAAGTGCTGCCTAAATGACCCCTTAGTTAATTACCCACATTATCTTTAATAAGTGACTCAGTGCTCCCAAATGTCTATGATGAGAGAATGTTCACGGAGCCAATGAAGGGTACTAACCTCTGGACTTTACACAAAGCAGTTAAACATTATAGTATGTACAAGGCTTTCTCAGCTGATATCTGAGGAAACCGAAATCACAGTTACATATGTACTATTGGTTGAGTTCCTAAAATGTGTCAAATCAATATACACAAAACTTCACACACACACACACACACACACATTTTCTTAAGCCATTACTGAAACTCTGCAAACTCAAAGAAAAGCTGCTTGTTATTGAAAAGATGGCAACCCTGTGCCCTGATCCAGGAGGTAGAAAGTAAGGGAGAACATAAGGGATTCCTGTCACCTTTCTCAGTGGAGGGACTCTTCTAGTTCGTGAAATAAAGTATTACTAGACCACCAGAGCTTTGTTGTTGTTTATTCCCCTCAATTTAGTTGCATTGACTAATATTTCATGGAATGTCTCTTGCACTCTGATTATAGGCTATCTTTGGATTTTTTTGTTTTCAGAACCACCTATTTGTCATTCAGCCATTTCTTTCTTTAAAAAACATTTTATTTGCAAGGAGGATTAGTCTTTATCAATATCTGCCAGACAAGTGTTATTTCAATGTTGATAGTCAAATGCATCCTTTAGCATTTTTCCTGCTTTTTCAAAATTATGGTAAAACACACATAATAGAACATTTATCATCTTAGCCATTTTTAAGTGGATAATTTAGTGGTATTAATTACATTCATAATGCTAAGGAACTGTCACTACGGTCCATTCTTTAAGTTTTACTACCCTTATATAAAAGCAGTTAGAATGTATGTGAATTATGAGTTCCCTCTGGGGGAAAAGTTTTTAAAATGCACTCTGTGTTAGTAAGCAAATCACTTCATTGTAGTGTGGTCAAGATACAACTCAAATCAATGCCATTTTATTGATTGATTTGATGTAGCTATGCAATAACAGAAGTCAAAGGAGAAAATGTTGTCTATTAAAAAAATACACCTAGTTTTGTTTTCCCAGAAACTAACACCAATTCCAAAGTTTTTTCAATAATACATTTTTTCTTTAAAAGGGGAGAGGTTTGTATAGTTGGTTTTTTGTTTGTTTGTTTGTTTGTTTGTTTGAGACAGGGTCTCCCTCTGTCATACAGGCTGGAGTACAGTGGCACAATCAACCTAGACCTCTCAGGCTCAAGAGATCCTCCCTTGACTCACCCACTCAGTAACTGGGAATATAGGCACACACGACCATGTCCAGCTAATTTTTTTGGTTTTTCTTTTTTGTAGAGATACGGTCTCAGTATGTTGCTCAGGCTAGTCTCCAACTCTTGGGATCACATGATACCCCCGCCTTGGCCACCCAAATTACTGGGATTATAGGTGTGAGCCACCATGCCTGGTCTGTATACTTGAAATATTTTTATCCAGCTCAGTATTATTACAGAAAAGGAAATACCAGATATTGAATAGTAAATGCATTTACAATGATCTAGAAGATAGGGAAAAACCTTCCAGAAACAATATATCTAAGCACTTGTTATATGTGATATAATTGCATATTTTAAAAGTCACCCTGCTTCTGAATAAAATTATGTTGAATACTATAAACATGTGACTACTGAGGGTTCTTATACACTACTTTTGTTCTAGCTGATGACTACTAAATATTCAGAGATAATGAAATACATCATACTTCTATTCAATATCAATTCAAATAACGTATTACTGAAAAACAAAACTATCAGCTCATGGTGCTATATGAAGATTTCGCATTCCTTTGGCTTTGCTAAAACTTTGCAGATCTGCTTCCTTCTATAGGGGTTTTCAAAATAAAACAGAAATATTCTTATTTGCTTTCTATGAGATTCCTGTGTCATGTAGGGGTTAAAAACACATCTTACAGGACAAAAATAATTAATTTACTTATCCTTTACCTATTCATGTTTAAACATTATTAATTAGATAAGTACTTTAGCAGTAAATATATGGGAATATCTGTATGTGCAATTGAGGAAAATAGAGGAAAAAGGGGCAGCACAATTTTGGATCTTCCAAAATTCTCACGTAAAATTAGACAGAGCACCTAGATGGCAAAAGTAACAATACATGTAAAATATTTCCAACTTAAACAGGTGGCAAGGAATACCACAAACCCAAAATACACTGCCATCAACATCTGTATCTTGTAGGCGCCTGTAAGGGAGGAAGTAGAGAGAAGCAATGGAGTTTCCGATGGACTCACGTTAGCCAGCCGGTATTCAGTACACGGTGTGAGGAATGCCTGCTCCTGAGAATGGCAGTTGAAGCTGGAAGAAACATTTCCCACTTGACTGGCAGGAGAGTAAAAGCAGTGGGTGGCAAAGCCCTAAAGGACTTCTGTGAACTCTCCAAACTGATCTCCAGCGTCTCCTTTCAGGAGACGATCCCACAGGAATGGAACTGCAGGGCGCGGAGGCTCACGCCTGTAATCCCAGCACTTTGGGA
>NW_012105176.1:288052-290274 GCF_000951045.1 Mandrillus leucophaeus
ATTTATTAAGGATTTACTACATACTAGGCACTGTCCTGAGTATATTGCATGTGCTATCTCTTTTGAAATTCATGATTTTATGATCCAGGCACTACTGTTGTCCACTTTACTACAGAGAAAACTGAGGGACAGAGGAGTTAAGAAACTTGCCACAGTTACCAAGTAGACAAGTTAAATGGAGAAATTTAAAAGACTAAATTTTTCTTTTGTAGCTATTCTAATCAATGCCCAATTCTATCTGCAGTGGAATTTAGTTTTGCCAATGATTGCACTGATCTTTTATCTTAGTATTCCAATATAGAGATGGATGGTCTAGGTGATTACACTTAGCAGAACTGAACCTGTGGAATTGTATGACCTTTTCACTTCACGTTATGTATTGTCAAAGTCAAGTAGCACTGGGTAAGTATCTACCAATAAGGCACAGATCAATTCCTTAATAAGTGGATGTTTTCTGTATTTTAATTTCCTGGAACAAATAAATATTTTAAAAGTAGCTTATCTCTATGTCTTTTGAAGAGAAGCAGGTCACTTTATGAATATGTAAGTTCTCTGTTGCCTTGTTTACTTACTTCTAAGAACACCATCCCTTCTCCATCCATCCACATTATTTGGGCTGGCTATTTATTTTCCATCCTTTCTTAGATTAGTTATCATCCCCACTATGTAGTCCCTACCCTACTCATGTCTACAAATGAAGATCCTTTTTTTTGCTTCCAACTGACTACTTTCCATTCTACGTTAGATTTTAAGCTATGAGTTTGTTGTAAATTTAGGAAAAATCTGAGGGACTTTGACATGTAATGAGTATGCTGACCAACTTCACCATTCATTGTCTCTACCTTTGCTTGTTGTTAACCATTTTACAGCTTCAGACAAATTGTGTCTCAAAAACACAAATTTTCCAGTAAAATGCAGTTGATCATCACTCTGTGAATATTGACTAGGTTTTCTATTCATTTATAAATTCATTTCAGCATTGGTTTTCTGACTAAAAATATGTTGCATTTTGAAATCTATTTTGATCCAATTGTAATATCTTACTGGTTTCTTCAGTAATTAATGAATAAGATATTTTATGAAGTAATTTATATCTGTGTGAAAGTCATTATATTACCTATTTTTTAAAAATTTAGTAAGAAAGTTGCATCTCGTTCTCTGTACTATCTCATTTTCAGAAATTCTGGCAAATTCCTGGCACAGAAAAGTACCATATAAGTAGTAAATGAACTGATTAATTATTTTCAAGCATTATTCTTGGGATGTAGTGCTGTTGACCTGTGTTACACACAGAGATTCTAGCACAGGTTTAAACAGAAACCTAGACCCAAGTCAAGATGCATTCACATAAAAAATACCCATATTCTTGATCACTAAAGGAATCTCAGAGATTTGGTTGGTTTTAGATTTGATTCCCAAGGCTAAATCATTTTTGTCAGATGTTGACTAAAAAGGAAGCTCTAGACATCTCAAGATGTTAGTTTGTTGAAAGTTAATATATCCAGTACAATGTATTTTCCATAAGTTTCCAAGAAATCAGACCTATGGCTGAAGACAAGTTGCAGTGATTTTGTAAGCTTTCCAAAATTCACTATCAAAAGTGTAATGTTGGTTTCTGCACCTACAATCTCCAAGAGTACATTAGCAGAAGCAACTGCTGTTTATTAATCCCCTTTCCTTGAGGCTTACTTTTACTTTCTCAAGATTCTATTCTCATTACAGTTTTTTGATACCTCACTTTCTTCTTCTTCATGGTTATATTCTTCCTATGGCTATATAGTAGCCATAAAAATAATAAAATTTACGTAATAGCAGTATGTACATAATAAAATTTATATTCCATTGACCTATATTTGAAAAAAAATCACTTATTTAAATCTATTTAGATACTGATTTTCTGACCTGAAATCCCTTTTCGTGTCTCCACGAATTCATGAAAGATTCATGTCTCCACGAATCTTCCTTTGACTATCAGCGTTGTCTTGACAATTGCCTAAAATATTTAGAAATGTGCTGCACATATGATTCAAAACCTGTAAATACTTATAGTATGGCAATTAAAGAAACAGTAATGTTTAAAATATAGAAAGAAAAAATGAATGCTTGGAATTAGAAAGATATCAAGTAGTATTGTAATTTTTATTTATATCTAAAATATGAGATAGGAAATATTAACTAAACAAAAACCAGCACAGTATATAAGTATTCAATATCTTTCAATG
>NW_012105176.1:290609-293775 GCF_000951045.1 Mandrillus leucophaeus
TCTCTCTCTCTCTCTCTTTCTTTCTTTCTTTTTTTTCATGATCTTTTTTTCTCATCCAGCCTGGAGTGCAGTGGCAAGATCACAACCCACTGCAGCCCTGACCTCCCAAGGAGACCAGGTGATCCTCCCACCTCAGCCTCCTTAGTAGCTGGGCCTTCAGGCATGCACCACAACGCTTGGCTAATTAACTCCTAAACATCTTAGAAACACTACCATAATATATTTCCAAAACACATACATCCATGGAAATTTTAAAATTGTTTAGTACACAAAATTAAGGTATGTATGTAAATTAAATTTTTTTTTTTCTGAAAGACACATTACCAGGAATCTTCCTAATCAACCAGATTTTCCCTGAGAACCTGAAATAACTCAGTGGAGAAGATGTCTGATCCATGCCTTAATGATGATGATATTTTGTTTCTCTGCAAATAAAAATACTATCATTTTTATAGTAGTTACTATGAGACAGCTACTTTGCTAAGCACTATGCTAGTGTTCACTTAAAAAAAAGAAAAAACCTGAAGGACAGAGCAGTTGAGCAATTTGTCCAAGATCACAAATATAGAAATTGGTCAAACCACATGTATCAAACTGTCCGGCTCCTGTGTCCGTGCTCTTATCTGTTTTGAATTACTACTGCTTAATGAGAAGCTTCTGTGGCAATAAAAGGTATGAGAAAATATTTATCAGAAATGTTTTATTATGACTTCAGTTATCAATAGGGTTTCTTCTCTATGGCAGAATAATTTTTTTTCCAGATGGAAAGATAAATGTGAGGATAAGCTAGGAGCCTTTTGGAGGCCATAGACAGAGAGGTAAGCTGCCAGTGTGGTCTTTTGGAGTCGAAATTTAAAATGAACTAATAGGAAGGACTGGGGGAAATATGAGATAACAGATGGATAGTTTTAAAATCTTCTGCATGTTTTGGGAAGAGGTAACTCTAATTATGAGAAGGAAAAGACAAAAGAAGGCAGAATAATTTGAATTAACAATGAGAAATGCATCAATAATACTTTTCAAAAATGTATGAATCTAGTATGACTTTTCACACATAAGCTGCTATGTAGTTTTATGAGGCTCTGGTTTATCCTGTGCTCCCTATAGCATTTTTTTGCCAGGAAGAGTCATATTCTCAGATGGAATCAGCCAGGTTTTTGGGATTGTTTCCGATAAGAATATGATGAAAGGAACAAGAGGTTTCACTTTGCAGGAATCCCCTTAGACTGAGATGTTTGGTAGCTCAACACTATTGCCCAATAAAGTAGCTAACTAAGGCTATGGTTATGATTTCAGTTATTGTATCAGAGGCCTGCTCATTAGAAATAAAAGATGAATGAACACCATTCAAATGAGTGAGTTATTTGATGACTCACTTATGGGAATAATCTTTGTAAATCTAAGCTTTAGAAAAGTCTTTATGCTGAAAATGCAAGTATCCAAAAATGATTTCCTGTCTTTTCTTTTCCCTGGAAATCAAAGCATGTAGAGAGTATTTCTTTATACTAATATTCATTTTTTTCTGTTTTTACTATATCATATTCATTGTAAATTAAAGCAATGATTGCCTAACATTATCATCCAAAAGTGGTAATGCTTAACCTTATTGTAATGTTCTTTTTATAGCCCTGAAGGCATATTCAAGCATTCAGTATAAAGGATGAACAGGGGATCAACACAGCAAAGGACTAGAAAAAACATAAATGTATTGTTGTCTCAGCTTAAATAGAAAAAAAGCATGTTGCAAAGAATAGTCATTCATCCCTTGACAAAAAGAATCTAAATGAATATGTTTCCTTCTTTTCTAAAATGAAACACTAGTTTATGAGTTATCTAATCCTTTAATCCAGATTGAAATCCTTTAATCCTGCCAAGAATAGCCCAAAATGGGAGTTAAGAAAGGCATTTCAAATGAATTCATAATTGTACCAATAACTTTGTTTGGGGCAATCCTGTCCTCAGTTGCTTTATAGATCTTTATCTGTTCCAGATAAACAGATAAACAAACAAGAAATAAGTAGCCTCAGAATTAACAGATAGCAATTGAAACAGCTAAGGAGGCATATTTCTTTTGTTTGCTACAATATCAAATGTATAACTCAAATATTATATATTTATTATTTTTATTCATTGGTGTATTTAGGGCTTCAGCAGTGTATGTTTTGGGAAAAATTATTACAACTACCGAAAATAACATTAATAATGATGATTAAGAATAAGAAATAGGATTGACAATTTGGAATGATTCTAAGAAGCTATTGACTAGAAAATATCTTGCTGGACAATAGAATTAACTCTAAACATAATAACTCATTGGAAAAGTGCTTCATAAGTTCTGTGAATTTCATCATTTATAATTTTTTATTGCTTTTGGTTTTATCTTTGACAAACAGGGATCAAGAAACACACAATTTTCTGCTTGGTAGGGAAACTAAAATTATATGTTTTTATATGCGAGTAGAGGAAAATGCATTATTAAATGTTGGTTACATAGAGGAGCTTCATGAGTATCTGTTGAGTGATTAACTATTTCGTCCTGAGCACAATAAATCATAGGGCTGATTGAGTCCGTCCTGTGATTCTTTGCAACATTGCTTTTTACTGCTGTTTTTGCATTTTTGCAGTCATCCTAGAAAGAGCATTCACGTTCATGACAACTAAATATAATATGGTATTTGGGATCAGATAATAAAACAAGATAAAAATTATTAAATCAAAATACAGTATGAAATGTAGTGACAAGTAATACATTAATATTTGTTAATTGTGACAAATGTAACATGCTCGTGTGTGTTATTAACATAGAGAATACAGGATGTAATACATAAAGACATTTTCTGCACTACCTTTACAATGTTTTTCTAAATGTAATCGATCCTAAAATTAAAAGTATATTTTTTTAGCTATACCAAAACCGGAAAAAATTATCAAAAGATGATAAAGGAAGTAAGATACTTAAAAATTAAGAAATATTAAAATGTTTTATGCAGAAGAAAACTGTTGCCAGGTGGAAAACAAAACTCAAGCGATAGAATAAAGAGCAAAAGCATGGCAAATATGAGGCAAATATAAAATTTATTATTTTAATCTCTTTACAATATAATGTGTTAAGCAAAAGTAATACAAGTATTTGTGAGGTTAAATTTTAGAAGCAAAATGTATGGTA
>NW_012105176.1:295820-297184 GCF_000951045.1 Mandrillus leucophaeus
GATGGCTGACGATATCCAGCTACTAGATTCATGTGCCTGATTTTAGCATCTAAGTTTTGTGTAACACTTAACACAAAACATTCTCTTTTATACTATTTTGTTTTATTTTCCAATTATTTTAAGATAGAAAAGATCATTTATTTTTATAAATGAAGAAGCATTTCAGATACCCTCACAAATTACTTAGTTTATTTAGTTGGTATAAAAAGCAAAAACAACAAAGGAAGTTGAGGTTTTCTGGTACCAAATCTGGAAATTATCCCACACAGCTCCCATGTTTAAGCAACACATACTTAGATTTTCTGGGTCCATAAAGTAGAAGTATTGATTTTTTTTCAAAAATGAGATAAAATGGGAAAATAATGAAAGTTGAAACAATGACACTCACCTGGAGAGTCCAATGCTTTCTCATATTTTAGATATTATCTCTTCCACTCTCTACTTGGTAACTGTGATTGGGTGATTGATGATGGAAGGCAGGAATACAGATGAGAAGTTAGTGCTAAAACTTTTCTCCTTTTCCCAGGGCTAAAATATACCATGAGCTGTGTGTCGGGTGGTGGGAGGGAGGTGGGGGAGGGACAGCATCCTCTGGACAATGTGTAGAGGGCAGGAATTATTGTGGGGTCTGGCTCCCTGCACGCCCGGCTGTTGCTTTAGTTAGAGCAGTTACATGGGAAACCATGGATCTACCCCAAAGAAAATACTCACTTAGGTTTAGGGACAAATGTGACCATCTTGTCATTATATCAAAAAACATTGCCTCTGTGTATGTGTGTGTTTGAGTGTGTATTTTTCTTGATAAAAGGGACCATACATTTCATCAAATCTATATAGATTCTTGACCTGATAAAAATTAAGATCTATTAAGATTTTATTTTCCCTCCTTTGAGCATTATTTTAGCACAGGCTTGCTGAAAGGCAAGAAAACACCCAGCCAGAAGACACCAAGTACTCAAAGGTGATGCAAATGTTGAAGCTGTCATACAGGAAATGGGTATCAGGTACAACAAGCAATAACTCAAGGACTTTGACGTGCAAGGCATACAGGATCTCAAGATATTTGAGGTCTCGGGAAGAGTGACATAAAGGTCAGGGAGTTTATAATTCAGGAAGGACGCATAATACATGCAGCATGAAAAAATTATCCTGTTGGTGGGTAGGAAATACAGAAAACATGTCAGTAGGGGGATGTTTAGTGAGACTTTGAGCCATGAACAGAATTCAGACAAGGTGCAATTGGGTAGATGAACATCAGAGGCAGCAGCTGGGGCGAAGAAAGAAAGAAGTCATGAAAGAAGACTGAAAATAAGAAAAATTGATACAAATACCAGACAGAGGGTTGGAAAAATAGGTGGGAGACT
>NW_012105176.1:298014-300065 GCF_000951045.1 Mandrillus leucophaeus
TTTATTATATATTATATATATTCTGGCTTGATTTGGTGGGCATCAAGGGACAGGTGTTTTCTGAGATGCAAGAAAACGTGATGAGAAAAGTATTTAGGAGTATAATGAGGATGAAGATGGGAAATGGGGAGGGAGAGTTAGATTCCTGTAGAAAGCTGGAAAAGTCACCTGTGAATGACCCAGTCAGCTGAACTGAATTCACTCACGAATTCAACTGATGTCATTTCAGCCTCTTCTTTTTGCTGGGCACTAGGTTAGATTGTGACGGAACACGGTAAAAACATGATGTGTCTGGGAAGCGCCCCCAGGGAGAGGGGGACACAGGTCCGGATGGTGCCGTAGATAGCCAGGTATCTCAGGCTCACACTTTCTTACCAGAATATTTTTAAAAGATTTCTTAATTTTTCTCTAGCTTAAAAGAATGCCTTTAAAAGTCTGATAGCAATCTGATTTTCTTTTCCCTTTGAGTAACTTAGTCTTTTTGTGTGACTTTTCACAGATTTATTTTTTCTTTAAACCTCCACAATTTTACTACAGTATCTTGCTGTGTTGGTAATTCTAAGCCAAGTGTCTCACGCATTCTTTGTGTTCCTTCAACAGTTTCATTTTTATTATGATTACTTTAGAAAAGATTGACAGTTTTTTTGTTTTTTTTTCTCTGAGACGGAGTCTCACTCTGTTGCTCAGGTTGGAGTGCATTGGCACCATCTTGGTAGACTGAAACCTCTTCCTCCTCGGTTCAAGCAATTCTGTGCCTCAGCCTCACAAGTAGCTGGGATTACAGGTGCATGTCACCACACCTGGCTAATTTTTGTGTTTTTAGTAGAGACAAGGTTTCACCATGTTGCCCAGGCTGGTCTTGAACTCCTGACCTCAGGTGATTCACCCACCTCGGCCTCACAAAGTGCTGGGATTTATAGGCGTGAGCCACCACACCTGGCCAGGTTTTAATTTTTGTTCTATTTCTTTGTTTTATTTTGTTTTGGATATTGGAGATTCCTATTACAGGCATATTGAAACTTTTGTCAGTTAAGTGAGTAATTTGCTCTTGAAATTTTTAAGTCTCTTCCTTTGATTCTTTAATTTCATTTTTAATCTCTGAGTTATTTCAAGACATTATCTGTTTATTTATTTCCTCTTGTGTTCCTTTTAGTAAGTCAATACTTCTGAAGTAATTTTTTTCTGCATGTCTAGTTCTTTCCTTGCTCTATCATTTTATTCCTGATTATTTCTGATTCTGATTTATATTATTATATCAAATCTTATACTGTTCTCTTAATGTCTCCCTTTTTTGTTTTGAAACAGTAGGTTACACATTTTATTTATTTTGTAGGCATGCCTTTCTAGTGTGCTTTTGGTGACAACAGGACATCTTTTTGGCTTTCACTCTTTCTTCATTTAGGAATGCCTCATGGGATTCCTGCTCCGTCGTTTTCTGCTGCGTACTTCACCTAACAGGATGTTTTCTGAACTTCTGAAGGGCTTAAGACTCAGGATGCCTGCTCTTCCTTCATGGCTGTTGACTTCCCTGTGTGTTCGTCTGCTTTCAAAACATGTGGCGGCCGGCTTTGCCCGGTCCCGGGCTGAGCTCTGTTTCTGTGACCCTGCTTTCGGCCAAATGCTTTCTTACTGTGTCTCTATCGATGCCCTGCACAATTTCAGTTCTCTTCAGATCGAGTTTTTCTGAATTTGAAGCTCTGTCCCGGAAGTGAGTTAGATGGATTAATTTTGGGAATCCATGTGTAGAATTTTCTTTTTCTTTCCCAGAGTTTCTGTCTCTGAGCTTCCATTTCCCACTCCCAATCCCATCTGACTGCCTCACCGTGGGCATCACGTCCAAGGGCTGGGTCTCTTCAAGCTGTGCTATTTCTTGTCTTTCATCACACCTGGTAATTTTTTGAGAAAAGTCAAACATCCTATATCAGGTGATAGGAACTGAGAGAAATGGGCATTTAGTGTAAGGATTTATGGCCAGGAGTGGACTCTGACTCTTGTTAACTCTAGTTACAGGTGCCAGGGGCTCCATTTTCCTCAAGTCCCCATTTGTCTCC
>NW_012105176.1:301141-302864 GCF_000951045.1 Mandrillus leucophaeus
TCTGATTTTGTGTCTCTGTGAGACACGGACAGCCCCAGCCTTTTCCAGCCATCCTGGGATACTCTGTGCACAGCTGCTGTTGGAGTTTGAAAACCGATCCATTTTCGGCTCTTGTTCTTAAGGTGGCTGCCATGGCTTCCACGGGGGCATCTGGGGGCTGCCAGGTTCATCTGACGGCCGGAGCCTCCTCTGCCTTCTCGACACAGTTGCTAAACCTTGCAGGATTTGAGGTTGCTGCTCTCTCCATTGGCTGTAATTGGGGTTTGACACTTAGCTCTGTTGAAGCTGCTGCCGGTGGATATAAGGTTTTGGTATTCTAGCTCCTCTCTCATTCTCTGGGAAGAAACAGATTGATGCAAAAACCAAGACTCTTCAACTATTTGTATTTTAATAGGTGTCTTTGAGGATCCAGAAAACTTCAAGAGTCAAAAGAATTGTTTAATTTCATACCATGCACCTGGTCATTGGAGAAAAGCATTTGGGGAGACCATGGAATATCCTTCAATTGCAGTTTTTTGTTGCCTAACTCCTCAGTCCACTTCTGAGCTCAGCGTGTGCTATAGAATAAGGGCCCAGTGCTCCTGGAATGGGTACCGTTCTATTCCTTTTGTACGTAAATGATTTTAGGTCATTCTGACCTGATTTTATGCACTGGTATTCTTTTCTGACATGTCTCTAGTTTTGAGTGTTCATATTTTTCGAAGCCAGAGTAAATGTTCCCCAGAGATGGAAGACATAAAGCTTGTCAAAAAGTCTGTGTCTGATTCATCAACTGACCTCACAGTTCTTTGTGCAGTTCTACCCCACCATGGGTTCTCAATAAATATTAATTGAATTGAATTGAATTGAATTTACACTTTGCTCATTTCACAAATAGGTTAAGTGAAGATTAACAACTTCACAGCAGCAGCAGTAGTAGCAGACTGAATTAAAGAATATCTGTGTATATCTATAGTGTCTTGAATTGGTACAATAAAAATATCTTACTATGGAAAAATCTATAGTTATGGGAAAAATTGTTCTTAACACCTCAACTATACTTGCTCATAGACGCAGCTGTGAACATTTATACCACGATTCTTCATTTCCCCTTAGCAGCAGGCAATTGCAAAAAATTCCTTAAGGACTTAACAATTTCTCTATATTATTTTCTAATTAATTTTTGACAAGAAAACAAGATGAAGACAGACATGGCAATACCACAAATTATAAATGTAAGGCTATGCCATAAAACCGTCCACTGAATTTTCTCTTAGGTCAGGGGTTTCTGTGTAAAATGTACAGCTATAGGTGTCTGACTTTGTTTTTCTTACTTTCATTTATGCCTTTCTACAAATGAAGCAAAGGGTGATACACAGGCTACCTCTGACTGGTGCACCTCTAAATTTTATAAAGACATGTTTCAGTCTGAAGCTACTAGAATATTTTATTCCCTTGAAAAGAAATTGACTCGGCTTGCAAAATATCACACATGGAGGAGCCACAAAACTTCAGTTTTAAGAACATTTTTTTTGAGATGGAGTCTCACTCTGTCATCCAGCCTGGAGTGCAGTGGCACTATCTCATCTTACTGTAAGCTCTGCCTCCCAGGTTCAAGCAATTCTTCTTCCTCAGCCTCCCAAGTAGCTGGGATTACAGGTGCTCACCACCACACCTGGCTAATTTTTTGTATTTTTAGTAGAGACAGGTTACACCATGTTGGCCAGGCTGGTTTCAAACTCCT
>NW_012105176.1:307190-310127 GCF_000951045.1 Mandrillus leucophaeus
GAGGATTGCTTGAGACCACAGGAATTCAAGCCTGTGATGCACTATGATAGCATCTGTGAATAGGCTGGACAACATAGTGAGACCCCATCTCTACAAATACGTAAATACATAAGTAAATAGTTTTCAAAAACTCAAACATCTTACGTCTTCAATCCCCAAGCTTCCTAAACTGGGTTGTCCCTTTCCTCAATTCATCCTTCAACATGCCTTGTGAAAAGTGGTCTGTGATCAGGTATAAATTGGGAAAAATATGTTATATCTTAATTTTGTAGGTTCCTAATCCACATTAATATTTAAAGTTTGAAAAGCTTGTCAGAAAAGAAAATGTGAAATTATTTTCCTACTATTTGAAGAGTGAACACTTTATCAGGAAAGGTAGATTGCAATTTCGCGCAGCTGTCATTGGCTAGTTTGGGAAATGTTTTCTAGGCGCAAAGGACTCCTGCTTCCATGAAGTCATTAATTCTAAATGTAAGACTGAGCAATGATTTAACCGCTCTCTAATTTCAACTGGGAAATTCATACCTCAAGATTCTGAGACTCAGTAACTTTGCCTGGCCAAATCCTATTTATCTCTTTACAATCAGTTTGGTGTCCCTTATACTATTCTACGTTGGAGGCGTGACTTGAAGAAGTACCTTGTCTTGGCTCTTCCTCCCATCCTTTAAACAGTTCTAAACAATAATCATTCATTTTTAATGGAATATCCTTTTAAATACAATGTTGAAATCACAAAAGGATGTCCTGGCCGGGCGTTGTGGCTCACGCTTGTAATCCCAGCATTTTGGGAGGCCAAGGCGGGTGGATCACAAGGTCAGGAGATCGAGACCATCCTAGCTAACACGGTGAAACCCTGTCTCTCCTAAAAATACAAAAAAAATTAGCTGGCATGGTGGTGGGCACCTGTAGTCCCGGCTACTCGGGAGGCTGAGGCTGGAGAATGGCATGAACCCCAGAGGCGGAGCTTGCAGTGAGCCAAGATTGCACCCCTGCACTCCAGGCTGGGCAAGACAGCAAGACTCCGTCTCAGAAAACAAAAACAAAAACAAAAACAAAAAACCAAAAAAGAAATCACGAAAGGATGTCCTAATGAGAGGGATTGTGTGTTTTGCTTTCCTACCTGGGCACAGGAAAGAATGACTATTAAAATAGTGATTTAATCCCTTAGAAAACTGGGCTTGGCGTTGGCCACTTTAGGAAGTGCTGGAGGTAAAGTTGACTCTGGCTAAATTCTTCATATTTTCTCTGGCTAATTGCGTAAGTGAAACTGATTGAGAACTATTGAGCAATAAGAGAATTCTAAAAACGTTGCCCTGATTGAGATAAATATAGGTATAGGTATAGATACAGATGATTTGGCCAGGCACAATGGCTCACGCCTGTAATCCCAGCTCTTTGGGAGGCCGAGGCAGGTGGATCACGAAGTCAAGAGATCGAGAACATCCTGGCCAACCTGGTGAAATCCGTCTCTACTAAAGATACAAAAATTAGCTGGATGTGGTGGTGCATGCCTGCAATTCCAGTTACTTGGGAGACTGAAGCATGAGAATCGCTTGAACCCAGGAGGTGGAGGTTGCAGTGAGCTGAGATCGCTCCACTGCGCTCCAGCCTGGTGACAGAGCGAGACTCCGTCTCACAAAAGACATAGACGATTTATTATAGAAACAGCAGAATATAGAGGTTTTGTGTTTCCTTCTCAGAAACCTTATAGAAATACATAGAAATAGAAAAGCCTTATAAATTATTTGTAGAATGTAAAAATGAACATTGCAATCCTAGTTAATATTAAATTATGATGAAGTTGCAACTGGAAATGTGCATGAGTGTTTTCTCATATCTCTTGTTCTCACCTCTGAAATGGGAAAGGTTTATCAGTGCTCAAAGACATGTTTATTGAACACTATGGCTTTAATTCTTTATTACATTCATATTAAACACGAGGTGTGACAAAATGACCTCATTTCTGGATTTTTCTTGAGCTGATCTTGAGGCTGTGGCTTTATTTTATTGCTCCTTTTAGTTCTGATAATTCAGCATTACTTCAGGTGACGATTCTAGATCTGAGTCTATTAACTCTCCCCACGGTCCTTACGGACTGGACAATGGACACGCGTCATCTCAGTCCTTACATGAGAGATCTCTGAGTATTAGAGGGTTGCTTCTCTTCAACATGGTGTTTTATTTATTCAATACACATTCAAAGATGTATTGAATAAATGTATTCAGATATGTAATACTAAATCGTTACGTGCTCAGATATCTTCGAGTCTTCATAATAATCTTCTGTGCTGGGAATAATAGAAGAGAAGGAGAATCCTTTCCCCCAATGCAACCTCAGTCTAGTGAGGAGGAAAGAGTACTCTAGTAGAAATAGGAACATCTTTCTACAGAAACGATGGGGTCACTTGGCTCGGCGTCAGGAAAGACTTTTCCAAGGAGGTAATAATTCATCCGAATGTCAACAGATGAAGGCACTATCTAGGTCAAGAGGGGAAGCAGGTGTTCCTAGTACAAGAGGATATGTCAGAGACATGGAGATGGAGTGAATGTGGCTCCTCCCTCAGAGGGACTGCAAGGCCTGGTCACAGGGTAGGAGCCTATCATCAGAGCAGAGAGAGCAGAGGCTGTGAGGAGTGATGTAGGATGGGCTGAGACGTGTGGGGACTAAATGACCAAACCCGGGGTAATGCACTCAGACCTGCATTGCAGAGAGACCAGTCCCTGGTTTCTGAGCTTTAAATAATGCAAAAAGTAAACCATATAAAAACCATATTAAAAGAAGTCAAGATAATTAAATTGAAAGAAAACTTTCTGAAAAGGGAGATCACCGATACTCCAGTAAGATCTATCATTGAAGTGAAATGAGAACAATATGTGCACAGGATGATGTCATCAGGAGTCACATTGTTAAGAGGAATGTGCACACACCAACTGTGC
>NW_012105176.1:311457-327803 GCF_000951045.1 Mandrillus leucophaeus
AAATCACGAAAGGATGTCCTAATGAGAGGGATTGTGTGTTTTGCTTTCCTACCTGGGCACAGGAAAGAATGACTATTAAAATAGTGATTTAATCCCTTAGAAAACTGGGCTTGGCGTTGGCCACTTTAGGAAGTGCTGGAGGTAAAGTTGACTCTGGCTAAATTCTTCATATTTTCTCTGGCTAATTGCGTAAGTGAAACTGATTGAGAACTATTGAGCAATAAGAGAATTCTAAAAACGTTGCCCTGATTGAGATAAATATAGGTATAGGTATAGATACAGATGATTTGGCCAGGCACAATGGCTCACGCCTGTAATCCCAGCTCTTTGGGAGGCCGAGGCAGGTGGATCACGAAGTCAAGAGATCGAGAACATCCTGGCCAACCTGGTGAAATCCGTCTCTACTAAAGATACAAAAATTAGCTGGATGTGGTGGTGCATGCCTGCAATTCCAGTTACTTGGGAGACTGAAGCATGAGAATCGCTTGAACCCAGGAGGTGGAGGTTGCAGTGAGCTGAGATCGCTCCACTGCGCTCCAGCCTGGTGACAGAGCGAGACTCCGTCTCACAAAAGACATAGACGATTTATTATAGAAACAGCAGAATATAGAGGTTTTGTGTTTCCTTCTCAGAAACCTTATAGAAATACATAGAAATAGAAAAGCCTTATAAATTATTTGTAGAATGTAAAAATGAACATTGCAATCCTAGTTAATATTAAATTATGATGAAGTTGCAACTGGAAATGTGCATGAGTGTTTTCTCATATCTCTTGTTCTCACCTCTGAAATGGGAAAGGTTTATCAGTGCTCAAAGACATGTTTATTGAACACTATGGCTTTAATTCTTTATTACATTCATATTAAACACGAGGTGTGACAAAATGACCTCATTTCTGGATTTTTCTTGAGCTGATCTTGAGGCTGTGGCTTTATTTTATTGCTCCTTTTAGTTCTGATAATTCAGCATTACTTCAGGTGACGATTCTAGATCTGAGTCTATTAACTCTCCCCACGGTCCTTACGGACTGGACAATGGACACGCGTCATCTCAGTCCTTACATGAGAGATCTCTGAGTATTAGAGGGTTGCTTCTCTTCAACATGGTGTTTTATTTATTCAATACACATTCAAAGATGTATTGAATAAATGTATTCAGATATGTAATACTAAATCGTTACGTGCTCAGATATCTTCGAGTCTTCATAATAATCTTCTGTGCTGGGAATAATAGAAGAGAAGGAGAATCCTTTCCCCCAATGCAACCTCAGTCTAGTGAGGAGGAAAGAGTACTCTAGTAGAAATAGGAACATCTTTCTACAGAAACGATGGGGTCACTTGGCTCGGCGTCAGGAAAGACTTTTCCAAGGAGGTAATAATTCATCCGAATGTCAACAGATGAAGGCACTATCTAGGTCAAGAGGGGAAGCAGGTGTTCCTAGTACAAGAGGATATGTCAGAGACATGGAGATGGAGTGAATGTGGCTCCTCCCTCAGAGGGACTGCAAGGCCTGGTCACAGGGTAGGAGCCTATCATCAGAGCAGAGAGAGCAGAGGCTGTGAGGAGTGATGTAGGATGGGCTGAGACGTGTGGGGACTAAATGACCAAACCCGGGGTAATGCACTCAGACCTGCATTGCAGAGAGACCAGTCCCTGGTTTCTGAGCTTTAAATAATGCAAAAAGTAAACCATATAAAAACCATATTAAAAGAAGTCAAGATAATTAAATTGAAAGAAAACTTTCTGAAAAGGGAGATCACCGATACTCCAGTAAGATCTATCATTGAAGTGAAATGAGAACAATATGTGCACAGGATGATGTCATCAGGAGTCACATTGTTAAGAGGAATGTGCACACACCAACTGTGTTCATGGAATGGTGAGAACGGCTGTGTTCTCAAGACTCCCTCTCTTCCAGGCCCAATATTTGCAAACGAAAGGAATCTCCAACCTTCATCTCTGAACGTGGACAGCAGGGAGCTGCTGATCTTTGCAAACTTGGGTCAATAGATAAACCATTTCCAGGAATGCAACCTGCTTCTTTTGGATGAATGAATGTCCCAGTAGCCTGGCCCTATGTATATAAAGAAATATATAAAGAAAGATATTTGTGGAAATCCAACATGCCTTAGTTTCCTCAGTTATAAAATGTGGGTGGTCACATTACTCACCTTGGAGAGTCCTTCTGAGGATTCAGGGGGCTAATTCCCATGAAGCATTAAGAACATCACCTGACTTGGCAGAAGCCGAATGTGTGCTGGTTATTAGTGTTAGCAGTGACATCACCATTGCAAATGAGGAGAATAAAAGGCAAATAACCTTCTATAAATTAATAGTTAGTCTTAGAAGTATCATCAACAGAAGCAGAGTAATCTTCCATTTGTTCTACCATTGGGTAGACGTTAGTTGTGTTTGATCTTGAGAGTTGACATCTCTATTATAAGGAAATAATTTCAGGAAAAAGTTTTCCATAAGGCAGCAGAGGAAAATGAGTAAAAAAGAACAAAGAGAGAAAGGTCAGCTATTGATGGAAGGCAACATTTTTCGTGTCAAGAATAAACAGTCCAGGGGGTCAAGTCCTGCCTAGGAAGTTTATTAAAATTCTCAATGAGCTTCAGCATTTTAAACCATTTCAAATAACCATCTGTGGAAAATCGCCGAGGTAGCTGCGTGTCATGCTAGTTTCTGGCTAAGCGGGAAGAACTTCAGTGTGTGCACAATGACACATAAGGAGAAGGCTGTCATCTTTAAGGAAAAAGTATTCTAAGTGACACTCTGTCAGAGATTTAGCTGTGATGTTTGTACAGTGGATGTCAGAAAAACAAGCAAGGTACGTATCTCTATTTCTTCCTGATGCCGTCGATTACAGAACATATTGATAGTTTTTAAACGAGTGGTCCACTCTGCATTTTCTGGTTTGGGTTTTCTTAAAAATATTAAAACAGCAAATTTCAGGCTGGGATTTTTTTAGTGAGTTAAAAAAAAAAGTATAGTTAATATTAAAAATACACATCATGGCCAGGCGCGGTGACTCACACCTGTAATCCCAGCACTTTGGGAGGCCAAGGCAGGCGGATCACAAGGTCAGGCGATTGAGAGCATCCTGGATAATATGGCGAAACCCTGTCTCCACTAAAAATACAAAAATTAGCTGAGTGTGGTGGCACATGCCTGTAATCCTAGATACTCAGAAGGCTGAGGCAGGAGAATCACTTGAACCAGGGAGTCGGAGGTTGTAGTGATCAGAGATCTTGCCATTGCACTCCAGCCTGGCGACATAGTGAGACTCCGTCGAAAAACAAACAAACAAACACACAAACAAAAAACCACAAAAACACATCTGGGTTTAGTAGGTGATTTTTAAAACCATAGCTTCAGCAATTGCTCTGCATGTGTAAGTCAAGTTTCTTTAGTGAGAACTGTTGAAAGCAGGATATCTGCCTGTGTGTTTCCTACACATGTAATCGATGGAAATTACTCCCAAATCCAGAATCCCAGCCAACTGGAAGAGACTTCTTCCGCCACCCCTCTGACAAGTCACTGTTTTCTCGCCACTGCTCCAGGTACCCTCTTGGAAGGACAGCTTTCACTCCAGAGGCTTCTGGTTTGGGAAGGAATCAAATATCGTTGGTGTTTTTCTGTGAACTTGACAAGCAGCAGTATTAACTCAGACATGTGTACTGTTTTCAACCCGCTAACGCTTACTCAACTGCCTGCTCTATGTCAGGCACTTATTTTCTGACCAATAAATAATTCCAAACAAAATACGAAATAAGAAGAATGGTAATAAATTATGTGTTGTAAATTACTGCATCTCACGTATTTTATAAGGCTATGGAGAGCCTTGCTTTCAAGGCTGGTTTCATGACATACTTGCATAAAGCAAATGAAAGCAAAGCTTGCATTTGAATGGTTTGGAGTACATGCAGGGCGCATTCATTATGTTCAACCAGTTATTTCTGGTACAGGTAATAATTTACATCCCATTGAAAAATCTAAATTTGTAAAATATTTGATGAGCACTTAAAAATAGAGATCCGAATGAAATGGTGGGTTCTAGCATCTATCATGAATAAGAATACTTTGATCATTTTGGCAAATTAGACACAGCAAGTTTTCAGAGAAAGGAATGACGGAGACTTTCATGATTAGGGAATTTGCCTCTTAAATTTAATAGGCTTTGAAACACAGTTAAAGGCTTCAGAAAACTCCGTGTGACCCAGCAACCTTATGTTAGCCTGTGATTAAATCACATTCCTGAAAACACCTCAGAAAATGCCTTTTGATGAGAAACGATTCAATTAATACTCTGAAAGATGAGGCCCAATTCATAAAATCATTTTTTCAAAATCCTCAAAATATATTCCCAAGGTGGGCATACATTTTAACAATGTTCCTCTTTTGTGATCCAGAATTATAGATAATATGCCATTGTTTCCTCACATTTTAAGCGAGATTTATTCTTAAAAAATATAATAAAATTCAACTGGGCGCAGTGGCTCACTCCTGTAATCCCAACACTTTGAGAGGTTGATGCGGGTGGATTGCTTGGGCCCAGGAATTCAAGACCAGTCTGGGCAACACGGCAACACCCTGTCTCTACAAAAAATACAAAAATTAGCTGGGTATGGTGGCACACGCCTGTGGTCCCAGCTACTTAGGAGGCTGAGGTAGGAGGATGGCATGAGCCCAGAGGTCAAAGCTGTAGCGAGTGGTGATTGCGCCACTGCACTCCAGCCTGGGTGACAGAGTGAGACTCTATCGCAAAAAGACAAAATATAAAAATAAAAAATAAACATTTTTAAAATTTTTAAATTTTATTTCTTTATTTATTGAGACATGGTCTCCCTGTGTTGCCTAGGGTGGTCTCGAACTCCTGGACTCAAGCCATTCTCTTGCCCCAGCCTCTCAAAGTGCTAAGATTACAGGCATAAGCCACCGTCCGTGCCCAGTCAATCCAGCTGTATTCTAAATAATGACAGTTCTTTGTTAAATAACCTATATAGAAACAGAAAATATTTAGTAAAACCTTTTCTATTCTTTATTATTACCACATTATTTTTTTAAAATTGGGACTGGCTAAGAAAGTTTTACAATTATTTGCAGCATTAATTAGTCTAATAATCAGTTTTTGGTAGTTTTAAAGGAGGTATTTCCAGGTCAAAGTACTAAATAGGCTTAAGAATGGGTTACAAATGGGATTCAGGCCTGAGAATAGAATGGGAGCGATTTCCTCATGAACGCCTCAGCGTTGTCTATGGGTTCTGCTGTAGCCGGTGTCCACACAAGACAGCTCTGCCCTCGGTGAGGGCAAGAGAATTGTCTGGCAAGTCCTAGATAATCAAAACTGGAAACTTGCTATTGACTAGAAATATCAAATATTTGTCATGCATAGTTTCTTCAATAACTTTGACTTAACTATTTAGCTAATTATCTTCTGTCAAGAGCCTGATAAACACTTTGAGTCTTTGAGAGAAATAACAAAAGATATGAACATTGCTCATTGTCCTGTATTCTCCAGATCTTCCCTAAGGAACTTCACTCTCTCAGATCAAATGACTGGGATGTCGGGGCATTACTTTAGCTTCTTAAAGAAATATTTTTTCTTCCAAATTAGTAGTCCACATAGTTGTTCACATTTTATTAAGTGCTGGTTTAGGAAATGATTTTACAAAATAATTCCAGCTTTCTTCATGAAGGTAATTTTGAAGTGTTATTACATTTTATTTTTACATGTTTTTAAAATTGAGAGCCATCATCCTTTTTAGGAGCACAACCATTTCTAGAGAGAAACCAGGATGCTTTCATTTAGTAGATAATGGTGTTATAAGGACACTCTCCTTTATAATCTTCCCCAAGGAACAAGCAAACAAACAAAATACAAAACACCATTTCAGAAGAAAATGGTGTTATCTGTAAATCACATATATTTCTACAGTTCAAGAATACTGATTGTAGATAAATAATTTATCAGTCCAACTACTAAAAATAAAAAAAAAAAGCATAGGCAACATGATGAGACTCCATCTCTACAAAAAATTTAAAAATTAGCCAGGTGTGGTGGCACATGCCTGTAGTCCCAGCTACTTGAGACGCTGAGGAGGGACAATCACTTGAACCCAGCAGATCAAGGCTGTGGTGCACTATGATTGAGCCACTGCACTTCAGCTTGGGCAACAGAGTGAGACCCTGTCTTAAAAAAAAAAGTCAAAAAGAAACATGTTGGAGAGAGTGCAGAGAAGAGGGAACACTTACACGCTGTTGGTGGGGATGTCATTTAGTTTAACCTCTATGGTAAAGAGCATGGACATTTCTCAAGGAGCCTTAAATAGAGCTACCATTCAATCCAGCAATCTCACTGGTGGGTATCTACCCAAAGGAAAAGAAATCATTCTATCAAAAAGACACTAGCCATTTGTATGTTTACCACAGCACTATTCACAATAGCAAAGATAGGGACTCAACCTAAGTGTCCATGAATGAATGAATAAAGAAAATGTGGTATATTTACACTGTAGAATACTAGTTCTTCATAAAAAAGAATGAAATAACATCTTTTGTAACAACGTGGATGAAACTGGAGGTTGTTATTTTAAGTGAAACAAGACAGACACAGAAAGGCAAATTGTATTACCATATTTTCACACTGCTATAAAGATACTACTGGAGATTGGGTAATTTATAAAGGAAAGAGACTGAATAGACTCACAGTTCCACATGGCTGGGGAGGCCTCAGGAAACTTACAATCATGGTGGACTGGGAAGCAGGCACATCTTACATGGCAGCAGGAGAGAGAGAGAAGCTGAAGTAGAAGAATCCCTTATTAAAACCAGTGAATCTTGTGAGAACTCACTCACTATCATGAGGACAGCATGGGGATAACCACCTCCATGATCCAATCATCCTCCTCGCTTGACATGTGGGGATTACAAGTTGAGATGAGATTTATGTGGGGACACAGGACATAGAACTAAACCATATCACAAATATTGCATGTTCTCACTTGTAACTGGGAGCTAAATAATGTGTGCACATGAATGTAGAGTGCAGAATCATAAGCAATGGAGACATGGGAAGATGAGGGGGTGGAGGGGTGGATGACCAGAAAGGACTTAATAGGCACAATTTGCATAATTTGGGTGAAGGCTATCCTAAAAGCCCCCACTTCAGCATTACACAATCTATGCATGTAAAAAAATTGCACTTGTACCCCATAAATATATACAAATTAAATTAAAATATATTTTAAAAGAATGTATCAGCCCATGATGGTCATCTGTATGTGAACCTAATTTATATATTTTCTAACAATTATTCCTTTTTCATATTTATTAGCCTCCAGTCTGTTTCTTAGCCAGTTTAAAAGAATGCCATTTGTGGAACTAGCAATGATATTTACAAGAGTAATTTCAAAAAATAGGATGTATTCAGATCGATAACAACAACAACAAAAACGTCCCTTCATCCTGCTGTATGCTAAAGGGTCCTGGATACATTATTTTATGCTTTTTCTTCTACCTGTCCCTTATAAATATTGTTGCTGGAGGCAACGCGCTGAGCCTCTTTGCATCCATTTTTCATAAACATTTCTCTGTAATGACTGGGTACTTGAGTAATGATTAAACGTCACAAACATTCCCCCTTGTTAGTCTTACGAGCATACTGGGAAATGTGTGAATTTCAAAATAAGGCTATAAATTATTTTCATGAGTTATTTTCAGCGGGTGATCTATCTCTCCAATAGAACATAAACTGTCAAATGCTAATTGTTACCTCAAGTTGTTTCTTTCCTTAAAATAAGCTCACAAATATCTCTTTTTTTCTTTCTCCCTTACATATAAATGTGAATACACACTCACAAAATAATACGGCTTTGTTGTCACAGAAAAGTATTTAATCACACGTGTTTCACATCTTAGGTTTCGAAAAAGCAGAGATGTGTCAGGAAAAACTGAATTAAAAACCTTGGAAATATATTGGTTGATTTTTATTTGTCAGAGTCTTCTAAGATGTGTTTTCTCACTGAAAGTTGACAGACTACTATTCTAAAGCATTTGCGTAGATCTTCCAGGCAGAATTCTTATTGTACCCTAAGTCTTAAATTGCAAATTGTACTGCAATGTGATGCCACCTACTGCATATTACTGTGTGAGAATACTTTGGAAATATCACAGAAAATCACAGGAGACTGTGAATTCTGACTAAATTACAATCGTAATCCTGCCAGGATCTTTGCGGAACTTGTACTATTTTATTAGGTAGCCACTTAGATATATGCCAGACTAATAAAGAACTTGTAATCTCACTACTCAGATTCAGAAGAGGATAAATTAAAAATATTTTGAAATTATTTAATGTGGCCATTTTCAAGGACTATTGTATATGTAAAATGCATGCACAGAACAGTTTTGGAGAGTGAGGTGCAGAGTAAAAGGCACACTTGACTATTCAGAGAGTTGTTCTGTGTCCAGCACAGCCAGCCTCAAAGGCGACATGAGAAATGAAGTCGGAAACCAGCGCCCATGCAGAAATCATGTGCGGTTGGGAGCTGAGACGCCAGGAGGCTCATCCCACCTGGTCAGTCAATCAACCCCTGCAGACTTCCACCATGAAGGAATGGTTTCCTGTGGTCAGACTCAATTTTTAAAGAGAAGCCAGACATTTAGGCTTTATTTTGTAAAACACATGCATGTTAAACTTGTCTTTAGGTTTTACATGAATTCTAGCTTCCAGTTTGTGGCCTCTAAACAACACATCTGAATAGAAGTCCCAATAAGAAAAAAAATATTTTAATTTTGAAATATTACTATAGTAAAAATCGATTATGTTTGAAAATATATTGTCTAAATTATCTTGCAATGACATAGGCAGCTGAGGTAGGGGGATTGCTTGAGCCCAGGAGTTTGAGATCAGCCTAGGCAACATGGCGAAACCCCATCTCTACAGAAAATAGAAAAATTAGCTGGGTGCGGTGGTATGTGCCTGCAGTCCCAGCTATTCAGGAGGCTGAGGTAAGAGGATCTCTTGAGCCCAGAAGGTCGAGGCTGCAGTGAACTGAGGTCGTGCCAGTGCCCTGCAGCCTGGGTGACAGAAGGAGGCTCTGTCTCAAACAACAAAACAAAACAAAAAAGAAACAAAACATAGGACCAATTTTTAACTGGTAGTACAATCCTTGTCAAGAGAAGTTAGCAAAACAGAATCACCAATAATTGATGGGTTCGTCCACAAGCATTTACTGGGCACCTGCTATGGGTGTAAGATTAGGCTTGGAGAGGTGAGGGACATAACAGGGCTGTCAAGCAACGTTCTGGCCTTCCAGGAGGCAAGTGTTGTGAGCACCCTGTGTTGTGTGTTTCCCGGCTCTCTCCAGCCATGTCCTTCCTCTGTGACAGTGCTTGGGGCTCTCAGTTCCACCAAGGCCCCCATCACACATGTCTCCCTCTACTGGCTTGCAGAGGGCAATTTATCACAGAATGGGCTCCCCTGTCAAACTATTAATCCACATTAAGATGTTAATGGTTGACACTGATTTAATATGTCACCTTCAAGAACACTTGCGTTTTCCAAAAGGTGCTGGTGCAGCTTCATGATCCCTGGGTGGATCATGTTGGATGATCCTGCATGGGGAAGAGTATGGGGCTAAGTCAATCCCTTCCAGAAGCCCTTGTATTTCTTCTTAAGTGTCTTTGTTGTAGCTGTTTCACCAGAAAGAAAACGGGTTTGCCTATGTAAATTTAGGAACATTGTTTTGGTTTTCATATTCAACTTTTTCTCTTTGTATCCACCTTGGGATCATTCCAAGCACCTTCTCAATTCGTTCCACCTGGTCTTTGCACACTGCGGTGTGTTAGGGAAGGTGTGATAAAGGGTGGGGTGCTGTCAAATATCAGTCCTCTATAATATGAGAGTATGGGAGGTGCTTGACAACATCCGATGAGGCTGTATCCCAGAGCTGCAGATAACCTTCCACTTTCTATATTTAAAAGAAAACAGAAACAATGTATTCATTGCCATTGTTTTAAGATTCAATAGTTAATGATTTCTAATTTGTGACTACAGGTTTCAGTAACTGAAGGAAAAGAAATCGCCATGCAGCTCTTTGTTTCACTCCGTTGCTGCCTCTGGAATTCCATTCTAGGAGCTGTGATTTCAGGGGTCTTCAGAGGGCTGTGCAGCTCCAGCTGTGAGGTGGCTCACAGCATTCAGGAAATGTTTAATCCAGCAGGCAGCCCACAGCCTAGCTCTTGATGGAGCCGTGGTTGAAAATTGAGAATTGACAATGTAACTTCTGAAAACAAAAGAACTTGCAACTTTCATTTTTTAAAATGAGTTAGTCTTAAAGTTTTAATTAGAATAGAATCATGAACCATAGAAAAAATGCAAAAGATTATTATACAAGAGTAACTTTTATGAGTTTTAGTCTTCCGACGTAGCCAAGTTTGCCAACCTGCTTTTTATACTCCAAATATTTACCCTTCATTAAACATAAATATACAAACACACACACACACACACACAGCTTTTATTACTGTTGGTTTTGCAAATGAGAGAATGTACAGATTATTCTTCACGCTGTTTTTCACTTAACTACAGCTTCCTTCCATCCATCCATCAGTCCGTATCTATCCACCCATCCACCCACTTACCTTTCCCCATGTAATTAATATACAATTCATTTTGAAATACCTATGTAATAATTTTTACAATATGGAACTTTCAGATTATTGTACTCCCTCTCTATTGATAGACATTTCTAGTTTTGTTTTTGTTTTGTTTGCTGTTAAAAACAATGGTATAATGAGCACCCATGTGTCCTTACACCTGTAGCTTTTTGTTTTCTTTTGTTTTGTTTTGTTTTTCTGTGCGAGAGTCTACTAAAAGTTGGATGGTTGAGTCAAGGGATCAGTCTATTTCTATTTATAATAGCTGTCCTCACGTGACTTTCCTGAAAGGTTACACCAATTTTCCCCGTCGCCATGTCAGGTGTCAAGTATGAGAGTACAATTTTGGTTATAACCTTGTCTCTAATGAATCTCATGACTTTTATTATACTTCTGTGACTTTTTTTCAGTGAAAAATTATCTCTAACTATTAACTTCAGTTTTTGTTTATTTGAGAAACAGTGAGTTATGACTACTTTTCCTATGTGTGTTGGCCATTTGATTTTTTCTTCTGAATATTGTTAATACCTTTTCTCTTAGCTGTGTAGTTTCCTAGCTCATTAAAAAAGGAATTTTGGAATTTTACCCCAGTAATCATGGGAATTTCAAAAGGTATAGGCCATATTAGATCTAATAGATATTGCTGTGTTTTCTAATATTTCTGCCAATTATTCTACACAATGTATTTATTGTAATTATTTAGTGCACATTAACAAAAAGATTGTTTATCCTTCAGAGATGTGAGTCCTTGCTTACAGTGCTCTCTTTCTCCTCGGTTTTGCTGATTTAATTTCTTTTCTTTTTTTTCTTTTTCCTTTCTTTTCCTTTTAAAATTTCATTGTATCTCTTATATCATATAGCCTTTGTATTCAAACATCTTTGCTTTACTTATTACCATTTTTTTGCTGCACTTCTTACAAATTCTGACCCACACTGAGCTGCTGAGTTACATGACTGTGCACACTGGAACAGGTTGTTGGTCCCAGGGTCAGTGTCTTCCCTACTTCAGCTCAGGTTTGTGGGCTGCCTCATTTCCTCAGGCCGCTCTTCCTCCAGTCAGCTACAGGTCCGTGCTCCTCCATCAGTCAGTTGCAGAAAGGAATTCCATAGCCACTCCCTCCTTCAGCCAGGTGTCCTTGGACAGGCCACAACCTGCTCAACTGTACACGAGCAGTTCCGTAAGTAGCTAACTTCCTGGATTCCTGAATAACAATACAACCCAGATAAAGAGTGTGCCACTGATTTATGAACTTTGGGCTTTCTCTCACTTCATTTTCCTGTCTTCACTGCTGTATTCTTTTTTTTTTTTTTCCAGACAAAGTCTAGCTCTTGTCCACCAGGCTGGAGGGCAGTGGAGTGATCTCAGCTCACTGCAACCTCCGCCTCCCAGGTTCAAGCAATTCTCTTGCCTCAGCCTCCCGAGTAGCTGGGATTACAAGTGCCTGCCACCATGCCTGGCTAACTTTTGTATTATAAGTAGAGACGGGGTTTCACCGTGTTGGCCAGGCTTGTCTCGAACTCCTGACCTCAGGTGATCTGTCTGCCTCGACTTCCCAAAGTGCTGGGATTACAGGCATGAGCCACCATGCCTGGCCTCACTGCTGTATTATTCTAGAGGAAAAAGATAAGAGACAGGCAGTTGGAGAGCAGCAGGCCCACTGCCATTTTTCCTTGCTTTCCCTGTGAAATGGGAGAAATCGCACAAATAGGGAAGGAGAATGAGTTCCACACACAGCCTGAACACCATAGCCTTGGAGGCCACTGTCGTTTAGGACTTCTTTCGAGCAGAAATAGTAACAGCCACAGCGATCACACCCGTTCTTCCCTCTGCACTCTCACGTATCGATCCTATCGAGCCGCTTAATCCTCGAATCATCCTGCAGGGTTGGGCACCATTGCCGTCTCCATTGCGTAGATGAGATATGGAGGCACGAAATGATTGTTTCTCCCAAAGTTGAGTGCGAGATCAGGATTTGAACCCCTGCAGCCTGGCTCCAGAGTCTGGCAAGAAAAGTAAGCAGCACCAATTCACTGCATGTCGGGACATTGTCTAGAATTTATCACAAATATTGGGAGGCAAATAGTGCTTTTTGTCCATTTATTGCACGGCTCCACAATCCGTTGTCAGTTTCTCTTCATGGAGCTGGGCTTCTACATGAGTCATCTGTTAAACTGATGATCACACACAGGTCACTTGGACGAACACATTTTCACATAATCAGATAATTTTCAATGATAATAGCTAATAATGATTCTCAGGTGCTGAGTGCTTCTGACACTAAGGTTTTGTGTTCAGTGTTTCACACACATTGCTTTAAATCCTTAGAACACACGACAAAGAAAATATTATTCTCTGGAGAAGAAATGAAGGGACTGGAGATCTTTTAAAACAGCAACTTCCAGCATTACCCGTGGTCCTGTAATGGGCCACTAGCAAGGCTTTTGAGGTCATCTTACAGGAAGGAGAAAGGCAGAACCCTCAAAGAAAGGGCCCTCCTAAGATCCACCCTGAGTCGCAGTTCCACCGATGGACATTCAGGAAAGGACACGGGAGAAAGAGAACAAGACGCAAGAAAGACAGAGACAGACTCACACAGAGAGAGACACACACACACAAAAGGAGGGAGAGCAAAAACAAGGGCGAAAGAGCACAACTGTGTTTTTAGCATGCAGGCCATCGTGGGGAAAGGCAACCTCTGCTATTTTCCATCAATGCAACAAACAATGAAGGATCGAAGGCTGTCTGAGGATGTCTGGAGGCTGCCCGCACTCATCAGCGGTCGTCAGTGGAGATAAGATAGCTGGCGGTGAGGAACAAATGAGCAGCATGTCATGCACGTGTCTTGAGTAATTAATATCACAGGGACGCGGGGGCCGGTGTTATCGTCCTCCCTGGTTCCACTCTTTATTTCCTGACTGCACTATTAAAAAATGAATCACGCACACCTACATAGCATTTTGTCAGGATAATGATAAGCCTTTTTAAAATTACTCACGGCGGCTCTGGGTCAGCCACACAGACGGCCCTAAGTACCATGGTGGAGGAGAAAGGTCCTGTGACAGCTTCGTTGTGCTGAGAGATGGATGGCGCAGAGAGGAGGGTTTGCTTTTTGCAGAAGGTAGCAGTTCCCTGAAAGCAAGAACTGTACCTGATGGGCTAATAGCTTGCATTTTATTTACAGATTCAATGCACTTTTAATTTCTCTTTGATTACATAATATGGCCTCCATTTTACACATCATTTAGTGATTTTTTTTTTTTTTTTTTTTTTTGGAAGGTAGCTGTAAGCCACAAGGATTTGCCTAGATCATTTAATTAAATGGCTCATTTTGTAAACGACCTGTAACAATAACTAAGTTGTGTTTAACCTTGTCTCTGGAAACAAAAAGCTGTGGAGATCTTCAAGACAATTTGAAGAAACTCTTTAGATTGCATATGCGCATAAAAATAGTATGCAGGATATCTCAGTGTGTGGGTTTTTAGAATATCGATTGGCCATTCTTATTTTAAATTCACAATAGGACTGCAAACATACATTTTTGCACAGTAAAATAAGTACCGTAACGGAGGTGGCTCTATTGCAATGCTCAGTCCTGATTAGAAAATTGCATTTTTATCCACCGAAACTTCAGATTGTTTTCCAAACCAAAACATCAATCACTGTCGGTGTACAAACATAATGTACGTTCACACCATAGACAGCAACGAAAGTAACTAACAGTTACAAGCTATACACGTAACTATACACATCATCAGTGTGCAAATGTGTAAAATGTTATCTCGGAATAATTTCCAAACGGTTTCCTATAACTAAGGGTTGTAGATCGATGTCTTCAACCAAGTGGGTCAGGTCCTGGAACGTTCCTCACCCGCACCCGATGACTCTTCTTGACCCCCAAAATCCAGGCTGTCAAGCGAAGTCCACTCACGTCATTTCTCAGGGAGGCTGGTTGAGGCCCACGCTCGGTGCCGTGGTGAGAGTGTGGAATAAAAATGACAGGTAGAATTTTAATGTTCTGCTGGAGCTGGATATGTAAAAACAGACGCCAATTCCAGGGAACTGAGAGAGATCCTGGCACGGTGGCACCAGCGTAGAGCTAGGAAAGGAGAGGAGGTCTAAAGAGGCCAGAGGGTAAAGTGCAGGCCAACGCAGTAGAGGAAGTGGAAATCGTGCCCAGCCTTTTCTCTTTCATTAGTGCCCGCTATTTCTAATTGTCCCAGAAAACGCCTCGGATTGTTCTCGAAGCCCCTCTGTGCATGCTTCACCCCGGAGCCCCCCTTTCCAGGGTCCTGCTTCCCATGTCCATCACAGGCCTCATGCACAGTGGCCCCTCCAGGGCTGCCCCACCCCTCTGAGGCTGGCACCTCAGTCCCCTGGTGGGTCTCAGAGGCGCCAGGTCCCTCCTACCTTCAGAGAGTGACCCTTGGCAGGTAAACTGAGGTTATTGCTTTCCTACCTGAGGGCAGGTGATGCCTACAGACTTCCCTATTTACAGAATAAAGCTCAAACCCCTTTGGTACTGGTCACCCTCAGCCAGGTGTAACCACTGCCCTCTGGGTGTCCTCACTATGCCCGGAAGTCTTCCATGGCCCTCTGTGGGGACGTCTGTCTCTCTCTGGGATGTTGCTTTCCTCAAGTGGGGAGTGATGCTGGGGGTGGCAGGACACCAGGAAGAGTTCAGTGAACTGGGGGCCTTCAGGAAGCAGGAGACGGGCTGGGATGAAGCGACAGGAAGGGGCGCAGGTGAGTTCACAAAAGTGTGGGTGCTGAGTGGAAAGTCTTCCCAGCTCCAGTCACCTTGCACTTTTGCGGCACACTGTGACTAATTCTGGCCAGTGGGCTTGAGCAGAAATGTGCATACGACAGAGTAGAGACACTCTTACGGGCTTGACTGGGCAGTGGCATCCCCATCAGCCTGGATCCCTGCAAGAGTGTGTGGAGCGGAGCCCTCCTCATCAACTCCCACTGGAGACAAGCTGGAGACAGTACTTATTTTACTGTGTGGCTCCCGAGGGTTGGTCCTTCCTGGAAAGAGTGCTGTGTTCCCAGCAGGCTCTGAATGTAGACTGATAGGTGATGCTCCAACCTCGGAGAAAGGTGTGGAAAAAGCACAGGATACATCCCATTCTGTTCTCAAAAGATAGTCTTTCCTCTCTGATGATCTCTAAACTTAAAATACACTTTCATGTCGTGGAATTGCTTGGAGATTAGCTGCATCTCTTCCTAGTCTTTGATAGCTCGGGTGTTTTTCCTCAGTGCTCTCTTGAAAGGATTAGGGATTACGTTCTCTTCTACTCTGGTCCTTAATTTCACGCTGCCTGGGCTTTTGCTGAATGCCTTCCTTCTCCTGCACACTAATTGCTTAGCTCTTAATAATTGATATCTTATAGAGGTGCCAAGCAAGTTAATTGGTTAAGGTCCATGAAAGGATGCAGTCCTCAGTACAAGGTAGTATAAAATGGAGTTTTCGTTTAGAATTCGCATCACAGCTCGATCTGTGCCCCTTTGTCACCTTAGTATTCCTGTCACATTCATCGTCTCACATAAACACGAACAGCTGGACTTACAGATGGGCATGGGTGCAGTCAGCTTGGGCGTTGAGACTTAAAGAGAAGCAGTTTGATCTCCCAGATCTGCACCCCTACATCCTGCCATTCCTTCATCAGGCGTCTTGTTATTTGGA
>NW_012105176.1:328483-330940 GCF_000951045.1 Mandrillus leucophaeus
CACGGGCTTGACTGGGCAGTGGCATCCCCATCAGCCTGGATCCCTGCAAGAGTGTGTGGAGCGGAGCCCTCCTCATCAACTCCCACTGGAGACAAACTGTAAACATGAAATATGCCTTTCTTGTAAATTACTGGGATCTCCGGGTTAATTTGCTACCTTTGAAACAACAAGATAACCTATCACGTTCTGAATAAAAATGTGGATATGGGGGACAGCATGCTGCTGCAAGCGGGGTGCAAAGAAAGCAGATGGCTTTGTCTACATTATCCGAAAACAGCTCTGTGGGTGGTACTTCTCTCCTCTGGCCATCCTTGTCTCCCTCTCTCCCTCCCCCTTTCCTCCGGCCTTCCTTTCTTCCTCTATTTCTCTCATTTGGAGATGACGGATATTGGTTTCTTACCTTCCTTCTTAGCATCCACCCATTCTCTTAACTGACATTTCCTGAGTGCCCATCCAATGATGGACACCACATTAAGGTACGGAAGTGACTTAACATGTTTCACATCTTAAGGAAGCCATCAATATAAAAAAAATCTTCAGGAAACCATAAAAAATCCAAATGCAGTGTGTGAAGTGCTAATAAAGATATATATTAATATAAAATTATGTCATTTCCAAAAATGAGAAAAGAAGACATTTCAGCATCATTTGCATTATAATATTTCCAAGGCAAACAAGGAGTTATCTTGAGGGAGAAAAGATTTCTGGGCAAAGAGAAGACCAAGAGTGAGATCACCCTCCTTCCCAATGCTCACACCCTTCCTTCCTTCCTTGCCCAGCGACCTAGAAGGTCCCTTGAGACAACCACACCTTTGCAGGCCTTTCACCCTCCTGGGGCCATGCTCCTTCCCCTCACCTGCCTGAGTGAGACTCAGCTCAGACTCCTCCTGGGGCCAACCAGCCTGAAGGGAACACGCAGCCAACCTACAGGTTACGCTGAACATCAGTTGTGTCAACCTCAAGTGACCCTCGCCCCCAAAGCGATGCATTTCCCAGCCCCATGCATTTCCACTTTCCTAGGGGAGTTCCACGCCTTGGCTTTCTGTACCTCCATTTCCTGTTTCCTGAGCCCCCCCTCCACTGACAGCCATACTTCCCATTTCACTGGAAAATAGAAAGAATGACAGCGGAAATTCCTCCAGCGCTTGGCATCAGACCTACGCCCCTCCCTACATTCCAGCCACATCCTGTGACTTTGTCCTGAGGCCTCAATGCACCCTCTCTGCTCCAGGGCAGACCCTTGGCGGATGCCAGAGTCCTTCCTCCTGCCAACTCCAGGACAATGCACCGCCTTCTCAGCACCAGTTTATCTCATATCATCCATTTTTGTAAGAGGAGACAGGGTCTCACTCTATTCCCCAGGCTGGAGTGCAGTGCAATGGTGCAATCTCAGCTCACTGCAGCCTTGACCTCCTGGGCTCAAGGGATCCTCCAACCTCAGCCTCCCAAGTAACTGGGACTACTGGTTTGCACCACCATTCCTGGCTAGGTTTTAAAAAACATTTTATTTTTAGTAGAGATGGGGTCTCATTATACTGCCCAGGCTGGTTTTGAACTCCTGGGCTAAACCCATTTTCTCGCCTCAGCCTCCCAAGTGCTGGGATTACAGGCATGAGTTACTGCCCTGGCCTTATCTGACTTCTGTGCTTCAGAAATCTGCTGAGTCCCGTTCTTGTTGCCCTGCCCTCCCCCTGTTCTTAGTGCTGATGTGGATGTGTTGTTTTGTTCATATGTGATCACTGGGTATGCGTGGGTGTGTGCTATTGTACCACAGCTGGAGTTATGTCATCTGCTGCTGGTGGACAGTGTGTGGTCTCTGATTTTTTTCTTTGGCTATTGTAAGGAGCTCCTCCACAAACATGTCTTTAAGCAGAGGCAGACTGTTGTCAGTTGGAGGCACCGACGTAGAATCACACGGTTTAGACGTATACTTAGAAATGTTGGTACTGATAGCCAAGTTGCCTTACCCAGAACCGTCAGTGGTCCAGCCCCAGGTTCTCAGCTTTGGTGCCACCAGAATCTATTAGTCCTCCCAATTTCTGACAATAAGATTTGCAAAAAAATCTCAATTTTGTTTCATTTTGTAATCCCCTTTGTATTGGTGACCTGGATCATCTTTCACGTATTTATTGGCTGTTGGTATTTCTTTCTCTCATTATGCTTTTTAGACTTTGACTATTTTCTCTCTTTTTTACCCTTTTTTCCTTTGTTTTGTGGGAGCACTTTATACATTATGATGGTTAATTCTTTTTTACGGATTTGCTGCAAATAAGCCCACCCAGTCTGTACTGTTTGCCTCCCAACTTGCTTGTTGTTGTTTGTGATTAAGTTGCAGCATCTTGGCTGAGTTTCTAATTGATGGGGACACACACTCACATGCACACACATACTGCGCACACACATACATGCATACACATATGCACACACACACTCATGTACACACACATGCACATACAC
>NW_012105176.1:331100-351269 GCF_000951045.1 Mandrillus leucophaeus
CGCACACACACACGTGCATACACACATGCACACACACACTCACGGTCATAGATGCAAAATCTCAGTGAGTGTGCACTGCCTGTTGTTCCAGGGTTAGATGCCATGGGGCCCTGGCTACAGCTGCCTAGGTTTTTCGAGTCCTCTCCAGGGACAGGTAGTTGCCAGGGAGAGTGGAGAAAATAAATGTCTACTTTTCTTTTATACCCTGTGACCAGGGGTAATATTAGGCTTGTATTATCTTTCTGAAATGAACCAGGTAACTTGATTTTTCTATCCCTGGAATATGTCAAAGAGGCCAAGGGAGCAGGTGACTTTTTTGGTCTTACAATCGGCCAGTCAGTCTGTCTGTAGACTGGGAGAAAGGTGCTTGTGAGTGTTTTAGACTGTTGGGTTTAAGGGTGGTCCATGGGCCAGCAATAGCGGACTGAGAGGGGATGCAATCCTGGAGGAGGAAAGGAGGGAGGAGGTGACAGATGTGTCTCAGGGGAGGGAGGGTGGCGGACAAGACCCTGGACCTCTGGGGACGTCAGGAGACCCCCAGATTAGTCCAAGCTTTGAGGGGACAGGCACGAGTGTGGAGCAGGTAAGATGCTGAACAGACTTCTTTTTCCAATTTCACTTAGGGTTAGATTTAGCTAGAAGCATACTTCAGGGAAGAACGTACCTTGAACCAAAGGTAAAGCTAATTTTACTCCTGACTTTATTATTATTCTGAACTATTTCCTTAGATATTACAAATAACTCATAAAGTTCCCTTTTTTGCCCTCAGGCTTAACCTATGGTAATCATCACTTCTTAACTGCTCCGGACAGAATAAACCCGAAATGTAATTTATTTTAAGAATATAATCACTTATTGATTACTCTTTTTCTCAGGGAGATAGAATCAGTGTATAAGCCTTTATCTAAGAAAGCCCAGGAAGGTTTTCATTCTCTGTATTTAGTTCAACTTCATTCAAACCTTCCTTATAAAACCAGCATTTCTGGCATTGTGTTGCAGATAATCATTATTTTTAAGAAGGATTCATCATGCTGCTTATGTGAAAAATTCACAGTAGGCAGACAATATTTAATAAGTAAATCAATAATGTTCATTTCAGGGAAAAATTAGGTATAGAATATAGCTGGAGAAGATAATAAAACAAGATCAAATACTAAATCTCAGAACTGATGAACCATTAGGGATAATGCAATTCACTGCCGTGCCGGCTGCAGCGATATTAGAAAGCTTACATCATAAAATGCTGTGTAAATGCAAATTCAACCTAATTTGTCATATGATTAAAACCCAAGGAAAAATAAGTCTCGTTGTAAGCGACTGCAACATTTTCTACTTTAGTGAAGTGTCGTTGGGAGCTCTTGGCTCAGGGAGCTTTGCTGGTAAGTATATGACCATTTGCAGAGAGGTTTACTTGCTAAGAGGACCAAGCATACAATCCATGAGCTCTTCTAAATATTTATGACAAAAACTAATTAAAGATCTTAAAATTGGGAGGGAATCTAGGAGGCCGAGTCAGGCGGATCACGAGGTCAGGAGTTCGAGATCAGTCTGACCAACACGATGAAACCCCGTCTCTACTAACAATGCAAAAATTAGCCAGGCGTGGTGGCGCATGCCTGTAATCCCAGCTACTCAGGAGACTGAGGCAGGAGAATCACTTGAACCCGGGAGGTGGAAGTTGCAGTGAGCCGAGATCATATCTTGCACTCCAGCCTGGGACAGAGAGAGACCCTGTCTCAAAAAAAAAAGAAAAAGAAAAAAACTGGGAGGGACCCTTGATATCTTCTAGGTCCACTTCTCATTGCCCCTTGCAAAGGCACCACCTAAGATATTGATGAAGGAAGATCAGCTTGCTTCTTGAACAGAAAGTCCAAACTGCTACTTCAAAGGCTTCAAAGCTGATATTTTCCAAACACTTTGTGGATCTGAAACTGCGGAGATTTCTCAAAGAACTTAAATAGAACTACCATTCAATCCAGCAATCCCATTACTTGGAATCTACCCAAAGGAAAAGAAATCATTCTGCTAAAACGATACCTGCACTTGTGCTTTTATCGCAGCAGTATTCCCAGTCGTGAAAATGCAGAATCAACCCAAGTGTCCATGAATAAATGAATGAATGAGGAAAATGTGGCATAAATAGATAATGAATTACTATTCAGCCATAAAAACACAATGAAATTCTGTCATTTAAAGCAACATGGGTGAACCAGGAGGGCATTATGTTAAAATAAGCTAGCTGCAGAAACACAAATATCTCATGTCCTCACTCATATGTGAAAACTAAAAAAGTTGATCTCAAGGAAATAGTGAACAGAACGGTGGCTACTAGACGCTGGTAAAGGTGGGGTCAGAGACAAGTAGAAGCTGGTGAATGGGTACAAACATTTGGTTAGATGGAAGGAATACGTTCTGGGGTTCAACAGCATAGTAGGGTGACCATAGTTAACAGTAATTTACTGTATACTTCAAAATATCCAGAAGATAACATTTGAAATGATTGTAACACAAAGAAATGATGTTTGAGGTGATGGATACTCTAAATATGCTAATTTGATTCACATTTTATCACAATACGGAAATATCAAATGCAGCCTTTAATATGTGCAATCATTATGTATCAATGAAGAAGAAAAAAAGGAAAGTAGGGACTGGAAAGGTCATCTCTGAAGTCTCTTGCAGGGTTGATATTCTGTGACTTTGACCTTTCCCGAGCAGAGATCCAGTTATACTATCTCAAATTATGTTTCAAGTTTTGCATGCAAGTTCTAGTCAGATCACAGCCCAGAGGTCCTCTGGTGTTGTCTGACCTTTAGGATATAGTTCACATTGTTGATAACTGCAGGATAAGATCAGTGCTTTTAGGTGATCTGATCCCTGCCCCTTTTCTTTGCAGAACCAAGATGTTCTTGTTGGGCTTTAGTGTCAAAGCAATGCAGTCTAGCCACTTGGGGCCAAGGGTCCTAGACTCAGACTCCTGAATTCTCCAAATAGTAAGCTCCAGAGTATTCAGGGGAAACTCTCCAGTTAGATTTCTCTGCTGTAAATTACTAACAGCTATCGCTGCCACTACAGCAAGGCTGACTTCATTCTGCACCACTTTCAGCACGTGATGGTGAATCATGACCTTCCTGGATTGTGGAATAAAAAGAGAAGAGCTCTCATATCCATGAAAAAGAACTTGAATCCATTTCAACTTACATCCTTCAAAAATGTCTGAAATTTCTTCTTCACTCATGCATCCTCATAAAGATGGTTAGTTGTGGTAATCGTGCTTTCTGCACCCCAAATTAAGAAGCTGGTCTGACCAGAGCAGGATTTTTGTGCTTATTTTGTGATAAAAGAAATAATATGGAAGAAAAATATTAACTACATTAAATACAGGGTGATTGGTGGTTGTAAGGAGGTAATAGAGCATATGACTTGAAATCAAAGTTGTTTTAGAATATAAGGCACATATAGAACATATACTTTGCATGAACAAAGACACTCACATATGCCTTCTATGAATATGAACATAGAATATATGTTCACTCTGCCTCTGGGGTAACTGAGATTACTAACAATCTTCTATTCTAGTTGCTCTGGTAATTTCCATTGCTACAAATTCCATACCTCCAGTGGAATCTGAATGAGATATACATAAATGCTGGAAGATGGTAAAGAAATCTGAATCATGTGTCTGCTTTGTGGGCAATACCCAGCTTTTACATGCTATTGGAAATGATCATTCCCCTGGTTTAAGTCAGTGACTCTCAACCTGGAGAGCTTAGAAGGCCACAGCTGTCTAATTCTCAACTGGGGATTATGGAGTTGAATCTGCCTGCCTGGCAATTTTTAAAGCTTCCAAGGTAATTTTTATGAGTAGACAAAGTCCAGCGTTGCTCTTCTGTGTGAAATAAAGATAGAGTTCTGTCTCTTGGAAACACTCAGTATTCTCTTCACAAACACTGTCCCATAAAAACTTAACAAAAAAGAGGAGAAAAGAGAGAATTGACGTAACTGAAGTTCCTTACACCCACAGCAGAGTTTCTGACGGGACTCTGTTTTACTTTTTGAGGCTATAAGCATTTGCTATGCTTTATGGATAATTCATCTGCTATACTCTACTCTGGAGATGTGTGGTATCTTCTTACACTGTTGGTGTGAGTGTAAATTATTTCAACCATTGTGGAAGACAGTGTGGTGATTCCTCAAGGATCTAGAGTAAGAAATACCATTCGACCCAGCAATTCCATTACTGTTTATATACCCAAAAGATTATAAATCATTCTACTATAAAGACACATGAGCATGTATATTTATTGCAGCACTATTTACAATAGCAAAGACTTGGAACTAACCCAAATGCCCATCAGCGATAGACTGGAAAAAGAAAATGTGGTACATATACACCATGGAATGCTATACATCCATAAAAAAGAATGAGTTCATGTCTTTTGCAGTGACATGGATAAAGCTGGAAGCCATCATTCTCAGCAAACTAACACAGGAACAGAAAATCAAACACTGCATGTTCTCACTTAGAAGTTGGAGTTGAACAATGAGAACACATGGACACAGGGAGGGGAACATCACACATTGGGGTCTGTTGGGAGGTGGGGGGCAAGGGGAGGGAGAGCATTAGGACAAATAGCTAATATATGCGGGGCTTAAAACCTAGATGATGGGTTGACAGGTGCAGCAAACCACCATGGCACATGTATACCTATGTAACAAACCTGCACGTTCTACACATGTATCCCAGAACTTAAAGTAAAATAAAATAAAATAAAATAAATTAAAAAGAATTTTAATTGCTCAACTTTTTCTAAATCTTGTAGGAGGAATCCTTTTATGGTATTCAAGTGGAAACAGAAATGTGTGAATAATGTGGCTGGCCTGACTGTAGAGCATTTTACAGGAAATGAGCAATTCATGCTGGTGAATATTGTAATGATGGGCATTTCTTACCTGAGTCAGAGCTGTGGTTGCAATAAAAAATGAACTAAAGTTTACATGCATCTCTTCTTCCAGGACCAGAAAATGTTAAGAAATTAGTTGTTCAGATTTGTCTAAGACTTTGATTTATATATCAGTTGTGTACAAGTATTTACAGTATGAAAAAAATCCCCTGAGCTGGAATCCTAGTAATCAGATCTCCATGGTTACTGGACTCTGGGAGATAGATAAATATGCATTTACACTTGTCTACAAAATGTACATTCACATGCACACACTGGGTAGCTGGAAAAAGTTACTCGTGACTATAAACTCAATCATCTCACCATGTAGTGTTTTCATATGGAATATGTGTCACATTCAATATGGTATTTGTATTACTTATTTATCTAACTGGGTTTCTGCTTCCTTATAAGGATGTGAACTCTCTGACGGAAGGGGTTTTGTCTGTTTGCTCATTAGAGCAGTCACTGGCATAGAGTATGCTCTCAATAAATAATTGTCATTGACTGAATATTAGAAAGTCTGAAAAGCAGTTTCTGGGGATTTTGCTGGAGGTCGGGCATGTTCGTCCAGCCTCAACTGCTTTGTTCACAGAAGGGTGTGGCTGAATCGCTGTGATATTTAGGGTCAGCAAGCCTGGCCCTGTGATTTGTCTACCACATACTGCATGAATTCAGCTAATCAAGAATCTCTTCTGGAAGGTAGTGTAGGACGAGTACAATAATAATAGATTTTTGTATTTCACAGGGCAGTTCTATGGGGCAAATGGACTGATTTGTTGGTTGCTGCTTCGTGATTTTTCAAGAACTGTATTAAAGTGGCTTGTGGACCGCTGTTGCTGTGGTATAGCTACTCCCAGAAAATGGCAGTGTCCCAGGACACACAGCAACCCTCAGGGCCAGTAAGAGAGGAAATCGAAAATCGTCTATACAGTTTAATACCGCATATCTCATTCCTGCCGCATTCCACTTACCACCTGTTCCAGGCTCACTCAGGGCTCATCTTTCACTGAGGCAGGCGTGCAGGAACAGCACTGGGTGTAGACGTGTTAACAGCACTGATTATGTGGGTGCTGAGAGGATTTATTCACCTGATTTAGAGCTCAGACAGCAGCAGTGTGATTTAATCAAGGACAACCAGGTTTTTGACAGTGCGACTCTCTCGGTCTTTCAATTAGTTCAATTCTAGTCAGCTTTATGTGTAATGTCTGCCATCACAATTCTTTCCAATAATTCCTTCTGTCTCTCTCTATCTCTCTTATTTTAATTATAGTTTTCTTGACTTTATCAGACTTGCATAAGACTGTAATGCTTGAGCTGCTTTTTTCCAGTTGAAAGTACTTCCTGAGGACCACCTCAAACAAAGATGGTTAAACAAAGATACAAGAGCTAGACCCTTGAATTGCTCTTTGCTTTAATCTTGTGTTTGTATTTGAATCTTAGCCAGACTTTTTGACTCAAAGAATTCCCTATTTCATTTAATTTTATTTTCTTATTAGAGATAATTTCATTTTCCAATTATGAAATTCCCAGTGTTTCTAAGTAGTCTAATTGGTTTTCCACGTATCTCTTCTTGCAAATAGGCTTCTTCTTTTCTGAGTTCATATATCTTGGAGTACCTTAACTACTGTGGCTAATATTGACCAATTATAGCAATAATATTCTGTTTTTAAAATATCTTCAACCAAATCCATAAGTCAATTGGGTACAGTGTCTACCTTTCTGGTTAGCACCCATGACAATTTTACCAAATATTTTTCTGTTGCCTGGTTGTCAGTGTTTAGGTTCTAAAAATAGTTTCTTTGCCACCTTTTGTCTGACCCTGAAGCCAATCTCAACATTGTAGCTTCTTTGTTTTATCAGTATCCTATTCATATTACCAATTTTTTACATTAGGTTGCTTTACTCTGGTATCAAACAACGCCTAAATCTTAGTGGCATTTGACAACATCTATATGTATTTCTCACTCGCTTTACAAGGGGGCCATGGGTTGGCTATGGGTCTGCTTCAGACAGAGGCTGTGCCCAGGCTCACTGGTGGATTGCTCTAAATTGTGGGTCTGTTCCCAGCTCTCGTGGGACTCTGACACTCGAAGGAAGTTGCATTCTGATCTGAATCTCACCCACCTTGTGGCAAGGAGGCAGAAGAGGAGAGAGGCCAAGCAAGCCAGGCCATCATGTGGGCATCTTCTACATGGGCAGAATTTAGATAACACCTGACCCTGTTTCAGTAGTCAAACCAGTCATGTGGCCCAAGTGCTGCATTCGTGTGGCAGATCTTCTCTCCTAAAGGCAGCAAGTGAAGCACAGAATCAAGAACGGGACAGATGGCCCTATTATATGGACAAGAGGAGAGGAAAATAATAAAATCCACCAAAATCCTGGGATCTAATTGACAGAATTCAACAGTACCATTTTTTTTTAGCGTATCAGAACTTTTTTTTAGCGTAGGAGAACTTTCACAAACGAACAGCACTTCTGACCAGCCCCTAGAACAAGACACAGATTATTATCAGCCAAAAAGCATTTCTTATGTCCCTTTCCAGCCATGCCCACCACAAGGACACCTCACCGCTGCCTAACATCTAACAGATGGAGTAACGGTGTCCCTATTCCTGTTTCTGTAAATGAGCCTACAGGATGCAGCCTTCTGCGCTGGTTTCTCTGGTCCCTCCTGTGAGTGTCATTCTCCGCGCCCAGGAAGCGGCAGAGTATTCATGCTCACCGCTTCATACTATTCCGTTGCGTGCACGTACCACAATGTAGACATCTGTGTTACTATGGATGAACATTGGGGGGTTGGGATTTAAGAGTTGCCTGACACATATGTAGTGACTTCATAATAAATTTTAGTACACTGTCTGCTTCCTCTCCTGTACTAGCTTTTGTGGCTAAAATCATAACCAAATGCCTCATGTCAACTCTAGGCCCAAGATGAATGAGTGTCAGAGGCTGAAGAAGGGCTCTGAGTCCACATTAGGCTGTATGGTAAGTGGTGCCATCATGGATAGCCTAATGCATCAGCACATCCCTAGGGGCGCTTTAACTGGGAGCATGGCGGGCAGGGTGAAGCCACGGCCTCACCTGCCGGATCCTGCATCCAATCAGTGCAGTGAAACCAATCGTTAGGTTCAAGGTTTCACAGAGCCAGAGTAAAACGCAGACTGACGCAAGGAAGATGCAGAAACATAAGTTATTTCTTAACTTCCTTTCTCTTTGTCAACCTTGTAGTCACTTAATAACTGCTTCCAGATATACTTGATGCCAGAAGGAGCAGCCTTTTCATCTTCATGTTTTTAATTTAAAAAAATCTACTGGTTTTACACTCAATAATTCTAATAACACAATGCTGTCTACTCTTTCTGAATTTAGCATACATCTGGGATTATAACTTATTTGATTATATATCATTCAAAATTAATTTTCAGAGTGAATTTTTTTTTTTTTTAATTTTCAGATTGGATGTAATTTTTCCATTCATTCATTCAACAAATAGTTATTAAGCCCCTACTATGCATGCTAGGCCCTGGTCTAGGCACTGCAATCCAGCTAAAAGCTATTCTTTTTTTTTCTTTTTGATTTTACTTTAAGTTCCGGGGTACATGTGCAGAACGTGCAGGTTTGTTACACAGGCGTACGGGTGCATGGTGGTTTGCTACACCTGACCCGTCCTTTAAGTTCTCTCCCCTCAGAGTGGGGAGGAAATTTATAAATAAGTATTTATACTGACTCTCTTAGATGCAGATGAGTACAATCTACCTGGACTGCTAGTTTTAGGCAATGAAAATAAAAATATAATTGTTGGGCTGGACACGGTGGCTCATGCCTGTAATCCCAGCACTTTGGGAGGCCAAAGCTTGCAGATCATGAGGTCAGGAATTTGAGACCAGCCTGACTAACATGGTGAAACCCCATCTCTACTAAAAAAAAAAAAAAAAATTACAAAAATTGGCCAGGCATAGTGGTGTGCACCTGTAATCCCAGCTACTTGGGAGGCTGAGGCAGGAGAATTGCTTGAACCTGGGTGGAGGTTGCAGTGAGCTGAGAATGTGCCATTGTGCTCCAGCCTGGGCAATAGAATGAGACTCCATCTCAAAAAAAAAATATATATGTATATGTGTGTATATATATATAATAATTATTATTGTAGTTGCCCTTTTGCTTCCTTAATGCGTGAAAGCAAGTACTACCTGAAAGTATTTTTAGCCAAGCCTTATTTAATGGTCCTCATAGGACATAGCTCTAACTGCATAGTAGTTAGGGAAGCACCAGGAAAACTTGTATTTCACTCCCTGGTCACATCCTTGGTCTTCCCCTCCAGCTAATGTCGACACTAATCAAATCGGATTGTAGCAAGGTCTTTGTCTGCAGTTGTTTCTTCAGAAAACTTTGGAGCTTCGTTGTTTTTTGCCTTCCAGACAAGCACAGAAGAAGCATGCCCTTTTTCTTTTGTTTTTAAGCAGGCTAAAACATGTGTTTGTTTCTAAATGATTCTGTCCCTGAAATGCCAAGCGTGAAGTTGCTTCAAAAACCTGATCTGGATCATAGCAAGTATTATGCTACAGTGGAGAAGAATAACACTGGTAACAGCAATGCTAATCATTATAATAGCAATTAATATTTATTGAGCTGTTACAGTATTCCAGGTACCAAAGTGACAGTGTGATGAGTCACAGCCTTCTCCTTCAAGCATTCCAGCCGACGGCAGAGATGAACACAGTGACAGACCAACGTGGCCAATAAAGATATTCTTGGCATGTCAGAAAAGTGCAGAGGTGGAAGCCCGAACCCAGCTCTCTCTACCTTCACCCCAAAAAAGATACTTTTGTAATGGGCAACCTCATAAGGAAAAGTCAAAACTGTATAAACAAAATTGTTTACTTATGAAACAATGTCATGGTCATTTCAGTTCTGGGAAAATGTAACATGGCAGAAATTATCTCAATATAAAATAGGAAAAAAGAAGGTCTTTGAGTTTCAAGGAAAAGCGAAGTTTAAGTTTTCTCCATGCCCAGACTGCATACAGAGCCTTCTCCTTCTGTATGTAGAGCCTACACAGCCCAGTCTCTGCAGATGCACTCTGACTGTGTTTATCACAAGTTAACCTCACATTTCTACTTTTTTTTTTCTTTTTTTTTTTGAGATGGAGTCTCGCTCTGTTGCCCAGGCTGGAGTGCAGTGGCGCCATCTCGGCTCACTACAAGCCCGCCTCCCGGGTTCACACCATTCTCCTGCCTCAGTCTCCTGAGTAGCTGGGACTACAGGCGCCGCCACCACACCCGGCTAATTTTTTGTGTTTTTAGTAGAGACAGGGCTTCACCGTGTTAGCCAGGATGGTCTCAATCTCCTGACCTAGTGATTCGCCCGCCTCGGCCTCCCAAAGTGCTGGGATTACAGGCGTGAGCCACTGCACCCAGCCTCATTTCTACTCTTAATATATTTTTATAAGAAATTGATATTTATGCATATGGCATGACCTTAAGGTCTCACTAGCACCCTTAATATCAGATGAAGACCCTTAACATCCTGATGTGTATCAGGCTAGGACTGAAATGTCTGTTTTCCAAGGGATTTAAATGCACACATTAGGGACCATTTGCCTCACACACTGGACACTGAAACCACATGCATGCAGCATTCAATTTCACGTTTGTGAACAATTTTTTGCTCTTCATCAGAGAAGTCAGCAATATTGTTCAGTCAAGAGACAGATGGCAAATATTTTAGGCTTTGACAACCAAGAGGCAAAGTGTAAGGTGCTGTGTAGGAACATACATATCATTTAAAAGTCTAAAAACAGTTTGTAGCTTGTATGTCTATAAAAAATAGAGGCCACACTGGATTGGACGATTGGTCTAAGCCCTGATGTTTCCTCTGCAGATTGTTATAATCCAAAGTATCATGTATACTATTTATATGGATACAATGTTCTTATATGTGTCAGCTTGAAAATATCAACAATTATTTTAAATAACGCACTATATTTAATGTCAGAACTATTTGTTTTTCTCCTTTTGGTGGAAAATATGTTTTCAATATTTTCCTCAAACATTTAATGTATTCTTATAAAATATTTATAAAACGAGTAGAAGTTTGGGTAGTGTGTCTGCATGATGGCCATATTTGTTAGTATTCCTGATAGCATTGCTTTGGTGTTATGCAAGAGAATACTTGAAATTGAGAAACTGTGAGGCAGGAGGGTTTGCAGTATTCAACAAAGCGGCAAAACCAATCAGCAGTCTCAATCCTGTTGAGCGTCTCTGTGACTCCTCAGTAGCAAAGCCAGTCACTGTCCAGCTGAATCAGCTGGAAGCTTTAAAATTCTGCATGTCCAGACACCAGCATGTTTTAAAAGAGCTAACCTTGTACATGCTAGCACAGATATATCTTCCCTCCTATAGAGGGAGAAGCCTGTATGAGTTGTATTTTCCTTTATTCACATGCATGTGTGTGCATGTGAGTGTATGTGAAATCATCTGGGCACATCAGAAAAAAACACCCCAAATTAAAAAAGAAGGAAGGTCACAGAATGCAAATGGCCTGAGGCTCTGTTATCACGTCTGTTGAAGTTCTTTGCTTTTCCTTTTATGCAAATGATTGCCATTCTTCCAGCTATTTGTCAGCATGGGAGGTTGTCATTGTTATGGAGATGATCTCTTACCCTACCTGTCTTTCTATCAGTGTAGCTGAGGCTAATTCAGTACACTGATGTAAGATTATTATCGGGTTGAGCACTTATCTGACAAAATTTATGGTGATGAGTCCAGTACACATTGGATATGCCAGTGCTCCCTGATCAGGAGTTTTTATGGCATTCCCATTAGCTGGTGACAGCTGTCAAAAATGTGGTTGTTACCGTTTTATTTACTTCTGACATTTGAAGGTCACTTATAGTTTTAATTAAATTTTTCTTTTGTCAACTCAGAAATACCACTCAATTTAGCTCTCTATTGGTCTTGAAGCTGAAATGGCATTCCAGGAGTCGGTTATTTCAAGATTGCATCGTTAAACTAGTTATTGCAATGATAATGATTATTGAATGCCACAGATATATCGGTGACTACGTGTAATAGAGAAATAGATTAAAGGCACCTCCAATGGACCTAGCATCTGAATGAAAGGTGCTATCTCCTTCCATTCCCTGTTCCTCTCTAGCTGAGGGGTTGATGAACTGGGGCTGGGATCCTTTGGGGTGACAGAGCTGCCATATTTGTCCTTGCTGCTGGACGCTGCAGCGAGCTCTTCCAGCTCTGTGATGCCGTCTGTGTTAGAGGGGCAGCTCCTTCCCCACTGACATTTTCTTCCTCATACATTGGCTAAGAGCATTGAGAAACACTGAGAAGTACATGTTTTAGAAACAAATCAAAGCCCGGAAATTGGCCGGGTGTGGTGGCGCATTCCTGTAATCCCAGTGCTTTTGGAAGCTAAGGTGGGAGGATCACTTGAGGACAGGAGTTCAAGACCAGCTTGGCCAACATGGCTAAACCCCGTCCCTACTAAAAATACAAAAATTAGCCTGGTGTGGTGCTGGGCGCCTGTAACCCCAGCTACTTGGGAGGCTGAGGCAGGAGAATCACTTGAACCTGGGAGGCAGAGGTTGCAGGAGCTGAGATCACACCACTGCACTCCAGCCTGGGTGACAGAGCAAGACTCTGTTTCAAAAATAAAAATAAAAAAAAAAGCCTGGGAATTAACGCTTTATTGGTCCCAGAGCATTCTGACCCTGTGGTTCAGAGCGACTGGCTTTTGCACAACTAGCTGGTGCACAGTGGTAGTGTGGACTGCAGGGACTGGTCAATGAAAATTGTTACCTTAAACAATGTTGCAGTTTGTGGCAACTTTGACCACATAGGAATGATTCCTGGTAGCCTTACTGCAAAATGGGCATGCAGCTGGTTCGAGTGCTGATTTTGGGTGGCACTGGCTCATCTTTTCCTAAGCAGGGAACTGAGGCAGAGATCTGACTACAGGGGGTGAAAAAAGGCTTTCCAACTATGGGGTCTTTCGGGGATCAAACGAAATTTGCTAGTTTTAAACTACAAGACCATTGCAGTGTTCCCTGTGCCAGTGAGCTTTGCCCCACATGGTTAAGCCAGGGCCAGCTGGTCAGGGACAGAGCTGCTGCCCCCCGTTCCATTCTCCATTCTGTGCCAAGGAAGGAGGCGTGGAGGTTTTACGTTAGATTCATGTGCTCAAGTGCCCGTCTGCATCCTGAGCTTCCAGCGGACTCTGGATTAGTTAGTTACAGGTGAAGGAGGACACATTCCTATGGAAGCCACCTTCCTAGTTCTGAGCCATTCCCTGTGAGAGGCTGTGGGAGCCACCATAGCACAAAACTGACAATGCTGCCTGTGCGGAGTGAGGACCCCCACACTGTTAGAGCCCACTGTCAATCACACCTGGGCTCCTCGCCAGAGGCGGAAACATGGCACCCAAATTAACCTCCTCATAGGACAGCTCTGATTTATTTGATGATCCCAGTTTAGAGACTTGAGACTAACTGTGTTCCAGGTGCTGAAACCAAGATGATTTGCTCTGCCCACATCCTTTCACGATCCTCTTAAGGGCTAAGTGAAATGAATTAAGTGAGCGAACAGCAATGGTGAGATGTTCTCCCCATGAGGCCAACACTCTGGGCGTGTCTCCACTCTCTTCCTCACCCCTGTCTCACTGCTTCCTGCTAGGGCAGGAGCATCCACTCGGTGAGTGTGGAAGGGATGTAAACATGGATACTGTTCCCTTCCCCTCTTCCTAGGAATGAGCTGCCTGCAGGAAGGAGCTTCTGATTCTGCTCCTCAAAGCCATGGGTGCTTCCAGAGCTTCCTGCCTGGGTCCTTCCAGAGCTTCCTGCCGGGGTCCAGGGGAGCCTGAGATGGGTTGACTAAGTCCATCTCATTCCATAATTAAGTATTTAAAAGTACACTTGTCTACAGGTATGAGGTATGCTTTCCATATCAATTTTACCAGTGTTAGACATCCATCTGCTGATTCCGTTTATTGAACAATGGGCTTCAAGTGTGGGCAGAGGAAGGTTAGTCTGCCAGCTCTCTTGAGCCCTGTAATGTCCCATGAGGACACAGCCCTCTTTTTCCCCATTGGAAGCAACATTCATTATATTCATAATTATTTGATTAATGTCTAGAGCCTACTTAATGAAAGTTCATAAAGGCAGAAATCTTGTCTTAATAAGAATGACAACCACATTTATTGACTGTTACTGCAGGCCACTTACAGGCATACCTTATTGTATTGCATTTTGCTGTATTGCATTTCAGAGATAATTTATATTTTACACAGTGAAGGTTTATGCAGATCCTTCTCCAACATCACATGCTCACTTTGTCAGCAATTTTTAGCAATACAATATTTTAAAATTAAGATATATACTTTTTAAAGGCATAATGGTATTGCACACTGAATTGACTATAGTGTGGTACAAATATAACTCATATATGCACAAGAAAGCCAAAAATTTTATGTGACTCATTTTACTGTGATATTTACTTTATTGCAGTGTTCTGGAGCCAAACCTGCAAGATCTCTGAGATATGCCTGTAGTCTGTTCATAAGTTTACATTTTTAAAAATTTTTATTTTTGTTTTTCCATATAATGACCCCTCAAAATTCGTGCAGGCAGCACTGCTCCTATTTTGATTGAATGATACAAAGAACTTTGACTCTTCATGTCTTCCCAACTCAGAGGAAGTGGCAGAGCTGAAACGGAAGCCTGCATGTTTGACTGTGATTACCTGAATGTGTTACACCAACACCTTGCTTTACTGCTTCTCATCCTCTGCTCTACCCATTGCCAGCAAGCACTTGGAGGACTTCTGCTGAATCAGTGAATCAATGCTAGTGGGTTGGAGGAGGGAGGGGCTTAGGTGAGTGATGTAGTTCGGAAAGGAAGAGATTTCAGTTTTACATGACAGATCACTTTTCCATACTTCAGCCCGCAGCATGATGAAGAGGAAATCCATGAACTAGGTGTATTAAAACGTAACTTTCACTGGAATCATAAAGACGTCTGAAAGAAGTTTATTGAGCCAGGGCCTTGGGCAGGCTCCAGAGGCAGCACATAGCAGGCTGGGGCTCACAGCAGGTCAGGAGCAGGATGCGTGTGGTCCTCACCCTATTGTTGTGCTCTGGAGAAGTAGGTCAAGGAGGGGTGATGTGGTTTGGCTGTGTCCCCACCCAAATCTCACCTTGAATTTTAGCTCCCACACTTCCCACATGTTGTGGGAGGGACCCAGTGGAAGGTAATTGAATCATGGGGGCGGGTCTTTCCTGTGCTTTTCTCCTGATAGTGAGTGAGTCTCATGAGAGCTGATGGTTTTAACAAGGGGAGTTTCCCTGCACAAGCTCTCTTCTCTTGTCTGCCACCATGTAAGACATGCCTTTCACTTTCCACTATGATTGTGAGGCCTCCACAGACACATGGAGCTGTAAGTCCATTAAACCTCTTTCTTTTGTCACTTGCTCAGTCTCAGGTATGTCTTCATCAGTAGCATGAAAATGGGTTAATACAAGGGGATAGGCAAGGAGGGGTGCTTGGAAAGGAGGCTGAGTAGTGGTGACTGGCACCTTGCAGCTGGAATCTTGCATATCATACATGATAGCACCTGGGCCCTTTCAGAACACTGAGACCTGCTGTTCACTCCACTAGAGGGAGGAGATCCCTGGTCTCAGCTGCTTTGATGCCACACCATGTGAAAAGAGTGACCATCGTACCCCTGGCATCATTTTTCTCACCCCCATGTGCAATGAAAAACCAGAAAATCCTTCAAAAGTCAAGTGTTTCATTTCTTCTAAGAGTAATATGTCCATTATTTGTTGCTACATAACACATTACCACAATACTTTGTGAAAATAATCCTTTGAAATGTTGTTAGCAGGATGATAGACCAGGAAGTTCCAGGCTCTCATTCCCCCATGAAAAGTAAATAATCAACTGGAGATTGACTCAAATAACTTCATAGGAGCTCTGGAAACCAGTGAAAGATTTACAGCAACCAAATCGTTACACAATTAAGAAAAAAGAATGTTCAAATGGGAGAAAATTTTGAGGCATTTTTATTCTACTTAGCATAGTTAGGAGGAAGTCATCCAATTGCCCAAGATGCAAAGAGCACAGTGGAATTTGTTTCCAATGTTTAGGACTCTGTGGTGTTCCTAAGGGGCTGTTTTCTGTCTTGCCTGACTTGCAAATCATGTCTTCAAGACGCATCCGTGCCGTAGAATGTGCCAAAATTCTATGCTGGTAATATTCCACTGTGTGTATGTATATACCCCAGTTTGTTAATTCATTCATCTATCCATGGACACAGGTTGCTTCAACGCTTTGGCAACCATAAATAATACTGCTATGAACACGGGTGTGCAATGTCTTTTTGATTCCCTACTTTTAGTTCTTTTAGATATATACCCCTAAATGGAACTGTTGAATCTTATAGGAATCCTAAGATTTACTTTTCTGAAAGGCTGCCGTACTATTTCCACAACAGCAGCACTATTGTTCACCCCACCAGTGGTATACAAGGGTTCCAATTTTGTCACATCCTCAGCAACAATTTTTTTTTAACTAATACTCAACCTAATCAGTGTAAACAGGCATTTCATTATGGGGTTGATTTCCATTTGCCCGATGATTAGTGATGTTCAGCATCTTTTCATGTGTTTACCAGCCATTTGTGTGCCTTTGCAGAAATGTCTATTCAAATATTTTGCCAGTTTTGAAATTAGAATATTTTTATTGTTAAACTGTAGGAGTTAGCTATGGGCTTAGCTATAAATCCATTGGCATTCATCTGTTCTCTTCTGAGCCAGACCTTGATGAATTTAACTGGGCTTGCTCGTGCAAGGGGCTGGCTTCATGGGCACGAGACTTGAGTGTGCTCAGAAGGCCACTTGGTCTTTCTTCTGTCATGGTCCTGAAGTTCTTAATAATTTTGGGGCCAGAGTCCTCACGGTTTTCCTTTGCACTGGGCTCTGCATCTGCAGTGCACCCTCTGGTCAGTGAAAGCATGCCTCACTTGTAAGTGTCGTTGGGTGTAGGTGGAGTGATGTGGTGAACTCATTCCCGTCATACAAGTCTACCCCAGAATTTTTCAGCCTGTTGGTTCTGAGTTTAGGGATGGGGAATGTGTGGTAAGAGAAAGAGATGCCCCCCTTTTTTTTTTTGCAGGGGGCATATGCATCAGACAGGCTGTCTATTGTTCTGGAGACAAAGAAATGTTTTGAACATGATGTGAATGTGTAGGATATTGTTGGATCCATGAGGACCTCTGAGAGGGGAGTTTCTTCATAAGGAGGTGCATGCTAATAAGCCCGAGGTGTGGCAATGAACTTCTTGTTCCAGATTCCCGCATCCTGCCCATGTTTGTCTTACCCTTACAGTTGCTTAAAATCCCTAAGTCTATTTTACACAAAACACGTTACAAGCAACTCTCCCTTTACACGTTACAAGCAACTCTCCCTTACATCATATATAAAACTGATTTCCTGAATGAGAACACAGAATCTTTTTTATTTATCTATTTTAAGTTTCAATGTAATTATTTTTAGTTGAAAAATTTTTAAATATGCTTCTGCCATTCTATTTACTAACTATCCATTTCATCTTAGTGTCACTGAGTCCAAAGTCCAATGACATTGGAGTTATTAATGTGGAAAAATGTATAGTGCATCAGAATTGACTTTAAATAGGACATAAGCCCATGTTACCAAGGAAAGAGAACAGGAAGGGAGGCGCTCATGGGAGAGACAGTGGGACGGTCTGGAAACAGGCAACATGCTTCACTTTGAGGATTCTCGGATGCTGAGTTCTAGCGTGTACTGGTGAAGTCACCTTCCCTCAATTATCTTATGCGTGAACCCTGCAAGTCAATAAGCCGCAGTCTATGTCTACAGAAGCCTTACGGATGCGTCGACTGTGTCCCTGAGCTTCCTCCTTCAGTAATCTCTAGTCAGTTACATTGACTCTGGCCCCGTTTTCTCCTCCTAAATGACAAGCTCTGCTTCAGTGCTTAAAGCAATCTTCCCAACATTGCTTACATTTAAATATTTGTTTATTTGACTGAGATTCAAACAGATGCAGTTCTCTTTCCGAACATGCAAGACCCTCAGAAACTCAGATTTGAAAGAAAGCAACCCAAATCTGTTTCTTTAATATGGAGTGACTTTAATATGGAGCATGCATGCATGTTAGACACCAGACATGCACAGACACACACACCTGTGCATGCACACACAGACACACATGCACACAGCTAAATGCACAGCTAAATAGCATCTTCTCCTTTCGTAATGCAGGATAGGTTGGTTCGGGTAATTTCCATAAGTGTTAATTATCATAATAATTGCTCAACTGTGGACGTGGGAGGTGTTGGACAACCCATAGTTATATTGTACTGTGTAGATGGGGAAAATGAGAAGGGATTAATTACACCATGTTAGATGGGCAATGACATCTTTGTCTGGTTGAAACCGTGAGTATTTAGAGTTGGAGCTTTGCATTTTACTTGCAATGTTAAGGCTTTCTAAAAGTGGATTATAAAGAACAGAGACATTCCCCCAATCCTTATCAGAAACAGACAAGTCTGCAGTGAATCCCAAACTATCAATGTAACAGCTAAAATGCAAATTTTGATTGTGCTCATACACCATTTTAGTTCATTTAAAAAAATATTCCAGTTCAATTTGTACGGTTTACGCCTTTAAAAAAAAAAATTGCTGAGTTATTTTTTGTCCTGACCTCTCTGCTGTTTTGATAGATATTTAAATCTTTTGCAGGCTGGAAAGACTCAGCAAGGCCCCTAAAGACTCAAAGGAGTCTTCACAGCCCTGTATACATGGTAACACTTCTTTAAGGCAGTTATTAAAAACAACAGAATCATCTATGCTTTTAAAATGGTCTAAAGACATTTAGAGTAACCCACTCAGGATAATGTAATTTAGAGGAGAAAGATCACCATTTTGCCTCTTGAAAGCTAAGAAGAGATGACCAGATGGAAAAAAAAAAAAAATGTGAGAAACATGATGTTATTGGCTACTCAAAGATAAAATTTGAATTAACCAATATAAATTTGTTTTGAGTTTCTCTATTGATGCTTTTTTTAAAAAAATTTTACTATTTACTATATAATCATGTGTCACTTAGCAAAGGGGTTACATTTTGAGAACGTGTCACTGGACAATTTTGTTATTTGAACATCATAGAGTGTACTCTCACAAATCTAGGTGGTATTTATGCTTATTTATGTATATTTTACATATGAAAAACCAACTGTCCTAGCACCATCACTGAATATCAATCATTTCTTCTACTTGACCTGCACTGCCAATATCAAGTGTTATATACCAGATTTCCATATATGTTCCATTATAATCATGGGCCTACTGTTGTCCATGCAGTCCACCATTGACAGAAATATTGTCATGTGCATGACTGTAGCCTAGGCCCAACCAATGCCACATTTCTTACAGGGCTAATTCTTCAAAAGCTATGAAGCCCGCAAAATGCCCTTAATCTCCACTTCCAACATCCTTTTACCTCTTTGGGTATCCTGTCAAGGTCCCAAGTTACTTATGAGCTCATCGTTCTGACCTACTGTCAAAGAAAAATTCGATAAATTAATGTAAATAAAGGTTAAGTAACTGTTCAGTCTTAAAGCCTTACTTCTATTAGGAAGGAGTAAAACATATCTGAAAAGTTGAAATTCAAATATGAAGAAGGGGATGGGGTGCAGCCCTGAAATCAGACAGAAATCAGCTCCAGTCATGCTTCTATGAGGTTTAAGATTTTTTTCTGTTTCCTCCAAGTGCCAACAAGGGTATCTTCTGGAATAATGAAATTGTTTCCCAGGATTAGACTTTAGAAAAAGCTTTGAGGTCTCAGGGATGTGGGGTAAACCTGAGCGGCTCTTGAAGTCTGTCACCCGGTTACCAGCTTCCACGGCTTCGCTGCCTGATCTCTTGAGGGAAAAACCAGGGTACGTGGCCAGGATCATCAGGAAGAACTGCTACCGGGTCAGAGCACGCAGCCACTTCCTCCCCGGAAATATGGCCCAGCGGCCATTTTCTCCATGAGTCTGGGCATTTGCTAAAATTGTGCATGGCTGCTGGTAATCCCACGTCAGGGCTCATTAGTTTAAAAACTTTCAAAGCCCTAATCACAGCACAGAGGAGCAATTTTCTTCTTTGGAGCTAGGTTGGGCTGTGGAGGGCGCAG
>NW_012105176.1:352594-369326 GCF_000951045.1 Mandrillus leucophaeus
TCACATTTATTATGTTTGCATTTGAACATTTTGGGGAAAAAGGCTAGATTAGAGCCCCAAACAAAGTAATAATGTGATGTAAACTGGGATATGCTGAGGTTCAAGTTTAGAGAATTAGGAGGTCTAATAATCACGGACCAAGTTCTCCACAGTTTCTCCCTCACCAGATGTTGGGGATTCCCCTCAAAGCCCAGGGGTGAGCTGTGAGAGGAAGTGGCGGACAACCCTGGCAGGTGGCCTGGTGTCTGTGTGACCTCAGTGTGCCATGAGCTTGAGCCTTAGCATGCTACATCTGTCTAGGATGGCCTGTTGCAGGGCACACCCACCCCTGTGACTTGGTAGGTGGATGGAACCCAGCTCAGAATAGGTGCTTGTGCCTCATGGTCCATGGTCCCCATGTGGTCCTTCTCTACCAGGGACTGGTGGCATTCTATGCATTCTTTTACAAAAGGTGTGTAGTTCCTTGATTCAGATGGCATGGCTGTCCTCCAGAACTCTAGAGATCTGCATTGTGATCCAGTCACTGAGTTCTCCCATAAACCCTAAAGGGTGTCTCTCCCACCACTCTGATGCCATGCTGTCTTTGGGCCATGTGGACTAAGAGACAGGGCTGCTTCCACCTTAGCTGCACATGCAGAGCCTCTTCCTGCTCTGAGCTCCACACAAAAGTGACCATGGCCTTTGGAGACCACCCCCCTCAACCACTGTAATGTTTGAGTTGTGCTCTCCGGTGTGGAGATTTCAGAACCCATAGAGGCCTACCAGACACCATGCTTCCATCTTGGTTACAAGAGGTGCAAGATGCGACCATTTCCCTTTATTTAGATGGGGTGTCCTCACATACCCCTGGGCCATTGAAACTTCAAACACCCCACTGACATGGGTGTCTCCTGGGTCTTTGTAGGGTTCAGTTATCACCCTCTGAAGCTCATGTGTCCTATCAAGGTCTCCAAGGTGTTGGCCATCCCATCCAATCCATCCAATTTGCTGGATGTCATCTGTACGGTGGTTTGATGGGATATGCTGAGGGAAGTTCAAGTGGCCCAGGTCTCTTTGGACTATATTACGGAAGAAGGCAAAGGTGTTAGCATCCCTGTGAGACAGAACTGTATGTATGTGCTATTCCATGTTCTATATGATGTTCAGGTTCATTGCATTTGCCCCTCCTATCTGATAAGAATGAAAACAAAGATTTTCATGAAACCAGTGGCCATATATCACATAATAGCAGCCGTGAGAATTAGCTCTAGGAAAAATGACCACGTCTGGGGTGGTGGTAGCAATGGAGGTTACTGATTTTTTGAGCTTGTGGCAGTCTGCACTCTCTCTAGGATCTATGCAATTCCTGCGGGGGTCCAACTCTTCCTCCTCAAGGGGGCTCCAGGTCTCAAAACTGGGTTAGGCCAGGAAACTGAATGAGGAATCAGACTTTATGGCGGTGGCTGCTCTCAGTTTTATGCTCACGGTGTCTTGATTTCTTTTCTTGGTACAAATTGAGTGTGCTTTGTGGGCTGCCCATCCATGTTGTCCCTGGAAATGTATTCAGTTAACCAGCCTCAGAGCTTTCTGCAGATCATGCCCCTGCTACCCTTTTTCCAGCCCATCTTAGTTACACCCAGCAGGATCTAGCTATTAAGTGCCACCACCTGGCTATGTCATGCTTTTATTGGCAGTATTTTTTTTTCTGTCAATAATAATTCATCCTAGTTTCATTGAAATTCAACATATGAGACAGTCTTGTTCAAGTTATTTCAGGAAACAGATTTCAATTCATCATCGTACAGCCGTAGAATATCACTCTCCACCTCTTTATTATGTGTTCTGGTTTGCCTAGAAGAAGAGACATGCTCTGTGATACATCTTTTTGGGAATTCTCCAAACAGTAACTTTTGCATACACCTTTTAATAAAATACCTTTTTATAGCTATTGTAAATATAGATTACATCATCATGTGTTCATTTCCTGGTTTATTTAATGCATTCTTATATACTACCAGTGTTTTTCTGATACCCAATGCAATAACAATATTATTATTATTGGTGATAATAGTGAATATTTGTTTGTTCCAGATACTCTTTTAACCTGTATCAGCCCATTATGTATCGGGGTGTTTTAATATCCTGATATATAAATACAATTATTTCCACTCACCATTGTTAGATGTAAGGAACATGACACAGAGAGATTGTAACTAGCCTAGATATACTCTACAGATTGTATGTGTGTCTGGAGATATCCTGGCTTGAAACCGTTATCCTGTATTCCCATGTATGCCATATATACTGTAGAGAAAAATCTCTATGTGGAAATTTCTTTCTCTGTTGAAGTTATTACAAAAGGCAAGATCCAAGTGCCAGTCAAATAATTGGCCCCATATTAAGTATCTTTCAGTGTTATTCTTTCCAGAGTTACGGTCTTTTTACAGCTCATTACGTCCTATCTTTTTTCTCTTTTTAAATTAATATCATTCTGAGCCCAGTGCTGAGCTCACTCAAGTCAGAAGTTACGGAAAAGCATAATGCAGTTTTTATTAGAAGACATGTTTCTAGCAAGTTCATTTAAATGAAGCAGCTGATCATTTAAAACACGGGAAGAATAGATCATTTAGAATTTAAAAAAGAATATGTTGCACGCAAATGTTTTCTTTGATCTTAACAGTCTTTCCAATTTAGAAACATGGTGTTAGGCTGGCACTTAAAATCCAGAGCTGTCATTTTTCGAGTGACACCACCCACCCACATCGGCCCCCACATCTAGAGTTGCTCATCCTCATCACTTTTCTTACAACTGCCATTTGCTTTCCAAACAAAGCCATGTTTCTTGTAAAAATACTTCCTGTTAATTGAGGAACTCTTGGCAAAACAAAGAAAGTTAAAATTACTTTTCTTGGCTTTCCCATCGTTCTACAGCAAGTAAATGAGAGTTACTACTGGAACCCAGCTTCCTGGAATTTCAGCCATGGACCTTTTCTCTCCAGGTCGTGCTCCCGTTCTAATTATTTTGATAGCATGGTGGCACAGTGATGTCACTGAGAATATTAGTGTTTTCAATATTTGAAACCTCATTGTAACAATCATGGAAAACACCCATTAAAGTCTAGTAGCAGGAAAGTTCAACATAAAACATAAACACAAAGGTGAATGAAAATTTACACATATGGTTTAATTTCTTGTCAGTGGTATAACACTTCTCGTTTCTCCAACCGTCAGAAAAAACAGTTTCTCCTGTTAGAATCCATGTCTTAACTGCATACAGTGGCTTTGTTTATTATTCTTTTGTTTTGCTTTGCCTTTTAGCAGGGCTATCAATCTAAGTGGGAAAGATTGAATTCTAAGGATGGAATTGTAGCAAACAGCCAGCAGAGAATGTATCTCCCTGTAAAATCAGAGCTTCCAAGGTTGCTACCCACCTGCCTATGCGTAAGGTGGGCATGATTTGTGACCATCATCAGCTACCCTGGTTCTGAGTCTTTAAACAGCATGCTTGACCTTAATTCAGGTTCCCTGATGGATTTTTCAGGTGTCCAAAAAGCCTAGAAATATGGGAATTATTAGCAAACTGAATTTTTAAAAAATAGTAAGTTATGAAAAGTTTTTAAAATTTCTTAAGATAAAAATAGGATATTCAGAAATGTAGTTCCATATCAATGAGTCAGCAGACACGACTGAGCATATAAGACATGTGAGATATTGTAATTAATCCAGACAAAAATACAACAAATATGATGTGATACTTTCTGGAAAGTAGGTTAAAACTTGTTGATTGAGGAATGCATCAAACATTAATTGATCCTATACAGCATTATATAATGAGAGATAAATATATAGACTGTCTAATAAATGAAGAAGGATGAAGATATGGCAGAAACTAGATCTGTATATTTACACATCCTCCATATGGCTTATGTATGCTTTGGGTGTGTACATGATCCATGGTCACCTGTGCATGCATGCTCACCTGTGTGTACATGCTCACCTGTGTGCACCTATTCACCTATGTGCACATGCTCACCTGTGTGTGCATGCCCACCTGTGTGTGTATATTCATCTCTGTGTACATGCCCACCTGTGTGTACATGCTCACCTGTGTGTTTCCCTGATTTTATAATGAATGGCAGGCCATCTTGAGAAAGGATGTGACAGGACAGCAGAAAGTGAGAGCACTAAAAATATTATTAATACATGTTATTATTAATTTTGATTAAGCATACAAAGAATCAAAATGCCTTAATAAAGTGATTTGATAATGCTCCTGCTCCCATAATTAATAAGGCTTTCATCCTCCAATAATCCTGTGTTTGTCTTACTGCAGTGATGTTTTTATTATATTATCAGAAATATATCAAAAAATTGTAGATTTCCTCTTTTTAAAAAAAGATTTAAAAGCATTTTTATAACGTAGTATCCCACTATAAAAGAATATACATAATTTTGAATAAATTTATACATTTACTCTTCAGAAAGATAAGAAACTTTTTATTTTTGGCATTTAGAGTAATTAAGTAATCCAAATTTCATCATTCTCATTTATTCTGTGAAATAATTTTAATCTGTGTTATAAGCAGAATATCTATAGCTTCTTAAAAGGATGTATTTCCAGAGAATATGTACATTAAGGAATGGGAGAAGGTAAAGAATAATGTACACTTTTCCGAGCTGTCCCGTTAATTTCTATGCAGATCTTGGGTAGGCTCTACAATTCATGGTGTTGTCAGAATGGCCAGGACAGAGGGTGAAGAGTAGGCCCTGGACTGAGTGCGCAGGTGTTGGTGAGGGTGGCTCGGGGAGAAGAACGGCTCTCAAGCTCACTCTGCTTTCTTCTTTTCAACTTAGTTCTATTTCTGGTATTAAGTGTCCATATTTATTTATTAGGATTTACTGAAACACAGCCAGGACGCATGTTGAAATGTAGACCAGTCAGCAATTGATCTCATGGATCAAGGACGGAAAACAGCAAATAGAGGTTCAAGGTGCATTCGAAAGTGAAGAGTGAAGTGAACCCAACTCAGAGGTCAGGAGACCAGCAGCATTGCTGGCCACTCTACATGCCTGTCTTCATCACATCATCACCAGAAAACCCTGGAACAATAAATTGACCTGCAGAGATCAAGTAGCATGCATCATGTTACCTGATTCATTAGGGGCAACACTGGGGTTCAGTTCTTTAACCCTATGTCTGACTCTGCAGTTTTAAATATTTAGTTAATTCAACAAACATTCAATTTATTGAGCACTTACTATGCACCTTGGTCTGCCCAAGGGATGTGTGGGTGGATACCAGGGTTCGATGGAGAAATCCTGTATCTTTGACAATTGCCTTTTTCCTTGGATCTTGCATCCTGATATGGTTTGGGTGTGTCCCCACCCAAATCTCATCTTGAATTGTAGCTCCCATAATCCCCACATGTTGTGGGAGGGACCTGGTGAGAGGTAATTGAATATTGGAGAGGGGTTTTTCCTGTGCTGTTCTCATGATAGTGAATAAGTCTCACGAGATCTGATGGTTTTATGAAGAGCAGTTTCCTTGCACATGCCCTCTTGCCTGCCGCCATCCATGTAAGATGTGACTTGCTCCTCCTTGCCTTCTGCCATGATTGTGAGGCCTCCCCAGCCATGTGGAACTGTGAGTCCATTAAATCTCTTTCCTGTATAAATTACTCAGTCTCAGGTATGTCTTTATTGGCAGCATGAGGACAGACTAATACACATCCCTTGATGATCACATCCCATCCTGCATGCTGGCTCTGGAATTCTTTTAGATGACAGAAAATAAACTTATGTCTTTATAGGTTGCTCTTTTATCAGTTCTTTTTATGGACAGACAAACCCAAATCTTTCAAAGTTTCCATGAACTCACTGACACATTGAAAACCATGCGGTTGAATGAAATCGCTTATGGGGAGAAACTGTTAGTGGCAGAACTGGCCAGGATTCTTGCAGATTTTAGATTTTCCTGGCTCCCAGTCCAGAGCAGTCTCCACCTCAGTCTTTCAAGTAGTTGTGAGGCAGATCCTCCAGGCAACCCCAATGCCCTGTGAACCAGTGCCCCTGCTGTTCTCATCCTTGTGCTTTGCTCATTCCCTCAGCACAATTTTGGGGAGTGCCCCCCAAATGCCCTTTCTCCCTCATTCTTCACCTGTCCTGGGAGCTGGAGCCCTGCCTTGTTTCTCTGTCCTGTTTCTGAAGTAGACATGGGCCCAGAGCATGTGAATCCCACCTAAAGTGCTGGAACTCCATTCTGTTTATATTCAAAGAAAACAAAACCCGAACATCTCTTTGTACCTGTTTCTTAATTAACAGTTTGCACCAGGCTGACATAAACATATTTTCAGTAACTTGGGGAACATAGTCAAAGTCTTGGAGTTGAAGATTCTTCAACGGAACAAAGTTAAACCACTTGAGTAGAACTTTTCCCGGCTTCATATTAATACATTTCCTTATAAACTATACCTAATTTTATTTTGTAAAAAAATCCTAATGGTTACATGTGAACCTTGGCTCACTGTGTTGTTTTTATCCATTTGGAAGATAACTTGATGATTTGTAATAGTAGCAATTTGAAGGCATTGAAAGAAGAGCTGCGTATTCTGCAGAGTGAAGTTATTTATGTGTTATTTTGTGTATGTTGATGACAGTAATATTGGAGATATGAGGAACGCTGTAGGATAAACTTATCCTGGCAAATATTCCTAGATAATGCCTGTGAATGGAGTTGTACTCAAATTTTTTTCTTAAGACTGACTCATGTAAACACATGATCAGTTGGTAAAATGTTGTCTGCAGGTAATGTTCGGTCATTCTAATAAAATACAACAATATTTGCATACTCTATAGAGAAATGCCTTACTTTACGCTCTGTTAACAAGCTTTAAGTTGATTTCTTCAATAAGACATGTTGCTACACAGTCATAATTAAGATAAAATAAAATGATCTTTATCTTTGTTGAAAAAATAAATCATCTCTAAGTTCCTGTAATTTATTTTTGCTTAGAAGAAGACATTTAAAACATTTTCAAGGACATTATGTCTTCAGGCCTTAAAATATCAAGTAATTATCAAATCAATGATCATTTTGAAGGAAGTAATGAAGTATGGAAAATAACCACTTCAAATTATATAAATCATTAAAACTGATGCCATTAGGAAATTAAGAGTGAGATTATTAAATGTCTCAAAGTTTGATAAAAATGGAAATTGTATTCTAAGTAATTTTGAAGAAAATGCCTTTAGGTTTCTATAGTTAATCTATTGTTGTAATTCCTGGTTTTCTAGAAATTACATCATTATATAATCCCTATAAAGCCCTTATAGTAGATTTCATCTCTATCTTTTTTTTTTTTCAATTTTTTTTTTGGATTTTTTTGGGAATTAATTTTTTTCAGCATGTGGTTATGGGAGGAATTTTGAAATAAAATTCTTTATCTTTGTTTTCTTCCCATTGCCCATAGAGCTGGATGAGGAGGGTTATTGACACCACTGGATAAAAAAAATTATCTTGCTCATTCAGAAGTTTTGCCTGTTAAGCTGGCACAGTTTGGCCTATTTTTACCTGGTATTCTTTCAGCAAACATATTTCTAGGTTTGGTCTGTGAACACTTCATTCTTCTGTTTTTTTTTTAATTGTTGTTTTTGGCATTTTAAAATTATTTTTATTCTATTTTATTTTATTTGTTTTTTTTTTTGAGACGGAGTTTCACTCTGTTGCCCAGGGTGAAGTGCAGTGGTGTGATCTCGGCTCACTGCAACCTCCACCTCCCAGGTTCAAGTGATTCTCCTACCATGGCCTCCTGAGTAGTTGGGATTACAGGCACACACCATCATGCTTGGCTAATTTTTGTATTTTTAGTAGAGACGAGGTTTCACTATGTTGGTCAGGCTGGTCTCAAACTCCTGACCTCAAGTGATCTGCCCACCTCAGCTCTTTTTGACATTTTCTTCAGCGACTTCCTTTACATGTGTATCTCGGGCTAGGATGTCTCTGTTATTTTGTAGCTCTTTCCTGTGATTTGCTGTGATGGCCTGTGGTGCTGAGTCCTGGCCCCGTACCAGGGACCCTTGGAGCCCCTGGGAAACCCAGCTCTGCTGGTCCCAATTGGCAGCCACCTCCTCAGAACATGGGGTTCCTGCAGCATTCAGGGAACACACAATAATCGAAGGCTTGTTTGCTGCCTGAATCAAGAGAGAGGCCTGGATAGACTAGGAGGTCTCTTGAGAGGTGTTAACATTCACATCTCAGCTCCCCTGGGAATAAAGTAGGAATGGTGAGTGAGGTTCATTCATGGGCAGTGTGGTTTACACGTGTGCATTGAGTAGGACCATCCACCACGGTCTAGCAAGTCCTCTTCTCTACATTTCACTGGGAAAAATAACACTTCAAACTTAAATTTATGTTACTCCAAACACGCATTGTGCTCAATAGGAATAAACACCATTTCTCTCAAGCCTCACACAAAATAGTCTCATCTGGTGATCGAGAGAAATGGTGATACATACACATTTTTTTATAGATAAGGCACTTTTTCTGAATTTTCATAGATCATGCATAAGTTTTTCTCTTGTTAGACTCTGTGAATTTGATTGAAATAATAGAACAATAAAAATTATATACATTATTGTATCTTTCAGTGAGTCAGTGGCAAGAACCTTGCTGGGATGGTTGAATGGATAGACAGGTGAATAAATGGATGGAAGGACAGGTGGAAGGATGGGTGGATAGATGGACAGATGGGTGGATGGATGAATGGATGGATGGATGCGTGGCTGGATGGATGGATGCATGAACGGATAGATGGATGAGTGGATGGATAGATGGATGGATGGATGAGTGGATGGGTGGTTGGATGAGAAGATGGATGAAGAATGGGTGAGTGGATGGATGGATAGATTGATGGATGGGTGAGTCGATGGATGGATGGATGGATGGATGGATAGATGGATGGATGGGTAGGTGGATGGATGGGTGGATGGGTGGTTGGGTAGGTGGATGAGAAAATGGATGGGTGCATGGGTGGGTATGTTGGTGGGTGGGTGAATGAATAGATGAGGAGTGGGTAGGTGACTTGGGAGCTGACTTAGAGTCTTGCCTTTGGTAACACTCACATAGTCATTTAACACTTTTTAGTCGTGGTTTCATCATGATTTTCTTCATTTTTAGGAGTAATCCTTATATACAATCCTGAGAAACAAACAAGTCATGGAAATATGAAAGTACTTTGAGAAATTAAGTGTAATATAAGAAGTAGCCAGATATTTTGTTGTTTGACTCTGGAACTTTGAAATGGAGTCACTTCATACTCTCTGGCGTACAGGACGGTTATTTTCTAGACTGAAAATTCTCAAACCCAGTCGTGCAAACGATTCTTCCTGCAGTTGTGAAGTTTGGAAGCTTCTTTATCTATTTTCGATGCACTCCACTCTGGCAGGCAATTGTTCAGGTGGTAATGGAAAGGTAAGCAGTTTACTGCAGACGGCAGTTAGCAAGCAGTCAGAGAGCTTGAAGCTTATCCTCGCCACGGAACATGAATAGTGACCCTGCGAATGTCCTAACGGATTTCGGAGGAGCCATTTCAGGGATCAATGGCAGTTCCATTACTGTTCTCATGGTTAATCAATGGAGCACACACTGTAACATACGCTGCTTCCCAGACACAGAGCTGCATCCTGACTGCAGAGGGGTTTGCCCTCGAGGGAGAGTGGGTCTGAAAACTGACAGGAAAAAGAGCAACAGTGCTTAGTGCATTTTCTCCTGCCACAGCAAAGGAAAGCTACGGCTCAGCGTGTTTTACTTCAGTACTCAGGGAAGATTAAAACGAAATTGATGATACGGTTGACAACAAATGGTACTGTGCTTGGGTGTGGCTGAACAATGACTATGTCGTATTTGAAAATTTTAAAAAATCTTGTTTTAAAGAATAAAAATCAATGAAACCAAAAGCAAGGCACATCTTCAGCATTCTTAAGTGTTTTTTAAATGTTCTTTGTGTTTTTTCCTCTCTTATTGTCTTAGAATGTATACAACAAGATACATTTTTGGTGTATACAACAAGAAAAATATTACTACTTTTACAAGAATCAACATGCAGAATTTATCTTATATTCTAAATCTTTCCATTTCAATTACTGTACCATTTGCTGTGAAGAATCAAACGCAATTGCTCATTAGGCAGAGAATATGCCATGTTACTACAAAATAATGAGACTTTCTGTACAATTTGCTTCTTTAAATTCTTAGCTTGTTTTCTAGCCTAATATAAAATAATACTAGACAACAATATTTTCTGTCTTTCTTTATGCATATTTTTTGTATTAATTTCAGTCTATTTTTTTTTCTTTAGTTTTGCTTCTTGATTTCTCTGGTACTGAAACTTATCTGACTCAGGGATGGTATTTTGATAACAAAGCCAGGACAGACCTGTTCCTGAGACTCTCAGCAAAAGGAGTGTATACATTTGCTTTCTTAATGTCATCATCCTATGCGATTGGGAGATTATTCACTTTCTGTTTAAATAGGTGGCATGTGCAGTGTGTGTGTGTGTGTGTGTGTGTGTGTGTAATGAGAAATAAACTAACAACTTAAAACCTGTACTGTGTGCCTCACACTGTGCTATAGATGTGTGTACATTATTCTATATGATTCTCAAAAGAATCCTATCAGGTGGTATTGCTATGACACGCATTTTCCAGGTTAGAGAATCGGGACACAGGAGAGTAAAGTTATTAACCCATGCAGCTAGAAACATGAAGCTCTAAGTTGGACCTTTGAGCACGAACTTTTCAGCTGTGTGGTCTCTTTTGGGCAATCACTGAACTCCAGACCTCCGCATTCAGAATGAGGTTTGTCTACTCTCAAACAGGTGAGATCAATTAAACTCGTAGCATCAGCCCTAGACAAGACAAAATAACACCTATGCCCTGATCATTTAAAACAGGGGTTGGCAAACATTTTTGGAAAGGGCCAGATCCTAAATATTTCAGCCTTTGCTGGCCATAACATCTTCCTCAACACTAGTTAGCTCTGTCCTTGTGGTGTCAGAGCAGACAGAGAGCCAGATTTGGGCCACAGGAATCAGTTTGCCAACCCTGTTCAAAACATCTGTTGGTATCATCAGAGATTGTGGTGATGTCACAGACTTTTAATATTATTTCTAAAGCAGTGATCTGATTTATGGGATATTTTGAAATATGAATTAGTATCAAGATATTATAATAGAACGTCATGGGGCATAGAAAGGTGGAAGTGAATTTAGAGTATTAGAAATTAAAACAGAGTCTCACAGAGGATAGTAGAAGTGAGAAGGAAGAAAAGAGATCCTGTTATTCTAAACCTCTTAGTTTACAGAAGAGGAAATTCAGCTCCCCTTTGGAATTCAGTGACAGAAATGTGACCAGACCTCTGACCGAAATTCCAGATTGGGACTTTTTCCATAACTTGATACGATTTCTATCTCCCATGTTGCATCTGGACACACAGAGTTGTGTCTGCTTGGGGTCTAGGTGTTAAGAAATGTGGGACTTGGAACTGATAAAAATGTCTAAATCTTTGTAGTATTGTTACTTCTTGTGTTGTCCTCTTCCAAACATTCTTTGACTAAGAGCTCATCATCATCTACAGAACTTAGGAGATGCACTGGGGTGAGGCGCAGGGCTCACACCTGCCATCCCAGCACATTGGAGGCAGAGGCAGGTGGACTGTTTGAACTCAAGGCCAGCCTCAGCAAGGCAAGACCTTGTCTCTACAAAAAAAAAAAACAAAAACAAAAACCACAAAAAAATGGCCAGGCGCAGTGGCTCATGCCTGTAATTCTAGCACTTTGGGAGGCCAAGGCAGTTGGATCACCTAAGGTCAGGAGTTCGAGACCAGCCTGGCCAACATGGTGAAACCCAGTTTGTACTAAAAATACAAAAATTAGCCACGCGTGGTGATGCATTCCTGTCATCCCAGCTACTCGGAAGGCTGAAGAAGGAGAATTGCTTGAACCCAAGAGATGGAGCTGCAGTGAGCCAAGACCATGCCATTGCCCTCAAGCCTGGGCATGACAGAGTGAGATTCCACCTCAAAAAAGAAAAAAAAAGAAAAAAAGAAAAAGAAAAAGAAAACACACACATACACAAATTAGCCAAGCATGGTAGTGCATACCTGTACTCCCAGCTACTCAGGGAGGCTGAGGCGGCAGGATCACCTGAGCCTGGCAGGTGGAGGCTGCAATAAGCTCTGATTGCGCCATTGCACTCCAGCCTGGGTGACAGAGCAAGACCCTGTCTCAAGAAAAACAAACAAACAAACAAAACCAAAAAGAGCACGCATTGCTATCTGCTCTGTTACTTCACTCATTCCATCACGCCCAAGCGGAAGACTCTGGGTGAGACACGGAGCTGTTGGAACGAGGATCCAGCTGGAGGATCTTGGCAGAGTCCTGTGACTGAGTGACAGATGGTGAGACAGTATTGATCCCTGTCATCCACAAGGGCTTTGCCTCCTGCGGCAGCTTGCTTGGATGGTTGTCCTCATAGAGAGAGGGGCTCCTGAGACCAATTGACCACAGGGAACAGAAGGGTGGGGAGGACCCGTCAATCTGCTCATTCACTGCTCACTTCTTCAGTAATTTTTTTTATCATATCTGCATGTGTGAATAAAAGTTTCAATTTCAGTAATAGAAATCAAAGAGAAAGAGCTCAGCAGGGATTCCCACTAACTTCTCAGCAAGAAATCCAGCAACCGAAGGCAACATGCCAGGACCCCCCAAGTTAAAGACACTGTAAGCTTTGTAGCTTCTCGGGTTTTCTATTTCTGTGCCATATTTACGTCCTGCATTCACTGACGCTAAGGCCTTGGAGTAAAAAGCGTCACATGTATTGTGTTTGCTTCCCGGAGTTAGATCGGGGGCTAGGTCAGGGTAACATTGCTGCTATTGCAGATGAGACACTGTTATCTTTTGCAAATACATAACTATTTACACTTTTTAAAGTGTTTTCTATATATTGCACACTATTTATATTTGATTAAGAAGTAACACTATCAGGTAAGCAAGGAATGGTTGCCCATTTAAAAAACAAATATATTGAGATTTAGAAAAGAATTCAGATTTGTGAATCGGTGGCTCATGGTCTGAATTAAACTCATGGATGTGATTGATTTGGACTGAAGATAGATGAGTGGTTGTTTTTTTTTTCCTGTAGGTTTTCCTTTTATTTTTTAAGTTAATTAATATACTTGTAAAAAGGTCTAATATCCAGCATTTATAAGGGACCTAAATAAATTTATAAGAGAAAAACAAGCAACCCCATTAAAAAAGTGGGCAAAGGACATGAAAAGACACTTTTCAAAACAAGACATTCATGCAGTCAACAAACATATTAAGTAAAAAAGCTCAATATCACTGATCATTGGAGAAATGCAAATCAAAACCACAATGAGATACCATCTCACACTAATCAGACTGGCTACTAATAAAAAGTCATAAAATAACAGATAGTGGCAAGGTTACAGAGAAAAGGAAACATTTATACACTGTTGGTTGGGGTGTAAATTAATTGAATCACTGTGGAAAACAGTATAGCGATTCCTCAAAGTGCTAAAAGGTGAACTACCATTCAACCCAGCAATCCCATCACTGGCTATATATCCAGAGAAATATAAATCATTCTGCTATAAAGACACACGCACATGAATGTTCATTGCAGCACCATTCACAAGAGCAAAGACATGAAATCAGCCTAAATGCCCATCAATGGCAGATTAGATAAAGAAAATGTGGTACATATACACCATGGAATACTATGCGGCCATGAAAAAGAGTGAGATCCTGACTTTTGTGGGGACATGGATGGAGCTAGACACCATCATCCTTAGCAAACTAATTCAGAAACAGAAAACCAATTACCACATGTTCTCACTTATAAGTGGGAGCTAAATAATGAGAACTCCTGAGCACAAAGAAGGAAACAACAGACATTGGGTTCTACTTGAGGGTGGAAGAAGAGAGATGAGTGGAAAAGATAACTTTTTCACTTTTTAACTGTTCTTCCAATTCCCACTTATAGGTGACCAGCATTATAAGGATTTACCATAGACTACATTCAGACAAGTATGTATGGGCTGAATCTATGTGGACATGCATGTTTCCTGTTTTGCAATATATATTATAAATGATTTCTATGAGTACATATGGCACTATCACATTCTTATCATATCCAGATATTTTGTTTAACTAACAACTGGTTTCTCATCTTCTCTTAAAGCAGAGTAAGGTGGCTCTGGGTAAGTCCATTGTGAGTTTAAGTTAAAACTTAAACCTCACTTTGTCGTCTCGAATTTGCAGTCTTTAAGTCTGAACTGTATTTTCATACTTTAAATTTGAACTCCCACATCTTCCACACCTGGTTCCCCAGTCCCTGCCACTCTCCAGTGGATCACACCAGAATGGCATCTTCTCTAACCTCATCTCAAAGGAATGTGCAACCTCTGGTTGAGTTTCACACCGACAGTAAACAGTGCAGAAGTTACTCCAAACTCGATCTTTGACTCTAAATTGCTCTTTTTCTAATGAATGCTACCATTGATACTCTCCCAACGGGGGAAAAGAACCAACTCTATGTTTTCGTGTGGCTAAGTGAAGACTACTCTTCATTCCAAATTAAAATCGTTTGTTCCTAATGTAAAACCTGTGTATCCTTCCTACCGGTCTCTCCTAAATTTTTGTGTGTATTCACTCATTATGATCTTAGATACATATTTTTTACCTTTGATCAGGTGATCAACATTATTGTCATAGGCAGTACTAGCAGTTTGTAAAAGGCAGGCTTGCAATCACTTCATTTTTCTTCTATGCCGCAGAGATTCATAAAGAACTTCTACATGGTTAATTACTGACACTGAGGGAAAAGAGTTTTTATGATTTTCACCATAAGTAAGATCTCAAGTTGGAGGGATGTGTACAGTTCATTACAGAAGCTACCTAGGTATGTCTAGATTAAAGTATAATGTTGCATATGTATTTTGTAAAATATCCATTAGCAGAGTGACCTCATGTCAATGATATGTAATACAATTTGAAAATATTACTTGTGTTTATATCTGTTCACAGTGAAAATGCTGAATGTTTTAAAATTTTTCAAGAATTTTCTTGCCTTTCTGTGGCAATAAAATTACAAATTGATGCTATGAATCTTTGAACTACCAATCAAAATCTGTCTCAAATCGGTTACAGCTAGAATGGATGAGAAAAGCTGGAATCGTTTTTGTGATTCCTAGAAAACTCCTTTTGAAGTGAAACAGCATGCTGTTGAGAAAATACTTGTCTTTTAACTGTGTCTACATTTCTCCTATGTGTAAACTGAATAATTTATCAATTCATTGGTGTTTTTCACATGTTTATTGAGATCCTCTCACATGGCCATTCCCGAGGGCCCTATTGCCTTGAATTCAACAATAAAGTGCATTTAAAAATATACATATTGCATTTATAGGATGTCATGTGCATTAGTTTTTAAATGTAAAATGTAAAATGCATAAATTTTTGCATAAATTTTTAAATGTAAAATGCATAAAAGTAGAGAACAAACCTTAAAAAAATCTGTAATTCTACCACTCAGAGGTAACTATAAATTTTTATACATATATTTATATACTCTCCATATAAAGAGGGACTGGATTGTGTGATGGGGATAAATTCTCCTTGAAATGTCAGTGACTTCACACTGTGCTGGGTCAGTGCTTCTCCCTCCCAGAGTGCCCTGGGATTTCCCACAGTGCTGCTCTCTGGAGGCAACCTGGGGACCCAGGCTGCTTCCTCCCTGACCTTCTGCCACCTCCACCTGTAGCCTCTGATAGCAGTAGTGGAAGGGAAGAAGCAATGAGATTCCCACTGTGTTCCTTCGGTTCCCAGCTTGCTGGCTGGCACTGTCCCAACTCCATCTTTGTGCAAAAGGACTAGGGCGTGCTGGTGGGTATGTAGCTATTGAGTGAGCGCTCAATCTGTCACATTCCAGAAATAATTGGTTTTTAACAAAACTGGCTTTGTGACCTCTGTGGTTTTTATAAATAAATGCACACATGTATTAACCCATTTGAAAATAGCATCCTGTTTTAAGGTACGATTCCCTATTTCACTATTTGACTTACTCAGTTCCCCATTTCATTCCCCTATTTTAATATAATAAAAAGTATTTTTTGATCTACTTAATAATTGTACGTATTTATGGGGTGCAGGTGACATTTTGATGAATGTATTCAATGTGTAATGATTAAATCAGGGTGTCTAGACATCCATCACCTCAAACATTTATCATTTCTTTGTGTTCTGAACATTTTAAGTCTTCTAGCTATTGTGAAATATGCAATGAGTTATTGTTAGCTATTGTCACCTCACAGTGCGATCAAACACTAGAACTTACTCCTGTCTGACGGCATGAATAAACAGCTTTTTGATGAACTTTTCTTTGTAGAAGTTGCTTTACACACTTTCGAATGTTTTTCTTAGGAACATTTTGTAGGAGTGTAACTACTAGGTGAGTGAAATCTCATTGGATTCTCAACAAAAGCCTCTTGGTGGCATTTGGGGGCATTTCTACCCATTGTCCTGAGGGCACGGCTTACTCAAGTTCATTTGGACACTGTTCTCTGGTAACCTTTCCGGAATCTTGGCATAATTTGGTTGAATCACTGACATGCCCTCAATTACCAAGTTACACACATCTACATAAGGTAATTGAGAAATGTATGGTTAGAGAAAGA
>NW_012105176.1:369376-375465 GCF_000951045.1 Mandrillus leucophaeus
ACAATTTGAAAATATTACTTGTGTTTATATCTGTTCACAGTGAAAATGCTGAATGTTTTAAAATTTTTCAAGAATTTTCTTGCCTTTCTGTGGCAATAAAATTACAAATTGATGCTATGAATCTTTGAACTACCAATCAAAATCTGTCTCAAATCGGTTACAGCTAGAATGGATGAGAAAAGCTGGAATCGTTTTTGTGATTCCTAGAAAACTCCTTTTGAAGTGAAACAGCATGCTGTTGAGAAAATACTTGTCTTTTAACTGTGTCTACATTTCTCCTATGTGTAAACTGAATAATTTATCAATTCATTGGTGTTTTTCACATGTTTATTGAGATCCTCTCACATGGCCATTCCTGAGGGCCCTATTGCCTTGAATTCAACAATAAAGTGCATTTAAAAATATACATATTGCATTTATAGGATGTCATGTGCATTAGTTTTTAAATGTAAAATGTAAAATGCATAAATTTTTGCATAAATTTTTAAATGTAAAATGCATAAAAGTAGAGAACAAACCTTAAAAAAATCTGTAATTCTACCACTCAGAGGTAACTATAAATTTTTATACATATATTTATATACTCTCCATATAAAGAGGGACTGGATTGTGTGATGGGGATAAATTCTCCTTGAAATGTCAGTGACTTCACACTGTGCTGGGTCAGTGCTTCTCCCTCCCAGAGTGCCCTGGGATTTCCCACAGTGCTGCTCTCTGGAGGCAACCTGGGGACCCAGGCTGCTTCCTCCCTGACCTTCTGCCACCTCCACCTGTAGCCTCTGATAGCAGTAGTGGAAGGGAAGAAGCAATGAGATTCCCACTGTGTTCCTTCGGTTCCCAGCTTGCTGGCTGGCACTGTCCCAACTCCATCTTTGTGCAAAAGGACTAGGGCGTGCTGGTGGGTATGTAGCTATTGAGTGAGCGCTCAATCTGTCACATTCCAGAAATAATTGGTTTTTAACAAAACTGGCTTTGTGACCTCTGTGGTTTTTATAAATAAATGCACACATGTATTAACCCATTTGAAAATAGCATCCTGTTTTAAGGTACGATTCCCTATTTCACTATTTGACTTACTCAGTTCCCCATTTCATTCCCCTATTTTAATATAATAAAAAGTATTTTTTGATCTACTTAATAATTGTACGTATTTATGGGGTGCAGGTGACATTTTGATGAATGTATTCAATGTGTAATGATTAAATCAGGGTGTCTAGACATCCATCACCTCAAACATTTATCATTTCTTTGTGTTCTGAACATTTTAAGTCTTCTAGCTATTGTGAAATATGCAATGAGTTATTGTTAGCTATTGTCACCTCACAGTGCGATCAAACACTAGAACTTACTCCTGTCTGACTGCATGAATAAACAGCTTTTTGATGAACTTTTCTTTGTAGAAGTTGCTTTACACACTTTCGAATGTTTTTCTTAGGAACATTTTGTAGGAGTGTAACTACTAGGTGAGTGAAATCTCATTGGATTCTCAACAAAAGCCTCTTGGTGGCATTTGGGGGCATTTTTACCCATTGTCCTGAGGGCACGGCTTACTCAAGTTCATTTGGACACTGTTCTCTGGTAACCTTTCCGGAATCTTGGCATAATTTGGTTGAATCACTGACATGCCCTCAATTACCAAGTTACACACATCTACATAAGGTAATTGAGAAATGTATGGTTAGAGAAAGATGTTTTCTTTCTTTCATGGTTTCCATGGGGAAGAATTCCCCTAAACATCTCCCCTAGAAGTAAAAAAATTATCCCTATTTGAACTTACCCTGCTGGTAAATTTGGAAAGAACCACTGCTTTGTTTTGTTTTGGTTCCTGGCTCAGTGACGCTGTTTCGCCTTTTGGACCTGAGCCTTCTCGGCTGCAAGTCTCACCTCGAGCTGGGCTGGGACTGTCCCTGCAACTCTTCGTGCTCTGCCTTGCAGCAGCCTGTGTGGACGACACCAAACGGACATGCTTCTCTGAGGCAGCACCAGAGAATCGAAGCAGCCCCGCCTCTCCTTGACGATCCTACCTTGTCAGTTTCCCCAAGAAAGAGCATTCCTGTGTCCACGCTGCGCGACGAGGGTGACCCGGCATGGAAAGGGGATGCAATGGAGGATTAGGAGTTAACACAGCAGTGAGATTACAGACTGGTCCCACTGATCCCATAGGTTTGTAAGTACTGGGTTTGTGTGGATGAGGATTTTAAGGCAGGGTCTGAATTAGTGGAAAACTTTGATGATGAGTTATCACCTCTGAGTGGTAGCTCGGGAAAGGGTGGCTGGTGTGTGGAGTGCACTGGCTCTGGCCAGAGCTGCTGCTCAAACCTTCACACCCCAAGTCAGGGTAGAACTGCAGGCCAACCCAGGAGCCATGTCCCTGGTTCTCACCCTCACTGAATATGACGATCATCAGAGAAGTGGAAGTGGAGTCTCAGGGCACGGGCAGGGGCATCAGTGTTTTCACTGAATATTACAATCATCAGACAAAGAAACTGGAGTCTCAGGGCAGGGCCAGGGCGTCAGAGTTTTCCACACACCCCGTTTATCTCCAGTGTGTGTTGAGCTCAAGATCTCAGGTTTGACTTGACAGGGGATCCCAACAAGGAGGGGCGAGCCGGTGGGGCTGACCTTCCTGGTTCACTCCCGAGAGCTGTCGCCCACAACTTCTCCCCTTCTCTTTCCGACCAGCCTTCACTGATTTATGCAAGCCTGTGAGGACAGCTCCGCTCTGCCCCATATCATGATATGCCCTTGGGAGGCAAACTGCAGGCAAAATGCATCCCCAGTTCCCAGGCCTAAAGTCACGTCCCTGCCCCTCTCCAGCCTCAGAGCTGTGTGTAGACACCTGAGCTGCGCTTGGGTTTTGGCTCTGTGCCCAGTTCCTTAAGCCAGTGGCTTCTGCCTGGTATTGCAGACCCTGTGTTGGTGGATCCACCTGTCCTCTGACTGGCCCACCCAGCTCCCAGCTAACGGGCAGACAGAGGACCCAAGGTGCGATGCAGGCCCCTTGCACCCCCTGGGCTCACGGCCCACCCTTCTCCACCGGCTCTGTGCCCTGGAAGCCTGTCTCTGTGGATGGGCCTCTGGCTCGAGCTGGGCCGTGGGAGAGCAGCGGTCGGCAGAGTCAGGCCACTGCCCTCCCACTAAGCCTGTGACTGTGCCAGTGCCCCTCAGCTACAGGCCTCCCTCCCCCAGGTCCTGGTAGTTGCCTTCTTCCCCTCCTCTCATGGGTCTCGGGTCCTCATGGCCTTGGATATTTACTAGTCCTGGTTTTCTGCATCATCCGTGTTTTCCTAAACTTGTCCAATTTTGGTAAATTTTCACTTTATTAACTATCCTTTGCTATTCAGTTCGAATGCTCTATCTTTTCCTGCCAGGACCTCATCTGCTACACATGTGTAAAATCAATTTGTAAACTCAAAGTGGGAAGGGAAGACGAGGAGTCAGCATTAGTATTGCCCAGTGCCCTGAAATCAGCATGCACCTGATTAACCATGTGTTTGGACTGGAAGCTTCCAACAGAAGAAAACATCTACATTTGGCTTTCCGTCTTTTATGTTTCAAAATTGCTTCCTGGCTAAGTGACAAGTGCTTTTCCTCCCACTGTAAGATGGGGCCCATTAAACATTTTTCATATAACAAAGTTATATAAAGTATGTAAAGTAATTCAGAGAGAATATTAATGGAGCTATATGTGGGAACTCTGCTTTACATTAATCTGGTATTTTGTTCTTTCATTGAAAAAGTTTCTTATTCACTCAAATTGTTAAGAATAATAACACCTAAAACCTATTTATTTGGCCTGCTAGTTTCTTAGATGTGGGTAGAAGCCTCACTAGCCAGTGTTTCTCAACCTGTGTTAATATGAAAGAAAATCAAAATTATCAGAATTGTTTAAATATATAATGTGTATTGAAATATTTCCCTAGTATTTTTACATAATAGTTAAGAAGACTGTATCCAATTTAGAAAATAAAATAGTATTGATATAATGGTATGATGGCATTTTTGGAAAACATGAAGACAGATTTGTGTTATTTTAAATCACTTATTAACCTTTATGATCAAACTGAAGTCAGGAATAACGGTCTGGCAGTATAACTGTTCTATGATTTGAGTGTGGGTGCCTATAATAGAGGAATAAAGGTAATCATCTCTCTAAGATTGTTGCAAAGACATAGGAGAGGCACTTTGTACACTGTTCTATGAGTGCTAGGTCTTTCCATATCTACTTGACTTATTGGAGGGGGCTTGTGCAGTAAGCATTCAAGTAAGTACCAAAATAACTTGGTGACAACAGACACAGCTTTAATCTCTCTGAATTATGAATTAGAGATCTATGGCAGAAGACAGTATGAAATAAACTCAAGCAGCATACTCCCTTCAAAATCGGGAAGATGGTGGTCCTGAAATACATACGGTAGGAAGATTTTCTTTTGAGAAAATCCACGTATTATTAGGCAAATAGAATTGGATAACAGAATATATTCGTAAACTCAATAAATCCTTTAGAAATAGTTTATTATTTCCTTCTTTAAACTTATAAAACATCATACAAAATACTATGAACACAATGAGTAATAATTGGCACAATTTAATTAACTTCAGCTTACCTCCCACCGTCCTCACAGTTCCAGACACTGGACTATGTCTATCTTGTCACCACTGTGCACTCGATGCTCAGCAGCGCTGGTGACTCATTGCAAGTGGTTAATAAATGTGCATTTGGGCCGGGCGCTGGGGCTAACACCTCTAATCCCAGCACTTTGGGAGGCCGAAGGGGGTGGATCACCTGAGGTCAGGAGTTCGAGACCACCCTGGCCAACGTGGAGAAACCCCGTCTCTACTAAGAATATAAAACATCAGCCTGGCATGGTGGTGGGCACCTGTAATCCCAGCTACTTGGGAGGCTGAGACCAGAGAATCGCTTGAGCCAAGGAGGCAAAGGTTGCAGTGAGCCAAGATCACGCCACTGCACTCCAGCCTGAGGAGAGAGAAAGACTTTGTCTCAAAAAAAAAAAGTGCCTTGGATGGGTGTACCAGTGTTATGCATTTTCCTCCTCCAGGGTGAGAGACAGTACTCCACGAGGCTCTTGTGTTTCTGCATGTTTTGCAAAGGCACTGACTTCCGTTTGGTCTGTACCTTCTTTTCAAGGATGACTGTTTAGTAAACAGCTTTGGAGAATGGTGATAGTGTCCACTTCTGGAGGAAAGCGAAGCTTACATACTGTGCAGCCAAATAAAGTCTCCATCTGGAGCAAAGGCTAGCCATGCTTACTGTTCATTGTAAAAGGTTGGGGGTCCCTCAACTTGGGACTTCTCTACAGTGAGACAATCTGATGTGTGTGCAAATGTCCTCTGGTCCCCTTCTACTCTCCTTGTGGGAACCCGGCTCAGGGAACTAACACTAAGACCAGTGCTGATGCTCTGCCACGGGCCATTGCTGTGAACAACAAATTGTCCTTTATCTCTAACCCAGGACTCTCATTCCTGTCTTTTTGCCAGCATCCATGAAACTGCAGCAAGCCAATTTATTATCTTTCAAGTAGGGCACAATCTCAGACTCTTCTCAGTTCTCGTCATATCACAGTTGATGAAGGACACTAGAAATTCTATTTCATGGCAGGAAATATACGCAAAATAGAGTGTCCTGTTCAAATATTCACTGTCTTCTAATTTTGTGATTACTGCTAGTCCTTGCTTCTCAAGCCTTCTTAAGTTTCTACTGTGGGAGCCTCAGCTCTCTTTTATGACGACTTGGACTGAGGTCTACCATCTTGGTGTCATCTCCAGTCTATGACATCATTGCTTTCCTTTTCTCTTTTCTTCTTCTTCTTCTCCTCCTCCTCCTCCTCCTCCTCCTCCTCCTTCTTCTTCTTCTTGTTCTTCTTCTTCTTCTTCTTCTTTCTTCCTCTTCCTCTTCTTCCCATTCCCCTTCCCCTTTCTCTCCTTCTCCTTCTCCCCTTCCCCTTCCCCTTCCTCCTCTTCTTCTTCCTCCTCCTCCTCCTCTTCTTCTTCTTCTTCTTCTTCTTCTTCTTCTTCTTCTTCTTCTTCTTCTTCTTCTTCTTCTTCTTCTTCTTCTTCTTCTTCTTCTT
>NW_012105176.1:375560-382502 GCF_000951045.1 Mandrillus leucophaeus
CTCCTCCTCCCCCTCCTCCTCGAAAAAAGACTCTTACTCTGTTGCCCAGGCTGGAATGCAGTGATGCCATCACAGCTCATTGCAGCCTTGAATTGGACTCAATTGCTTCTGCTGCCTCAGCCTCCCGAGTAGCTGGAACCACAGGCATGTTCCACTTGCCCCACTAATTTATAAATTGTTTGTAGAGTCTGGGTTTTGTTATGTTGCCCAGGCTAGTATCAAACTCCTGTGCTCAAGTGATCCTTGTGCCTTGGCCTTATAAAGTGCTGGGATTACAGGTGTAAGTCACCACACTCAGCTAGGTGAAAAACTTTAGCATTTAGTTATAATATTTAGGAAAAAAAATCAATGTCCTGATAAATGCACAAGTTCAGTGGACAGCTGACTCAGTAACTCTGTCATTTCAGAGTTCAGTTGGAGCATTGGTGTGGTCTATAGTATTTCACATTATTCTGGTTTAGGCTATGTGGCTAAGTGTAAGATTCAGAGAAATTTAAACTCATGAAGAATTTAGGATGGGATACAGGTTGAGAGGCAAGCCTTTTCATATACTCCAGCTTTAAATTAGGTGCAGAATCAATGAGATGCTAATAGAAATCCCCTGAACACAATTCCGAGTCAGATCTTACATTTTCCTTTAAAAAAAAAAATCTGGAAATTGCCTTTCTAGACAATTCAGTGAAGGAAATATAGTGATGTTACAGGGTCCTCTTGTTTCCAATATTCCCAGAAAACCGAGACCTGATCTCTTCAGACAGGGAGCTCCTCCAGGTGAGCAGAGAGAAATAGCAGCAGGCAAGGATTGGGAAGGATTTGGAATCTTCTCCAGACCCTGCCCCTGTGTGTTCGGGTGAGTGGAAGGCAGGACATCTGTGGTGGCTGTGGTAGGCCATTCTTGTGTTGCTGTAAAGGAATATCTAAGACTGGGTAATTCATAAAGAAAAGAAGTTTTAATTGACTAATTTTTGCAGGTTGTAAAGGAAGCATGGAGGCAACACCTGCTCAGCTTCTGGGGATGCCGCAGAGAGTGTAAAATCATGACTGATGGTAAAGCGGGAGCTGACGTCCCACAAGGGGAGAGCCAGGAGTGGGAGAGAGAGACGGGGAGGTGCCACACATTTTCAAAGGACCAGATCTCATGAGAACTCACTGCTGTGAGGACAGCACCAAGCCAGGTGTGTCTGCCCCCATGACAGTAAGGCCTCCCACCAGGCCCCACCTCCAGCACTGAGGATGACAATTCAACATGAGATTTAGAAGAGACAACATACAAACTTTCTCAGTGGCTTTTACAAATTAACAACATTAAAATTTAAAATCCCATGGAGTCTTTCCTTGTTTTTCTTGAATTTCTATTTTCCCAGCTCTGATCCACGGAGTGCAAGAGAGTACACATTGAAAAAAGGCTTCTCTCTAGGACATTTCTATAAAAGTTTTAAGAAGAGAGAGAAAAAGGGAAGGACACACAAGGCCTTCTGGTTGCAGAAACAAGCACACACAAATCTTACACTGATTCGTGCAACGCTTACTCAGGTTGGAAGGTGAGATAAAAGGCACTGTTCACTTTGGGTTCGGGGAACTGAGCCTGGTTCAAGCCCAGGACTTGGCTCCTTTTCTCCAGGTCACAGAGGAGCAGGTCTCAGGAGAAGGCAGTGGGTACCCACTGTCTTCGGAGCTGTGAAGGGCAGACGTGTGGGGCTGTGGAGACTTTAGCTTTTACATTTGTCGGCACAGACTCGGGTCAAGACACAGAAATGTGCTTTGCCTCATCTAATGCTTAGAAGGCTCTTCCACACGCTGCTGAGATTACACAGGGATTTCATTCAAAACCTCTAGGCCTGTCCTGTCATTCACATTTTTTCTCCATAGCGTTTGTACCCAAAGTAGCAGTTTCCTAAAAAAAAAAAAAAATAGTACTAAGTGAAATAAAAATATCCAAGTCATACATACCAGAATTTTATGTAATTAGCACTTGGGTGGAGAAATTGGGACTACACCTGGATCCAGGTAACATTTTATTTTTTGGGGTTACAGTGCTTTTGTGATCATTTCTATATTATATTTTGTAAAATTATGTGTTTAATGGGGAACAGAATGACTAATACAATTGCTTGATTTACTTAAGATTATCTTCAGCTAAAATGCATATACCTGTAAGGCCTAGGTTCTTCAAAAACTCAATTACGTCACTCATGATATAGTTACATATTTTAGAATGGGTCCAAATGTTATTTCCAATTTGCTGCTGAAAATATGCACAAAAGAAAATAAAGTAATATGTTTGCCCTAATAATATGAATACAAGTTATTGAAACAGAAAATTCATTTTAAGAGAGAATAAGAATCATTTCTCCCTTTTCTGCTAGATGCCACATATTTCGCTGAAGGCTATGTTGTATAGTTTCACAGAGTTGCTGAAATCAGCAAAACAAAAAATTCTAATAATTAATTTTACATGCATGATTAAGGAAATTGAGTTCTACAAACCTATAGATTCTAAAAATTAATGAACTGCAGTAAAGGCATGCTTTGCAAGAATGAATCATTTAAAATGTAGAAGGGGTAAAACAGAAACAGGCTTTTTGTAACAAGGTTGTTCTCTGAGAATTCCTAGAGGATTTTACGATGCTATTCAAAAATTCTATGGAAAAGCAAGTGATACTTTTTAATCAAGATTTTCAATTATAGCCTCTCATTTACATGTTAGCAGAAAACTTCTTATAACTGATTTTCATTATTCTTACCACTATTATTGAAAATAAAATAAATGTCTTATTTTCAAAATATTTACCTAATTTAAGCATAATCAAATGTAAACATGCAAATGTTGACAACGTATCTTCAGAGAAAATGTAATTTTTCTCCTCTTAATGATCAATTTTTAACTAAAGGTTAATTTACATATCTTCTTCTGCTATTTTACTCTCGTATGTCTCTGGAGCGATAAAGGCAAATAAAGCACAAGTGGCTATCACAATGTGAATACTTAATACAAAAAGTTTTGAATCCTACTGCTGATTTCAGAACTGAGTAACAACAATAAAATAAGTAATTTCCACTGGTTGCAAGCATTCACCATTTTCTTTGTTCTTAACGTTTTACACGAACGCTTTCCTGATCCCTGTCTCACCTGTGAAGCTCAGGTAGACCTGCTTGCTGTGTCTTTGTCTTGGTGCCCTATGCTTGGTGGTAAATAACCAAAACCAACTCCAGATACTTTAGGCAGAAAACGAAAGTATTGTCAAGACCAGCCAGGGTCTTGTTGCCGCTCAAGGCTATGCTGTTTTCATGCTCTTCCGGGCGCTCACTACCATGGGTTTCAACCCCTCGGAAGGCGTCGCAGGTCAGCCCTATGCCTTTATAACCCCTCACACTCGAGTTAACGGAACACACGTCTAAGCGGCTTATTCAGGCTATGAGCCCCTGTTGTAACTGCCAAGCTACAGGGAGAAGAAAGGCCCTCCCTGCGGTGGCCTGGTAGGCGGGCCATGCTCCTCATCTACCTTAAGAGGTCTCTTCAGTAGGAAGGAATGTGCACGCTCACGTGCTCGACGGTCAATGCTACACAGACTCCACCTCGGCTTAACATTCAGCCATTCTTCTTTCCAAAGTTAAAGTTCAAAACGTTGCTTACACCAGAACTAGTACTGTCCTCTCTTATCCACTGAACACTCCTTTTGCCTGTCTACAAGGAGAGACACCTCAATGTTTTGTAAGTTGATGCACACAGTATCAGATCTCTGGGGAATAACTATCTATCCTTGAATTCGGTCAGAATCTTTTTTTTTTTATATTATGAAACTCACAGACTAGATTATAAATGTAATTATTTCCCACATACACTATATAAAATGGCAGGAAAGAGGCAGAAATAAGTATAGCAAATTAGTTTAAGCATGCACACTCACACACACACACACACACACACACACACACAATGATGCATGAAAGTAAATGAATTGAAATCTCAATTTTTGTGACTCATCCTCAGACCACGGGAGTCTTTATAACATTTCTTTCCCAGTAAGAGTCACTGTTCTCTTGTTCTCAACTAGCCATTCAGATTGTCAGGTTTCTTGATCCATCGAGGTAACACCAATGTATATTTCCAGGGACTCTGAGAGTTGAGTGTTGCTCCTGGTACGAAGTCCTGGTGGTCTCTGTTAACTGTCCCCACACTGGAGATGGCCTTCTAGGAGTCTTTCCCGGGTGTTTCTTTACCTCCAGGTTCCTTCTCCTGTCTTTCCTGTGTGGTGGAACAAATATGCTTACATTTGCCTTGAGAGGGCCACAAATGCTCTGTGGTCCAGGCACAAGATGGGGCCAGAGCCCTCCTGTCCTGTGTGTGTGCCTGACCACATGGGATGTCACTGCTTTTCCCACCAACAGATGGAGTCTGTCTCTTCACCTTCACAGGTCTGGGCTGGCCTTAGGACTTGCTTTGATGGTTTGAGACTTTGGACTCTTAGCTTTAGGAGGCTCTGAACTTCTAGGCTTCCACTCTTGCTGCCGTGAAATTGCTAAGTGAACACGTCTGAGCTGGCTTTCTGCAGATGCCTGATGGAGCAGGACCCACGTGATCCAGCTGACAGCCAGCATCACCATCAGACACCAAGGTGAGGCTCTGTGTGTCCACCCAGCTGTGGCGAACCACTGGACAACCATTGCCACGAGTTACTCCAGACAAGTTAAGCAGAAGAACAACCCAGCTGACCCAACCTCAATTTCTGAGCCACTGAATTGTGAACAAATAAATTACCTGTTGTCTTGGGCCAGTTTTCATATGGCTACTTTATACAGGAGTGGGTAGCTGGGACACCTCCTCCCCACTCTGGGCTACTTCAGGTGACAAGCTTACCCTGAGCACTCAAGCCTTCCTCCTTGCCTTGACTTGTGTTGAGCACTGAGAAGTGGTGAGATGTCTCTAGTAGAAGATGCAGAAGAAAGCTCGGGACTGCTCATCCCGGTTCTGCTGTGGATCTTCTTGGGAGTGATCTGCCTTCAAAGAATAAGGATTTCCCCAGCTGCTCCATGCTGTCAGCCGCATTGGTGGTGTCCACACGTGCCTGCCTTGGTGGCCATCCCTGTGACGGGTGAATAGGTCAGGCAAAGTCTGAAGCTGGAGCTCAGCTAGGTCTTGAGGCTCTCACAGCAAGCTACTGCCAGCCTGGCCTGTATTGATGGGGAAGGGGACGTCTTGGTCTGCACTTGCTCCCTCCTCTTGTTTTCCAAATTGTTCAGAACCCAGAGGAAACCAGGTTTCACATATCAACCCAGCCCCAAGCTTGCTGCAGTGTGACATTGGGGAGTGATGCCACCAGCTTAGCCCCCACACTCTGTAGGCTTTTGGCACAAAGCTGTGGCCTCCTGCAGAGACTGCACCCACACAGGTCAAGGATGTGGCCCTGAGCAAACCACGGTCACTGCTGTGGCTCGGAGTACACAGGGGTAACCAAGGGTCTGCAGGTCGTCCCTTAACCATGCAGAGAAGATGACGGACGTTCTTAGTATAAATCATTCCGGTGGCAGAAAAGTAGGTGGGGAGGGATTTCCCTGGGACTTGGAAATAAGATGGGCAGGTTTGGCAGGCTATGAGACTCGCATAGTTATTGCAAACAGACTGCCCAGGTGCCTGCACAGGGGGTCCAGGGAGCAGGGGAGTCATTGAGCTGCTAGTTTGTTCACTCCCCACATCTGTAGCGCCCGCAGTAGCAGTGCTCCTACAGCACAAATCCACAGAGCCTCTCGGAGATGACACAGGGAAAGAGGTGACCCCACTCAGTTCTAGGAGAGGATTCGTTCCAGCTGCAGCAAGCAGGCCATAGGCATGACATGAGGAGTGTTGTCTGGGTGCTGTTGTGAGCACTTTTGTGTAAAAAAAAAATGCAGGTATTTTTTTTAAAAAGTATGTACCGGGGCGCCACGTCTACAGACCATGGGTGAGGGAAAGGTGGTCTCCTGTTCTCTCCTCTGTGACATTTGCTTGGTCCCCACAGCGGACAGAGATAGTGTGTGTGCAGCCAGAGGTGGGGCAGGGCCACGATGGCCAGATGTCAGGGGACATATGGTGGAGAACGGGACTTTTCAAACCTGCCCATCTTATTTCCAAGTCCTTGGAAATACGCATTCCCTGATTCCAAGCACTCTCAGGTTAACAATCCCCATGTGAGAAAGTGACTTTCTTGCAATAGGCAAATGGAGACTAGGAGTTCTTTAATTTAATACCCAATTTCATCTGACCTCATTTTAAGCATTTCAACTTTGTAAAATAGGAAATGTCAAGTATTCTTCTCTACCAACCAGAGAAGACTGATAGTGATGTGAGATCTGGAGTCCAGGAATATATAGAACAGATGTGGGGAAAGTCTGTAATTACAGCGCTTAATCGTCAAGAAAAAGGAACTTACCCTACGTCTGAAGAGGGCAAGCGGAGATTCTTCACAGCTTCTCCTTCTCATGTGTGAAAAATTGAAAAGACAAAGTTAATAACAGGCTTCCTCAACCCGCCGTGCAGTCCTTGTTCTGGATAGTAAAATTAAAATTTCAGCAATTTCCCTTAGGTCTTTTTGAGAATTACCCTCAATTGCATTCATATGCATTTCTACTCTGCAATGCTAATGCATTTATTTCCTTATTTGTTTTTAAACTGTGAAGAACGCATAATTTAAGCCTTGCAAAGTGCTTGACATGCATATGTATTTTCTTCAAACCTTTCTCCTATTTGTGACTATGATTATATGGCTATCAAAGGTAAAAGAAACAGGCAGTGAAAATATAATTGAAGGCCTTAGAACGCCTCTATCAGCAAGTCAACAAGCGTTATTGAACAAACAGAGTTATTCTGAATGCATTAAAGTGTAAGTGGATCAAAGTTGGAAATATTTTAGAAAGGCTTGGTTTCTTTTTTCACTCATCTGAAGAGCTGAGATGTTCCACCCCCCC
>NW_012105176.1:384521-386843 GCF_000951045.1 Mandrillus leucophaeus
GGTCCTGAGTGGTGGAAAGTGCTCCTGAGTGGTGGAAAGTGCTCCTGAGTGGTGGAATGCGGTCCTGAGTGGTGGAATGCGGTCCTGAGTGGTGGACTGTGCTCCTGAGTGGTGGAATGCGGTCCTGAGTGGTGGAAAGTGCTCCCGAGTGCTGGAATGTGGTCCTGAGTGGTAGAATGTTGAATGCCTTCAGAGACAAAAGGACAGACGTTTCCTGGGCCTTGTCAGTTACTGGCCTATCTAGCAGGCCGTGGCAAGTTAAAGATAACTCTCCTTGCCTGTTACTTTTTAATCTAAGTGAAGGCTTCTGGGCCAGTCAATTTTTGGAGGGAAGAGAAAATTTGAGAAAAACAGATTTAAATATAAATAAATATATATGTATATATACACACATATTTATATATATGTGCACATGTATATATATAGATTTAAATTTGTGATTAATTTTGAGCTTAAAATATATATACACACACACACGTATGTGTATATTTAAAAGGCTCCAGCCTGCATAAATCCCCCATCTTTAAACGAGTTGTTCTAACATTTCCCATCATAAATGCTACACGTACTGAGTGCTAAGCACGAAGGGAATGGAGAACTAAACAGACATGGTGCCTCATTTTAGTGAATTTGCGATCTCATTGGGATTAGGAAAGCCGTTACCGGGAGACTCTCCGTAACAGAGGGAGAGCATTCTCGCCGCTGTCCCCACTGAGTCTGTACGAGGTGCGCTACCTTGAGTACCATGTCCTCATTATGTCCCTTATTTGGAAGGAGAAGCAATATCTCATGCTATGTATGCACCACAGTTTGTTTAACAATGTAACTGATGAAGGATTTCTGGGTCATTTCCAGTTTTTGACTATATTAATAAAGCTACTATAAATGCACACGCTTTTGTCTGAAATAAAAGTTCTTAATTCTCTGGCATAAATACCTAGGTCATATGATAGTTGCATATTTAGTCTTTAAGAATCTGCCAAATTGCTTTTCCGACTAGTTGCACCATCTTACATTTCCGTCAGCAATATACAATTGATCCAGTTTCTCTGCAACCTCATTAGCATTTAATGTTGTTGCTTTTTAAACATTTTATACATTTTGATAAGTTGTTTATGTTTTCCTACTGGCTAATAATATCAAACAACTTCTCTGTGCTTATTTGCAATTTGCATATTCCTTTCAGGGGTAAAATATCTTTTTATGTGTTTTTCCATTTTCTACTGGAGCTGTTCGGCTTTAATTCTTGAGTTTTGAGAGTTCTTTATATATTCTAGTTACTAGTCCTTTGTTGCATATGTAGTTTGCAAATATTTTTTTCCCACTCCATAGCTTTTATTTTAATCTTATTAAGCGAGACTTTGCAGAGCAAAGTTTTTAACCTTGGTGAAGTCCAATTTAACATTATTTCCTTTTGTGCATCACGCTTTTGGTGTCAGGTCAAAAACTTCTTTGATTTCTCTTACCAGTCGTATGCAGTTTTCAGCATGTGTGTCCTGTACATGTTTTGTTGGGTTTACAGAAGTTACTGCTTTTTTGAGTGATTTAAAAGGTATTATATTTTTAATTTTATTGTTTACATATTTATTGCTAATATATAGAAACCTAATTGATTTTCGTATGCCTATCTTGCATTTTACAGCCTTACTTAACTCACCTCTTAGTTCTAGGAATTTTGTTTTGTACATTCTTTGGGATTTTATATGTAGACAATTTATGTCATCTCCAAATATAAACAGTTTTATTTCTTCTTTTTCAATTTATATACTGCTTATTTCTCTACTTGGCAGGCTTGACTTACTGCATTGTCTAGAACCTCTAATACTATGTAGAATAAGAATGTTGAAATATGATCGTCTTGTTCCAGATCTTGGGGGAAAGCATTCAGTTTTTCATTTTTAAGTATGAAGTAAGCAGTAGATTTTCTTTAGTTTCTCTGTTATTGAGTTGAGAAAGTTTCCATTTTTTTCACCTTTTGAGTTTTTTAATCATAAAGCATTGTCAAAATTTGCCAAATGCTATTTCTGCATTGATTAATATGATCATGTCATTTTCCTTTTTAGTCTGTTAATAGGGTGGATTACAGTGATTTTTCAATATTGAGCCAGACCTACATCCCTGGAATCTGGCCTATCACTATATACTTTTTAGAGAGAGTACACCCTGACCAAGTGAGTGATATGTATAGACATATATATACACACACACATATATATATACTATATAGAGAGAGTACACCCTGATCAAGTGAGTGATATGTATAGACATATATATACACACACACACATATTTACTATATATAGAGAGTACACCCTGATCAAG
>NW_012105176.1:389463-390471 GCF_000951045.1 Mandrillus leucophaeus
GTGTTGCTTTCTTTCTTGAGTCCTGGACCAGTGACCATGAATGCCTTAATAGCAGCACTATTTTGCCCTGCAAGACAAATAGCTAATTGTGTCATGAGAGACCAGTTCATCAACTGCAACCTACTACTACATTTTTATAGGGAAGAAAATTGATGAGGTGAAGATGGAAATTCTGAAATTTAGGTAACCAGATGTTACCTTTCTTGCTATTGTGTTTCTTTCCTTCCTTCCTTCCTTCCTTCCTTCCTTCCTTCCTTCCTTCCTTCCTTCCTTCCTTCCTTCCTTCCTTCCTCCCTTCCTTCCTTCCTTCCTTCCTTCCTTCCTTCCTTCCTTCCTCTCTCTCTTTTGCTTGCTTTCTGCAGTAAAAATTTTTCCATGATTGACTTGACCATTATTTACCCTCTCAGTTGAAGAAAGAAAAGATTTTTGTATCTGTGGCAGTGAAGACAGAGAAAGGATAGCAAAAGATGAAAGTATTGGGGTGAATATCAACAAGATGAATTCTGCTTTTCTCAACCTCTTTTTCAGGTACATTTCCTCTCTGGACTTACAAAATATGAGTAAAATAAGATGTAAATGTGAATGCAAGGGTCCTTGACCTTGTATGGATTAAGACTGATTCTCAAGTTTATGTTCTTATAGTTTATAAGGAGGTTCCACGGGCAGATATAACATTTTACTTAATTTGCTCTCTGTATAAAGCTCAGAGAAATGTTCTGTATTTTCCTATAGAGCTGATTCCTTCTGTAACCCCTTTTAGTATCTTAGCATGTCCTTGAGTGGAAAATGGAGCCAGAAATGTGTGCAGTGTGGTCCTGTGTGGTGGAATGTGGTCCTGTGTGGTGGAATACGGTCCTGAGTGGTAGAATGCAGTCCCGTGTGGTGGAATGCGGTCCTGAGTGCTGGAACGCCGTCCTGTGTGGTGGAATACTGTCCTGAGTGGTGGAACGCGGTCCTGAGTGGTGGAAAGTGGTCCTGAGTGGTGGAATGTGGTCCTGTGTGGTGGAA
>NW_012105176.1:393045-466528 GCF_000951045.1 Mandrillus leucophaeus
TGATCAAGTGAGTGATATGTATAGACATATATATACACACACACACATATTTACTATATATAGAGAGTACACCCTGATCAAGTGAGTGATATGTACAGACATGTATACACACACACATATATACTATATATATAGAGTACATCCTGGCCAAATGAGTGATCTGTATAGGCATATGTATATACATACACATATGTATATATGTGTGTATGTATGTGTATACACATATGAGTGTATGTATATGTGTATACATTTATATGTATACATACATGTACACATGTATATACATGTACACATGTATATACATGCATATATACACATGTAATATAAATAGATTTATACATATACATACATGTACATATGTATATACTTGTATATATACATATGTAATATACACATACAAAACAAGCATATATGTATACATACATATGTATGTACACATATACACACATGCACATACACACATGTATATATGTATGAATATATCATTATGTGTATATATAATGTGTGTGTGTATAAATATATATATACACTGTCAAATTCTATTTACCAATATTTTGTTAAGAATTTTTGTTGTCCATATTCATGGGAACTATTAGCCCTCGGTTTTCTTTTCTATACTTTTTTTTCTGGTTTTGTAATCAGAACAATGCTTGCTTCCTAAAATGAATTGGGAAGTGCTCCTGCTTGCATTTTCTGGAGGAGTTTATATAGAATTGGTGTTAATACTTTAAACATTTAGTATGTCTCCAGTGAAATGATCTGGGTCTGAAGATTTCTTGTTTGGATTTTTTAAACTTTCCTTTTCAATTTCTTTAGTCGTTATAGTGCTATTCAAACGATCTATTTTAAACTGGATGAGCTGTGGTAGTTCGTGTTTCAGATAGTTGAGTACTGTGGGTAATTAGGTAGTAGTGGTAGTCTGAAAAGTTTGTCCACTTAAGGTAATTTATTAAATCAACATGGTAGAATTGGTTATAATGTTTCTATAGTACAGTATCTTCTTAATGTCTACAGGGTCTGTGACAATATTTCATTTATTTCCTGATGTTAATAATTTGTGTCTTTTGTTTTTATTCCCAGTCTTGCTAGAGGTTTGTCAGTTTTCTTAAACTTTTTAAAGAAACATGTCTTTGTTTATTTGATTTTCTGTGCTCTTTTTCTGTTTTCAGTTTTATTGGTTTCTGCTCTTATTATTTCTTTCCTCCTCCTTGCTTTGTGTTTATTTTGTGCTCCATTTTCTAGGTTAAGTTGAGAGCTTAAAATACTAATTTGAGACTTTTCTTTTTTTCTAATGCATGCATTTAGCAATATAAATTTCTCTCAGTATTGCATATCAAAATTTTTGATAGGTTTTATATTCATTTTTGGTTCGATGCAATGTGTATTTTGCTTTCTCTTTAGCTATGAGTTATTTAGAAATGTATCTTTTAATATAAAAATATACTTTTATCTACTTATATCATTATATTTGAGATTACATTCTTATAGACAATATATAATTGGATCATAGATCTAATTAACCCCATCAATTTGTCTTTTACTTTATCTGTTTAGGCCGTTTATATTTAGTGTAAGTATTGACATAGTAGAACTTGAATCTGTCATTTTGTGTGTTGTTTTTTATTTGGTGTCTTTTTTATTTCTGTGTTTTCTTTTGTCACTTTTCTGTGAGTAATGAGAATTTTGTGTAATTTCATTTTGATTTATCTATACTACTTGTAAGTGTCTCAATGTGTACAACTTTTTAAAGTGTTTGTTTTCTATATAGTGTATATTACATTACTTATTGCAGTATGTTAATTTCATCATTTTGCCAGTCTGGAGTAAGTATAAAAACCTTTTACTTTTCTTTACCCTCCTTCATTTATAATATAGTTGTCTTAAACACATTCTCTACATATTTAGGACTATATCAGACCGTATTGTAATTTTTTCTTCAATCATAAAACATAATTTAGAAATCAAAAAAGTGAATAAAGGAAATCCTATTTTATTTATCTGCATTTTTATTTGTTGTATTTTTTTTCCTGATGGTTAGTTTCCTTGTTTAATTGTTTCCTTCCTGTTTAGATAAGTTCATTTAGTCATTCTTTTGGAGTAGGTCTGCTGGAAACAAATTTTCTTGGTTTGTATACATTTAAGAGTGCCTTGATTTCTACTTAATTTTTGAAGGTTATATTTTTAGTGGGATTCTAGGTTGGTATTTCTTTGCTTACCTGAAAAATGTGGTGCTATTTCCTTCTGGCCTGCACAGCTTCTGTCACAGATGCTTTGTAATCTTTGCCAGGTGATTCTAACATATCAAAGTATGATCGTGCTTGTCTTTTTCATTCAGCTTAAATTTATCCTAGTTCTTGGTATGGAGAGTAATGTTTTATTGAAGCCTGAACATCTTTGTTTGATGTCATGAGAGTCTAGATGTATTTAGTGCTTCTGTCTTGACAGCAGCTTTTGGACACTGTGCTGGCAAAGGAAGGGGAAGCATCGCTCATTACAGCCACATGTAGGTGGATGTCTAGGTTCCCTACTCAGTGCCCATTGATACTGAGGTGGAGGTCTTGTTACTGGTTGGCAGGTGGGCACTCTAGCTCCCCATGTGGTCTCACTGTCATCACAGCGGAGGTGATCTCATTATCCCTACACAGTGGTTAAAGTTCTGACTCTCCTCTGACATCACCCTATTGGATACTAGGCAGGAAATCCTGTCACTGTCGGGTGGAGGCAGAAAACTAGGTCCCCTGCTATGGTGCCAGGGCTCATTAACAGTCAGCAGGAATGAAACTCCTAGCTTCCACCTGACCTTCTCTGACTTCATTCTAGCAGGGCGCTTGGGACACCTCATTACAGCCTTGTTCTTCTCTCAGTCTTTGCTGGTGTGGGTGGTGATGGGACCACACGTTTTTCTGTGGTGTTTGTCAGGAGTAGAACCATTATAGTCTAAAAGATTTCTGTACTTGTAGACTTCCCTTTTCCATATTTTTAGTGCTGGTGGTGGGGGCGGGGGGGGGCTTGCTCCGCACCTGTTGGTGTTTCTGAGTTGCCAGATTCTTCAATAAGTGTTAAATATATAAGACAAAAGAAAACCCCAGGAAATGTGCCTTTGTGTTTTGCCTTGGATCCTAATGTCCCTAGGTAGTCTTCTTTTCTTCCCCTTTTAGAACCTTCGTATGCTCATTTTATATAGAATACTTGGGAGTTTTATTTGTACTTTGTGCAGGGAATATGCAAACATATGTCTTGTCTTATTATGGACTTATTTTTGCATTTCCCTGTTGTATTAGTCTGCTTAGGCTGCCAAAAATAAATACCATAGACTGGGTAGTTTAAAATATAAATTTATTTCTCACAGCTCTGTGGTCTGAAAGTCCAAGAACAAGGTGTCAGCCCGTACCCTTCTTGGTGAGGGCCCTTTTCCTGGTGTGCAGATGGCCACCTTCTCATTCTGTCCTTGCATGGCCTTTTCTCAATGTATATGTTGAGAAAGAGAAGGCTAGCTCTGGTCTCTCTCCCTCTTCTTATGTGGCCACTAATCCCATCATAATTCATCATTTTAAACATTATAAATTTAAAAAATTAGCAGTATTTCATCTTTTCTCAAAGTTGCATAACCATATACATCAAATTCCAAAACAGCACCTTAAAGGAAAACCCAAATATTATAATTGAATGGTTCCATTTCAGGCTGACATACTGCACTGCAGGAAATTAGTGCTGTAGACACCATTAATCTGCCTTGCAGTCGTCCATATGTCTGTGCACACAACATGACACGGTCATTTTTGTCCCAAACTATTTATTTTCTCACTTCTTTATGTATTCTTAATGTAATAAATGACTATTACCTTGAAGGGCAAAAATGGATAATAGCTTCTTTATTTGAACTTAGGACAGAAATATTCTCTTTGGTTGTACCTTGGAAGGGGTTGAAGAAGATAGATGTACCATTTTTCGTCTTTGATAAAATTTGCATTTTTTGGAAATGCCTGTTGCATTGCATTTGCATACATTTAAAGTTGAGCACTTAATTACAAGATTTAGACATCAAATTTATGACCAAATAAAAACATTCTTGAAGGGAAGATACATGGTTACAATTTTAGGACCTGAAAATGCTTGTGTGCCAACTTACCTAGCTCAGAAATTCTGATATATTTCTTCACTTGAATTTCGTATACAACAACAAAACATTCCTAGGTTGTTTATCCACAAAAAAACAAGTAAATTGTTAAATTTTCTCTTCAATTAGTATTATTAAAATACAAGTTGACTGTTTCATTAAACCCGATTCTACGACACCTTTTTAAATGGAAATCTCCACCAAGACCTCAATTGCAAATCGCATTTTCTAACTGTGTCTTAGTTTATTTATTCAACAAATGTTTATGTAGAGCATTTTTCCTTTTTGTCTTTATCTTCTTTTTCCCCTTTTTTATTTCTTCCTTTTAAAAAATATTTCAGGGATATTAAGTATTACTAAGATAAAGTATGTGTCAAATCTTTCTTCAAGGAGTTTAAGGGTTATTTGTGGTATTAAATAAAACAATAATAACTAGAATATAAAAATAAGATAAATATCCTTTAGTTAGAGACCCAGAACAGGTCCAGCTGTATTAATATTTCACGGATAGTGTCATTCTGGTTGGTTAGGGTGCCTGTTTTGACTGGTGGTTACCTAACCATCATCTCCTGTTAAATATTTTAAATGTCAACTCAGGAAGGAGGAGATTTTTTAGTGTATAAGTAGAAAAGGTACTTCAATTCTGCTATAACTTTGTGAAAGGAAGAAAAATGGAAATAAGATCAGAATAGTAGGTAGGGTCATGGTGTGTCTGTCAGTTGAAAAATGACAATCTGAAACTTGGACAATAATCTAAGGGAAAAGAAAAGTTGTCAAAGTATTTGAATGAGAAAGTGACATAACCATAGCTGTCACTCAAGGTAGAGCTAAAATAAACTTTTTTAAAAATGGAAAATTTAAACTAGAAAACACTGATAAAATTCCTATGCTCATACATAAACACAAATACATACGAGTGCTTCTTGAGGCTTTGGAAAAATAGACACCTAAGGCTTTTTTTTTTTTTCTCTTCAAATTCCGTTACTTCCACTGAGATTAATGCAGTAGGTTTTCATGGGAATATTTATACTTAGTGTTTAACATGTTCCAATGTTAGCAAAATAGGTAAAAGTTTCTTTAGGGTTCTTTTTCCCAGCTTTATTTTGGCATTATTGATAAATGAAAGTTGTATGTATTCAAGGAATGCAACCTTAGGATTTGACTATAAGTACATAGTATTCTTAATGTCATATTATAATTAAAGGGTAAACTAATTTAGAAACACCAACATGAGCATGAAACCCTCCTACAATGTGAAATATCAAAAAAGACTTTTAGGTTTATTACTATTGTTTTGCAAATTAGTCAACATCTCATTCAGGTTAAATAGAGAAGTAAGGCGAAGTGAAGGAAGATAGATTTTATTTTTGTTTTGTTCCTTGAGTTGGTAATAGAAACGAATCCATGTGCTCACTAATATGATGACTTATTACCTGTTTTCTGTTGAACAATGTAACACAGTTCTATTTTTCATGGGATTCTTGGTTTTCTAAATAAAGATTATACTTAAAAATTTTGGATGATGTTTTATATGGTCATCTTCTTTTTCTATTTCACTATACTGCCAAAGCATGAGGCATTAAAGAACAACTCACTTTTAAAAAATACAATGAAAAACTGATTGTGTATGTATGAAAGAAAAATCTTCTGTATTAGTATGAACAAATATTTCTGGCAATAAAATCGCAAAAATTAAATCTTAAATATAATAACCTTAAATATAATAATGTGAAGTGTTCCATCAACAGCAGGTTTTATCTTGCTAACCTATTTCCTAATTATTTGCTCCCAGAAATATATGACAGTTGACAAAAGAAGGATGAGAATTAAAAGTTCATGCACAATCATAGTTGATCATTTTAAACCAAGCCTAAGAAAAACATTTCTTATGTACATTATGGATAAGTAAATGATAAAATCAAATGATATTGTGTTGATAAATAGAAAACTTAATCTTTAAGTTAGCAATATAATAAAATATTTCTCTATTTTTATGCATCATATGTTTAATATTTGCCAGTATTTTAGTTCTATTTCTTGTATAGAATAGTCTCAAGATATTTATTTATTACACCATGAATACAGAGGACTAGTATCTTATTTGTATGTTCACCAAGCCTATGATTATCATTCTATAATATTCTGCAGAATTTACTTTGCTATGTAACATAATTACTATGCTTCGATGAAATGTAACTGACATCAGTAGAAATGATACACATCAGATGAAATGAACACCTGCTGGAGGCCACCTAGTAACATAACACTCAAGGTGACCCAATGCAATTATTCTGCCCACACAAAGATTTTTATTAGTTCCCATATTATTAGCAAAGGTGTAAATAATTATATGGTAAATATTGGCTCATCAGGGATAACAATGCACTAATAAAGTGCTTTAATGATTCCTATTTCTTTTCAAAATGCCCATATTATGGAAACAGCTTCAGAAATTCTGAATTACAGTCTTCAATATGCCACTTAACAAGTTTGGAGAAATTTATATAATTTTTCAGAAGACTATTTTTTCTTAAGAATAAAACTTTAAAAAATCTGACTATCTCACATTGGATTCTCTATAAAACAGAGTTGGGAGCAAAAACGTACCATACTAATGCTCTAATGGGGAGTGCAAACCCAGAAAGTCAGAGAAGGAAACAAGGGAGGAGAGAGCAGAAAGTGGGGGGAGCAGATATAAAGGTGCATTCTCTGGCTGGCCAGGGCTTTATGACAAGCACAGCTCGGTCTGAGGGGGGCACATGCAGAGGGTCGTATGAACTGTGAACTTCAGGAAGCCCATCTGGGGAGGCAAAGGGAAGTAGTTTATTCGTAAGCCTCTTCTCTCCCCCATGCTCAACTTCTCTCCCCAGAGGGTTAATTGTCTTGCAAGTTCAAGCTGCACCACCCAGACTCTGCAGGCGGTCCCTAGGAAGCATGTAGCTCAGGTGCCCAGGATGCCAGTGCCCGGCACAGCAGGAGTCCCTGGCCCTCAGCACTAAGTGTGGGGGTCCCTTGGCCTGTGCAGTCACCTGTCCTGTTCCGCCTCCGACGGTGACTGTCGAGGTCGCAGGGCTGCTGCCGGGGAGGAGACTTAACCACGCAGTCTCCCTTGGAGCATAACAGAGTCCACTATCATCACTGCTATCCTCCCAAATCCTGCCTACATGTAGCATGTCTGCTTCTCTTCCAATGAATACTCTATTAAATTTTTTTAAAGCCCAAAATGTTGTTTTTGAATTTTCAGGAAATCTTACAAATTTTAAAATACGCCCAGTCAGTTAATCTTCAGGACCTTTCAGAAGGGGTTTGGAGGGGGTTTCCCTCCAGCAAAGCCACTGAGAATGAATGGCTAGGGAGGACATTGTCAGCGTTAATGTCCATTAATAATGAGATGCCTCTGAGAGAATTCTTTACAACTGCCTGCGGTGGGCCCAGATGTCCACGCGTGGAGAGTGGAGAGGTTATGAGTGAAGGTCTCTAAGGGGCGGTGTGGGAGGGGCCCTTGTTTCCACAGTTGAAGGAATATCTCCTTTCCTTTCACTCTTCTGTGCAAAATACATGAATTTTATGTATTTCTCAGTGACTGTGCAAGCTTATTCCAAGGGTTAGTTCTTAGTATTCATTGCTATTTCTGGGATGTGACTGCTGCTAAAAGTATTTCTTCAACAGGAAGGAGAAGTCAAAGTGCATATGGGCACTTTTTTTTTTTTTTCCCACAAAAATGGTCTCAAATATTCAGGAGACTGGTTTGACAGTAGGAAGTAAGATGTTTTCAAGTAAGAGTAGAGGTAGTGTGGAAGGAAAGGAAACCCACCAATGTGCCCAGAAAATCATAATACTCCTTAAGATCAAAGCATAATTCTTGTAGGACTAAATGTATGCATCGTGGCAATCATTGTATCTTTGCTTTTTGTGAATTTTTATTTGTTAATTTTGCATGAGTTTTGCTTTGAGCTGGAGAGCTTTTTTCATATAAAATAATGAAAACAGGAAAAAGAGATGACTTTTGCATATAATTAGTGAAGAGAGATTCAAAATGTGAAGAACTGGAAAGGCAAGAAAATTTCCTGGAAATACCCGAAAGGCTTTGCTCACTTCTCACATGAGATAATCATTTTATTTTAACAAGGGAGGCAGTACTTTTACAATAAAACACCTCTATGGCTGGAATTAAATTTGAAAAAGAATTTGAATATGCATCCCTAATGCATGTGGTGTCAGTTGTAGGATCTTGAACACTTAGCATCTTCTTACTCAACTCAGTTTGGAACAAACTGAAAAAGACCCAAGAGAGGCAGGTGGAGACCAGGCAATCGCCCACACCACAGGGGACGCGGGGGTGCAGGAAGCGATGCAGACTCTCTCCTCTGTGGTTCGCTCCGCGCTTGAGAATGAGGACGATGTGTCCACCAGTCTCAGGCAGCACTAGAAATCTGTAGGTCTCTCCAAACTTGTTAAGTGGCATATTGAAGACTGTAATTCAGAATTTCTGAAGTTGTTTCCATAATATGGGCATTTTGAAAAGAAATAGGAATCCTTAAAGCAGTTTATTAGTGCATTGTTATCCCTGATGAGCCAATATTTACCATATAATTATTTACACCTTTGTTAATAATATGGGAACTAATAAAAATCTTCGTGTGGGCAGAATAATTGCATTGGGTAAGGCTGTGCCTCCAACTTTACTAAAAGTGAAACAGAACGAAATACTCCCTGTAACTGTGGGGGGCAGAAAGCACAGAGCTAGGCTGCGCTCACTTCCTCCTCTCAAATCATGAATGGGTGGGTCCACCGTCCCTGGCCAGGAAGAAGTCAAGACAGAGATGATCTGAGGTATCACACCAGACAATCTCCCTGTGGGTGTGGAATTCAGGTACCGGCTGCTCTGGTTGGAAACAGAGGGTTGGGCAATGTTGGTGCACGTGTTTAGAGACTGAACAATGAACCGCTACATTCTTTGTTATTCATGCTTGCACGAATTATATTAACCGTTTTATACCAGTAAGTCAAGTCAAGTCTTATGCTTGCTTTGGGTTTATGCTGCTCTTATTGGCCTGGGTTTTGAGGTGAGAACGTCTGTTGTTTCATCCTTCATTTTACTGTTTCTTTCCTCTGTTCCCTTGACTCAGCTATTAAGCCCAGTCTGTGAACTTTTCATTTTGATTTTGTATTTTTTCATATCTAAAACTTCCATTTGGTTCTTCTTTATATCTCCCATTCCTTAGCTGAGGCTCTGTTTCTCCATTGAAAGTTTTAGGCTGGTTTGTGATTGCTTGTTGAAGAATTTTTATCATGGCTGCTTTGAAATATTTGTCAGATAAATCTAACATTGTATCATCTGGGTTTGGCATCTTTTTTTTGTTTGTTTGAGATCTTCCTGGTTCTTTGTGTAATTAGTTATTTTTTTTTTAATTGAACTTAGACTTTTGGGGCACTATGAGTTTCAGAGTAAGACATTCAGATCCACGTGGTACCTAATAAGTCTCTCACTCCGTAAATCCCACTCCCACTCCATATTTCTTCTTTCAGGACCATAATCCCAGGCCCACATTGTTATCATCCCCGTGTTCTGGTTGCTAAACCCAATACATACCCTTTCGTGCTAGTTGTTAGTGACCTGCGGGTGGCACTTATGGAATTCTCTGCCTGTTCTTACCCTTTAAACATTCTTGACTAAGTCTACCTTTGGTCGTCTTCTGTTTCCATTCTTCCCAGAAACCTTTCCATGCCTGTAACTCCACTTGCTGTTTCTGTATATATTATTTCCAAATTAGCATCTTCAGCCCAAAGCTCTCCATGGAGCCTAAGGTACTTATACAGTTGGCTTGATCTATTTTCTTGAGAGTCCCACAGGCTCTTTAGATTAAGCAGCTTGCACAATACCACATATCTTCTCCATACAGCTTGCTCTGTGCTTGTGTTTTCCCATATTTTTAAAAGAAACCATGATCCACCTATTTTCTCAATCAGAACTTACCCAAAGCTAACGATGCTTTAAGCTGCATCCACTCTAACTTACATATCTTTTGAATTTTTTGTGTTTCCATTTCTGTTAAAGCTTAGTGAATAAAGGAGAAATGAGTGTAACCACAGAGAAAAAAATAAAAATAAAAGTACTATTTGTCCAGACAGTAAAATTCTAAAATGTTGGTTTATTATCATTCTCAAAACTTAGTTTGTCCTTTTAACTCAAGGCCTTTGTTGTATTTATTTGTACTCGTGTCCTACCAAGTTGCCTTTGTTCCCCTTACTACTAAGAATGCATCAGTTAAGGTAGAAACTTAACAAAAATGATGGATGTATTAGACCTTCTTGCACTGCTATATATAAATACTGAAGACTAGGTAATTGATTCAGGAAATAGCTTTAAGTGGCTCAATGTTCTGCAGGCTTTACAGGAAGTGGGGCATTGGGCGTCTGCTGGGCTTTGGGGAGGCCCCAGGAAGCTTCCAATCATGGCAGAGGGTGAAGGGGGAACAGGCAGGTTACATGGACAGAGAAGGAGCATGGGAGGTAGGGGAGAGGTGCCACACACTTTTAAACAACCACACCTTCAGAGAACTCACTGTTGCAAGGAGAGTGCCACGTCATGATGGAAACTCCCTCATGATCCAAACACTCCCCACCAGGCCCACATCCAGCACTGGGGATTACAATTCAACATGACATCTTGATAGGGACAAATATCCAAACTATGTCAGATGTTTAGTGGATGAATAGACAAAGAAGAGATGGACAGAGAGATACTGGATTACAGAGTGTGATGATGCAATAAGGTAAAGATGAAATGAGAACAAGAAAAAAAGACAATCATAAAAAAAAAGAAAGCGCAATTATTTCACTAGAAATCACATTTCAAATGTACAGACAGTATTCCTGACTGTACTAACTAGTACCGAATATCCGTTCATTCTAATTTTTGGTGCAAGTGAATGAAGTGAAAAGAATATTCTCCCAGAGGTGTACTCACTATATCCAAAATCCAGAGGAAATAATTGACTTATTTCACAGTCTAACTCTTGTGCTGAACGAATCTTGTCAACTGCATGGTACTGCTGTGATTTTAAATCATGCTCCTATAGTTAATTTTATGGACCATGTCTATAGTAAACTTTTTGACCTAGCTCATTGCTTTTTGGACATGTGACCTAATCGATCTGGCTGAACCAGTCCACCAGCTGGGAGATGGCAGCCAAGACCTTACCCAGAGGCAGTGCAATTTTAAAAAGTTCTGAGCAGTAGCACGATGGCAGGGGGGTTCCCAGGTGTCCCAGACTGGCTTCATGCTCCTCACTCATCAAATACATTTGAGTTCTTTAATCTATACCTTCTGATCTTAGCAATGATGTTTGTATGAATGGGACATAGGTGTAGGGAGTGTATTTGTCTCATTTTCTGTTCTTTGAAATTTCATTTAAATGTTTCCACCTATGAAATACTAAAATAGCATCAATAGAACCATGTTTAGAAATACCAGAAAGAACGAGACGTGGCATCCATCCATCTCCTTGGTCAAGGTCTTCAGGCTAGGTACCATAATTTCTCTATATCGTGTGGCGTTTTAGAAACTGCTATGTCAGTTCATCAAACTAAGCATTCTACCATCATTTCCTGTTCTTATTACTTATTATAGTAACTCACAGAAATGCACCTACTCTTCTTTACCATGGTGGCCACAAACAACCTCTTTGGCATAGCCGCCAGGCTCTCAAATGCTTTGCTCATTTAAATGAATGAGGAAAACCTGAAAACTCTGTTAAAAGAAGGGGAGGAGACTTATTTAAAATATGATCTTAAAAATCACTTTTATTCTTATTATTTAAAAAAAATCATAGCTGAACTGCAAGAAACTAACAGTGAAGAGAATGACTTATTATGGTTGAGTGTCTTTTTTCCCTGTATTTTGTGGCATTTATTTCTTCTTCTCATCACATGGAGTAAGAGGTTCAAGTAATTATTTTGTTCACATTCTTTGGAAAAGTTAAAGTCAGGCAGGTTTCAGGCATAGATTGTGAAATACGGAGGAGGAAAGGCAAACATTAACTTTATGTTGTCCTGTAGTAAATGCTCAGGGGCCCGCTGGGGTAACTGCGCTGGGCATTTTCCTGTTACCTCCTGGCGAGTCTGCCATCAAAGTCATCTGGACAGCCAGGCGAGAGGGCAGCCAGCAGTATGTGAAAAACCTTGCTATTGAGAAAAGTAAATTAAAACCACAACGTGATACCACCTTACTCCTGCGAGAATGGCCATAATCCAAAAAATCAGATAATAATAGACGTTGGCGTGGATGTGGTGAACAGGGAACACTTCTACTTACTCCTGCAAGAATGGCCATAATAAAAAAAATCAAATAATAATAGATGTTGGTGTGGATGTGGTGAACAGGGAACACTTCTACGCTGCTGGTGGGAATGTAAACTAGTACAACCACTATGGACAACGGTGTGGAGATTTCTTAAAGAACAAAAAGTAGAACTACCATTTGATCCAGCAATCCCACTACTGGGTATCTACCCAGAGGAAAATAAGTTATTATACAAAAAAGATACTTGAATATGCATGTTTATAGCGGCACAATTTGCAATTGCAAAAATGTGGAACCAACCCAAACGCCCATCAATCAATGAGTGGATAAAGAAACTGTGATACATATGATGGAATACTACTCACCCATAAAAAGGAACAGCTTAATGGAATTCGCAGCAACCTACATAAGACCGGAGACTACTATTCTAAATGAAGTAACTCAGGAATGGAAAACCAAACTTTGCATGTTCTCACTCATAAGTCGAAGCTAAGCTATGAGGATACAAAGGCATCAGAATGACACAACGGACTTTGGGAACTCAGGGGGAAAGGATGGGAAGCGAGTGAGGGATAAAAGACTACAGATTGGATTCAGTGTATATTGCTCAGGAGATCAGTGCACCAAAATTTTATAAATCACCACTAAATAATTTACTTATGTAAACAAATACCACCTATTTCCCAAAAACCAATGACAATTAAAAAAATATAAAATCCCAATATTGTCAAAAAGACTCTTCTTCTTGGGAAATGCGGAGGACCAATACAGCTAACTCTCCCTCCAAGAGCACAGTGGGTGTCTGCTGCTATGTGCGGCCATCGTCATAATGTCCCATATTCGTTGACCTTAAAGAAACTTTGACTCTTCTCGTGGTGGCGCTTTGTGCCTTTCTTTCAGTCACACTGCTTTAAGATCCTGGATGAAAAGTTAGACCTTAAGGGACAAGAAAAGATTTATACAGATTTATTTCCAAACAGTGTCTGCTGTTGTTAAAACAGAACTGCACTTGGAAGTAAATTATTGTATCAAGAAGTGAATGCCTTAAATAAATGTTTTTACTGGAGTGACATGCGATTGAGAATGTTGTCATTTATGGGATATAGTTTCACAATTTGCTGCTTTGTAGAAGAATGGCACTGTCTTGGAAAGAATCAAGATGGCAGGAAAGGGAAGCAAACATATTTATGGAAAACAAAGATGATGCCAGGTTTGCAGAGGTTTCTAACTACCAGTCAATGTTGATGACTAACTGCAAATTTGATCATTGGGGGTTAAGTTGGTTGCATTCCTGTCAATTTTTCAAACAGTCCTCTTTCACGTTTTTTCCTTTCAAATACCTTGTGAGATTTTGCCCACCAATTGTGCTCATTTCAGAGCCGACGGCAGGTAATGAGATGCTGATTGGGGATTCTAGAATTCACTTGCTGATGATTATGTGTTATTTTAACAGGAGAATGACAATAATTTCCTGTAATGCCACTTGTTAAGGTAATTATGCTATAATTGCCTTATCAAGGTGTCATAGAGGAGAACGGAGAAATTCCGGGATTTCGCAGCTGCTGTCATGCTCCTTAAGTGTTAGCTTGAAGCTGCATTGTCAGCCATTGGGATAAATCCCTTTAATTTTTTTAAACCTGAGCATTGTTGTCTTGGGTAGGTATATTACCTTGAAACGAGATTTTTCAAGAGTTGATTTTTCTCATCTTCATATTACAGCTACATGGTGAATTAAATGCACAAATATAAACATATATTTAAACATATTTCAATCACAATAAAATCTAAAGAATTCATTTGTAGAAAATGTGACTTAAGAATAAATACTAACAAATATATAATGTAGGGCATGCATATCTAAAATGTGAGTCAAAGATGTATTTTCCAGTTAACATCTCATTGAAGATGATGTCTTTCATAGAGAAGACAAACTAGCATTATTTTTGATTGACTTTATAGTGCTATAGTGAAGCTTATTTATTTATTCATTTAGATAAGACTTTTTATCTTTATTAAAATTATCAGTAATGCAAACATTATTTCAGTGAATATGGGACCTTGTTCTAAAATAATAAGCAAAATATTCTAAATTCAGGAGACTCAAATATGCTTTCCCTGAACACATTAAGCTTGCATTGTCTGAAGAGGTAAACGGTAAGGAAGGGAAACCAGTGAAACCGATGGTGGGTGAGGCAGCGGGAAGTGACAGGGATGAGGGCTCAGGCAGGGAAAGCACGTCAGAACCTGAACGCTGGGTGAGGGAGGTTGGCATGTTCCATAGGGTGGCAGGTAAGTTAGGCGACGTTAGATTTCAGACAGCCGTCGCCAAAGGAGTCAGCTCCGCTATGGCCTGGTGGAAAGCCTGAAATTTTCACTGGTGCAGCGCACAGGAGGCAAAAAAGTGCAACAGGAGGGAAATGGTGTCTGAGTGTTGAGAACAGAGACAAGAGCAGTAGTGGATGATTGTGTAGAGGAGATGGGGCTCAGATACCTGCGGATGTTGTGGGTCTTGGTGGGGGGGTTGGCCTGTACTTTGAGTGGGATGGAAGCCCATTGGGAAGTTTGTGCAGACAGGATCAAGCCTAGGGTTTTACAGGATTCTTCTGACTGCTGTTTTGAGAGGAGACTACAGAGGGGCGCAAAAGCAGCTGGTGGGAAGCCAGTTGGTAAGCTGAGGAAGCAGCTGGGTTGATGGTGGTGGCTCAGAGCGAGGAAGTGGCACAAGAAGTGAGAAGTGATCCCATGAGATATCCTGATAGATTGAATATCCAGAAGGCTAGGGAAAGAAGGGGACAAAGTGAAGGCTCTGAGCTTATCTACCTAGAAAAATAGAACTGCTGGTGTCCGAGAGGAGAGGAGAGATAGCAGGGATGTGTGTGTACTTCTGTGTTTTGGAAGTTTTGGAGAAAGATATTTTCAAGCATGAGTGTACGAATAGAACTGATTTAATAAAGAGAAGAGCAGTACAGGAAACGGAATCACTCAGAACAAAGTCCTTGAAGGTTGGAGGAAAGTGGCTGGATCGAGGACACTCTCTCACTGTCTCAGAGAAGAAGCGAGTTTCTACCCCTTTTAGTACAAGTGAGTGAGGCGGTGGACACAGAAGCAGGTGCGGGAGCATGGGACTTTTCCCACCTTGTGCATTTTTGTGGGATAGTGTTTTGGAAACACACCCTACATATGTTTACTTTTAAAAATATTTTAAATCCTGCATCCTCTTCTATCTTCCATCTACAGTAGAAACCTAAACTTCGTTGCCTTCCATTAAAGAGAACACAGAGGAACCTAATAAATATTAACCTCTTGATTTTTGAGCTCTAATTAGACATTAAAAAATACTAATGCTGAGCAATCATTTGTAAGTCAAAGCACTTTCGGTTTCTAGGACTAGGCTTTGTTGAGAAGGAATTTTACGTCTTCAATTTTAAAGTAGCTTAGCTAAGAATATGAACAGTAAGACCCAGAGAGAATGCGGAGTGTAGATGTAGCCATCCTCCACCGAGCTGAGGACACTCCGAGAAGGAGGAAGGTGTGTCCCCTCCCAAAGCACGAGGAGTCTGACAGCAGGCAGGAGGGAGATGCGGGGGTGTAACGTGAACTCAGGTGATGCCTGGGCGTCGGAGAAGGGCTCCAGCATCACAGCACCTTGGGGTGAAGCCATGTGGGACACAGTGGTAAGGAAGATTGGCGCAAAAGTAACTGCAGTTCCACAATTACTTTTGCAACAACCTGTAGAAAAACCTGGCAGTTTCAAGGTCAGTGAATAGAGACTCCTCTTGCCTCGTGTCTTGGTTTAGCTTAAGGGAAAGGAGATTAGAAAAACCCAGACTCCTTCCTGCCTTCTGGGAAGCAGAGGATGGATGAATATCCAGAGCATCTGGAAGACTGCACTGGGGTTTGGGCCCACAGAAACCCTCCCATCCCTGTGTAGCTTAGGAAGAATGGCCAGCTGTGGCCAGGGAGTATGTCTGAAGCCCAGTAGAAACCCAGTGGCTGCAACAGAAAGGTGTGAGTTTATGAACTAAGCACAAAAAGGGGGTTGGTGAGTGTCACCCTCACCTTTGCAGAGGTGAATGAGGAGAGAAGGGGACATGGGACACATTAATTCCTCCCTGGTGAAGTATAATTTTCTAAAATTATAAATCATTGCTCTCATGCAAACAAACAATGAACGCATTTCAAAAGTTTTGTTCAAATCCCTAATTAATAAGGGATGAATAAGGCTAACATAGGTTTAAAGGAGAATTTGAAAGATGGAAAGATAGATGAATAGATGAATGGATGCATAGATAGCGGATAGAGAGATAAATAGATGAACATATGCATGGATAGATGGATGAGTAGGCTGGATAGACGTCGGGGACAGACAGACAGATAGATGAGCAGATGCATGGATGGATGGATGGATGGACGGATGGATGGATGAATGGATGGATGGATGGATGGTTGGATGGTTAGATAGAGAGATGAATGGATGGATAGAGGGATGCATGGATGGATGAACAGAGATAGATAGACAGATAGATAGATAGATAGATAGATAGATAATAAATGAACAGATTCATAGATAAACAGACAGATGATGGACAGACCGCCAGATACGTAGATGAACAGATGCGTGGATAGATGGATGGATATATGTGTAGATGATAGATAAATGAGAGGTAGATAGACCTATGGACAGATGAAAGGATGACAGATGGGCGGGTGGATAAAGAGATGATAGATCGCTGATAGACAGATGGACGGATGAATGGCTGAATAAGCAGATGGATGGATAGATTGCAGACAGATGGATGAATACATGCATACATACATACACGTTGAATCCATATGAACAATACTGACAGTGAATGAGAATTGCACTCATTTAAGGTTTCTAAGACTTCATTTGAGAATTAAAAACAATCTTACAAACATTGCAGTTTTTGTTTTCTTTCATTTCTTTTGTTTTGAAGACAACATTAAAACAGCAGTTTAGCATCAGAAATGAAGACTGATGAGTTTTTTTCTCAGTTTCCATCCACCAAAACATTTGCCAGCCTCCTACAAGGTGAATTCTAACTGCAGCCCAAGTGTGGCTCAAGCCGCTCTGACTGCCAGAGAGGACCAGTGAGTGAAACTGACAAGGTCAGGAGAAGGAAAAGATACACAGACTCTGGCTATGTTTGCAAGACACTTTCTTCCTTGTTCTCAGTAAATTGTTTGAACACTGTCAAGCTCAATATCTCCTTCTAAATGGAAACTATAGCATGCCTCTCAATTCCAGCAGCTCTTTTCCGAGATCAATCCCCACATCTTCTCATTGCCCCAAGTTTTTGAAACTTCTCTCTTTTTCTGTTCTCTTCTTCTTGACTTGGGGGTCCTCCTGAGATGCTTCTCTCAGACCCTGGCTTCTACCTGACATTTAGAAACAGTCTCCCTTAAGTGAGGGTTTTCTAAACCAGGGGCTACCACCCGCTGTCCTCTGCGATGGCTGTACAGTCTGATGAGCACCAAGCCACTGGGAGGGACTCAACATAGGTTTTGGAGTCTCAGCCAGGAACTTCGTGTCTGTAGTGCCAGCTACTTGGGAGGCCAAGTGGGAGGATTTCTTAAGCCACATTTGAGACTAGGCAACTCCATATCTTAAAAACCAAAATGTCTAGACACCAGAGCCGCCATCTGAGCCGAAGTTCCACTCTGTCACCTGACAGCCGCGGGACCTATTGCCGATGGCTTCATAACTCTCCACCCCAGTTTGTTTGCCTGTAAAGGTAGGAAAAACAGTGTTTTCCTCCTAGGTTGATGGAAATGAAAATCTATGACCATACACATAATAATGCCGGAATAAGGAGTCTGAAGGAGTCTGAATGCTGCTGCCTGTGGCTCAGAGAAACCTAAAGGAAAGAGAGGGGAGGGAGGGAAAGGGAGAGGAAGAAGGGAAACAGAGCAGGAGGGGAAAACAGCTCGTAACCTCTTCAGTCACACTCTTCTTTGCTCTCCCACCAATAGGGGAAAGATGCTAGTTTTGAGAGGGACATTCTTGCTCTTAATAACATCTTATTGTCCCTTTCATCTTATCTTTTAGTAAATTTCAAGTTACGTATCAGAAGGAATTAGAGTGAAATGGTTAATGAATTTCACTTCATTCTTGAAGCAAAATCAATTGATGGTTCTATTTATTTGTATTTGTTAATAATCTAGTACAGTCTGGTTTTATAGAGTGAAAAATTACAGAGATAACTCGTATATCTTGAAAATTAATATTCTGATACTCTCTTTTTGGTTTAATTTATGCTTTATATGTTATATATGGGTTCAATAAAAAACAAAGGAAAAAATACATTTGACTTTAAAATATCATGACTTAAAAATATTAAGGAACATGCTAGTAATGGAATCTACAGTTCCTACAAATCAAATAGTAATGATGTCACCTGGGAAGGTCCAATTAAAAGAAGCTGCCGGTCACACCGACCATTTTCTCTTTTTTCTTAACTCCACTGCTAAATTTATGTCTTGTTTTCCTTTACTGATATATAGTTTGTTTCTTCTAGAATTTTTCTTTAAAAATATAAAGTGTTTAAACATTTAGGATCCTGTGGACCTTATAAAAGCAAATAGCAGGAGTCAAGATATCACTAAAACAAAATCGAGTAGGATAGCTGTCAATAAGCATAAAAGCGAGCCGTAATCTTCGTCCTGCTAAGATAACCCAAATGCAACACATTATGTTAAAATCTCCCTGGGATATAAATTTTTTTTTGATGGCAGCTGTGAAAAAGTTAGACTTTTGCCATAGAGTGGAATAGAGCCAGAACATTTTCTTGCCATTCCTCTGGCTTTGATTAGGAATTTTGTTTTTAAAAGAAGTCGTTTTCTGCCTATGCACAAAATTTATGCTTACCTGTAAAGAATGAGTCAGGAAGGAGTAACACAAATTAGGTATCATCATGCCTTTTGTTTTTTTCCCTGGTTAATCTTGCTTTAAAATATCCACTGGACCTGTCTCTTCATGCTCAGGCTGCTTTAGTTGGAAATGAATACTGCAGTTTCTTTCACCAAATGAGTAAAATGCTCTCTTTAGTTCATTTTATTTTGAGGTGTTATGATTTCAAATCACAGAAATGAAGAGAAGAGAAACAAGGTACTGAAAAAGGTGTTTCGTAATTCTTTTGGATATTTTCAGTAGTTCTATACACAATTAGAGATTGCTGATGCAATGGTTATTAAGAAACAAAGGTGCCTGATTGTCACACAATATCCCAATGAGTGAGGGAAAATTAATTTATCAGCACTACATTTAGTTACAAAAGTTTAGCGGAATATTCACATTTAATTCACATCATTCAAAAGGTGTTTTTTGTCATTTACATAGCATTAACATTATTTTATGTATCACCTTCTAGAGCCGGAGATCATTTTTCCTTGCTAAGATTTGACTGAATAGGGGTATTTATTTTGACACTAACACCTATGCTTTAGATTTAAGGAGTTTGAATCTTACATCGTTTTATTTTGTTTTGTTCTGTTTAATTATTAGATACAATACAATTGAAACAATAGGGAGAAAATTATAAAATATCTGTTTTAAAGCCTAGCATCTTATTACCTGATTCTGAAAAATATTTTTAGTGTATTTATTGTCTTTTAAAACGGTGTATAAATGTCTGATATCTTAGAGCTGTGTCTTGGGGAAAAGTTCGTCTTTTTTCATGGGAAAGGGAAGTATTACATGAGTAGATTAAGCCACTTTTCCCAAATGCAAATATCTTAGAAACAGTAATTTGTGATGGGATTCTCATTTATGTTCTCTGGATTTATGCTGTAGTACTTGCTCAGTGGGTACTTTATAACTACGTAGTAATGTTCCTAGTAACTGTCGATGGGACAATGGTTTCCAAATGTGCATGTTTCATTGACTCAGTGATGCCCTTGGTCAAATGACATATTGTCATTTTATATCACATTTAAAAAGAGAAACTACTGGTAGTTAAATTATCACCTAGGATGTCTAATGTAACCGACCAGAAAGAAAGCTTTTAGGTATTTACTTAAAAAAATAAGTGGGTAATTTTTGGACTCACCTTTATCAATTGGCTTGAGTATGCACAATATTTTACTGTTTATCCTTAAGACTAACAATTTTAGTTACTAAAAAATGCCAGAAATATTGCATTATGTCCTAGGTATTAATAATGCATTATAGAAACTGCTAGATCTGCTCTTATCCTTTGATGACTATTAAGTTTTTATTATTTTAGTAGACGACATTTACTAGTCTCTAAGGGTATACTTTAAAATCTCAACTCATTTTAGCCACAGCTGGGCTACCTGGGTAAAACTTTAGATATGAATATTCCGGGATAGCCAGTGATTTGTACAGTTTTGTCCATAGATATATGTACCCTTCGTACGTAGATGTGTGTGTGTGTGTGTGCGCGCGTGCACACATATATATTACTGTTATAAATAAATTTATATATTACTGTTATAAAAAAGAACAGGTAAACTATACATTGGGAAAAGCTATTTGAACTGTGAACATGTGACAAAACACTTTTATCTAGAAAGTTTTAAAAATTCTACAACTCAAAAATAAAAAAGACAAATAGCCTATGAAAAGAATGGGCAAACGCTGAACAGACTCTCCACAAATTAAGAAGTACCAATGAGCAATGAGCAGTAACATCATAAAAGGAAGGCTCAACATCATGTATCGTTAAGAAAATAAAAACTGGCACAATTACATGTCCATAAGTACAGCTAAAATTTGAAGACAAATGGATAAAGATTCAAGTGGTTAAAATAAAAATGTTGGCAAAAGTTTAAAGCAACCACATTCTTGATTCTTGGCAAAAGGCAAAATGAATACCTGCCATCTTTCTGTTGCCTTTGTGTCTTATGCCTTTTTAAACCTCTATTCCTTTATTCTTGCCTTATTTTGTGTTAAACACTTTTTTTGGTATGACATATAATTCTCTTACGGGTTTTTTTTTCGCTTTTTAAAAAATTATTCTAGTAGTTTCCCTGAACATTACAATTAACATCTTGCTTTCTAATATTCTGAACTATTTGATTTTTATTTAATTTCAGTAGTAAACAAAAACTTTGCTTCTATACAGTTCCATTCTATTCTCCCCTTATTTTTCTATTATTGTCATGCAAATCACATGGTTATACATTAAGTGTCCAATAACACAGATGCATAATTATTATTTTTACATCTGTTTCTTTTTAAACAAGATAGAAAAAAATAGCTACAAACAAATCTGCATTTTTACATTCTTTGATATTAACCTATGTTGTTACTTTACCAGTGCTTTTTATTTATTCATGTAAATTTGAGTTATTGCTGAATGTCCTTTCCTTCCTTATTGTTATTGTTTGGGAATGTCTTAATTTCTTTTCCTTAATGGAGAAACATTTTTCTAGACAAAATTTTTGTTTAGCAGTCTTTTTCTTTTAGCACCTTGCATATGTCATCCCACCACCTTCTGACTGTCATAATTTCCAATGAAAAATAAGCTATTAACTTTATTGAGGCTCCTTTGTATGTAGTGATTCACTTCTCTTTTTGTTCCTTCTAGATTATGTCTTATCATTGGCTTTCAACTATTTCACTATGGTGTGTGTTAAGGTGGGGATCACACTGAGTTTGTCTTACTCAGAATTGTTGAGCTACTTGTACATGTAGATAATTTTTTTTTTCTAATCAAATTTGGGTTTGTGGCTATTGTTTCTTCAAGTATTTATTTATCCTCCTCTTTTTTCCTCTCATTCTGGAACTCTCATTGTTCATAAGTGGTTTCATTTGATGGAGTTTCACAGGTGGCTGAAGCTCTGCTTATTTTTCTTTATTACTTTTTCTTTCTGTTCTTCAGACTGAATAATCTCAATCAACTTGTCTGAAGTTCATTATTTTTTTTTTCCAAGACAGAGTTTCACTCCTGTTGCTCAGCCTGGAGTACAATGGCATGATCTCAGTTGACTGCAACCTCTGCCTCCCAAATTCAGGTGATTCTCCTGCCTCAGGCTCCCAAGTAGCTGGGATTACAGGCATGCACCACCATGCCCAGCTAATTTTTGCATTTTTAGTAGAAACAGGGTTTCACCATGTTGGTCAGGCTGGTCTCAAACTCCTGACCTCAGGTGATCCACCTGCCCCGGCCTCCCAAAGTGCCGGGATTACAGGCATGTGCCACTGTGCCTGGCTGGAGTTCACTAATTTTTTTGTAACCTCAAATTTTCTGTTGAGCTCCTCTAGACAATTGTTTGTTTCACGTACTGTCTCCAACATTTCTATCTGATTCTTTTTGTGTGACTTCTATGTCTTTGCTGATGTTCTCTGTTTGGTGAGATTGTTCATATACTTTTCTATAGTTATTTAAATGTGGTTTCATTTAGTTTTCTAAGCATATTTAAAACAGCTCATTTAAATTATTTGTTTAGTGAGTCTAATGTCTCTGGGGGTTCTCATGGAGAATTTCAACTGACTGCTTCTTTCCTGGTGTGTGAGCTGTACTGTCTTTTTTTTTTTTTGTTCACATGCATCATCACTTTGTTATTGCTGCTGTTATAAACATACATATTAAATAATGGAGTGTGGCGACTCTAGAAACAAGTTCCCTCTTAGGGTGTATTGTTGCTGTTTGCTCAGTGACTATCCTCAGCCAAGTAGGTAGCATCTGGTCTCTTTGTTGTCTGTTGCTAATAATGTCTCTCCTCAGTTGGCTTAGTGAGAAGTCCATGATTTAATAAAGGTTTCCTTAAATTTCCAAGAATCCCAGGATTCTCCGACTGAGTGTGTCTCAACACCCCATCAGGACTCACATGTGTGGTTTTGACTCTGCCTTTGCGTTTACTTTCTGCTTGCACAGATCCTTAAATTCAACCAGAGCTGAGAGTGTAGGCCTTCCACAGGTCTTTGCATGTGGACTTCTAGATTCTCAGAAATGTATTGGAACTTTTGAAACCTGCCTGTGAACCTCTCACTCCACAGCTTTTCCTTTTAAGCTTTTTGGTCAGCTTGTTTTCTGTTTTCCCAGCTACTATCACCTCAGGAAGTGGCTACGTTCACAATTGCTACAAATGTCCAACAAACATCCCATATCTACGTGCACTGAGTAAGGTCTGCGTCAGGACAAATAAAGGTAAGCCCTGCGTCAGGACAAATAAAGGTAAGCCCTGCAAACAGGGGTGTATCAGTCCGTTCTCATGCTGCTATAAAGACCGGGCTGAGACTGGGGAGTTTATAAATAAAAGAGGTTTAATTGACTCACAGTTCTGCAGGGCTGGGAGGCCTCAAGAAACTTACAATCATGGCGGAAGGGGAAGAAAACATGTCATTTTTCACTAGGGTGGCAGAAAGGAGGAGTGCTGAGCAAAAGGGGAAAAGTCCCTGATAAAACCACCAGATCTTGTTGAGAACTTACTATCATAAGAACAGCATGGAGGCAACTCCTCCATGATTCCATTACTTCCCACTGGCTCCTTCCCACGACTTGTGGGGATTATGAGAACTACAGTTCAAGATGAGATTTGGGTGGGGACACAGCCAAATCTTATCAAGGAGTTTTCAAGAAACTGTGAGAACAAGTCAAATTAAAACAACTTCCTGTAAATTTGATGGAAAGTGACAAACACATTATGCTTTCTCCAGGGGCCACTAGCCTGCTGTTTTTTATGTGGATTGTGAAACTGTTGGTTTTCAAGGCTACTGCAAAGCTGGGGGAGAGGAGGATGGTTTAAGAAATATTAAAATGCCACAACTCTCACTGTTCTTACTGACATTCTGCCACTTTATTTTTGTTTTTGAATCAATACTCCACAGACTAAAATCTACGGTGAATCTTGAAAGTTCTAAAACAGTTGATTTTGATGATGTTCTCATTGCTTTTGTTGAGGAGAGGCTTTTTATGTCCTTACTCTGCATTCCCAGTGACATCACACTTACATACTTATTTTGTTAAACAAAAATGTATCTCTACCAAAATAATGCTACCATAATGTCCACATCAGCTTTGTTCAGGATAGTCAAAATCTAGAAAGAGTACTTGAACAGGACAATTGCTGTATATCCTGTGGAACGGTCATGCAGTAAAGCAGTGCCCATCCGTAGGGTGGACAACATGGTTAAATCTCAAAAGCAATTGTTTTCAACTTAGTATCAACACATGGCTGTTGCCTGGTTGCCTAATGAATGCTTCTATTTTCTCTTTTGTTTGCCATATGTTTGTTGAAAGAATTATAGACAGAATGAAAGAATTAGAGCTCTGTGTATTGAAATAGTATTGAGCTGCCCAAGTGTATAAACCAGAGATTCCTTTAAACCTATTCTTGATTCTATCAGCATCTCCAACCTGTCCTTTTGAATAGTAGATGTGAATGATGAATGACAGGGGCATGTTTTAGCATACATGCTTTTAAAAATTAAGAAAGATATATAGTCATTGGTTAACGTTAAGAACTAAAGTTAAAAAATACTTTTAACAACTTTTGATTAAAACTGGCAGCAAAGTGGATGAGGATGCCTGGTGGAATAGTGAATCTGGGAAGACTGAATCCAGACTGCACATACTGGGAACTTTTATGCATAGGAGCCTGTAATCAGTACCCTGAGTACTAATAATTTTCAAAAAAGCCTTGGAATATCACGTGAAGTATCTACTTCATCTCACTTGTTCAAATGAATATAATTTAAAAATATAATTTTACATGATAATTTTTCTTTCTGAATAAGCAGCAATTATAAGGCTTACTGAAGTAATGGCAGCTAGTGAATTTTGTAACTGTGGAAAACAGACCAGATATTCAAGTTTTTTAAACCATATTTTATATATATTTAGTTTCTTAATACACATTTTTAGATGAAGAATTCACCTTTTATGCTTGGCAAATCAGACTGCATAACCAAATTATTCTTAGACACGTTATTTCAGATGTTTTCTAAGGATGACCATGGCAACATGATAGAAATAGCAGTATGATAATTTACAGTTTGAATACGCTCAACTTCTGCATGGATCCTGCAGTTTGGGGGGACTTACCATGAGCTCTGTTCATCAAAGAAGCCACTGCAGGTGGATACGTCACAGTTGGGGACTCTAGTCTACCTGCCCTATTTTCTGTTTTTCAAGCAAATTAGTATAATATTACACCAGAAAAGATGTTTACTACAGTCTTAGTCTGAGCTTATATAAAAAATTACCATAAACTGGGTGGCTTACACAACAAACAGTTATTTCTCATAGTTCTAGAGGCTGGGAAATCCAAGTTCAAGGCGCAGGCAGGTCCGGTGTCTGGGGAGGGCACTCGACCTGGAGATCTGGAGTGAAGCATAGGCACCTTCTTGCTGTGTCCTCACACAGTAGAGAGAGAAAGAGGAACAGCTCATCTTTTTATCTCTTCTTAGAAGTGTGCTAATCCATCTTATGGGCTCCAACCTCGTGATTTAGCTACCTCCTAAAGACTGCATCTGCTGATAGCCTTCCATTGGAGGTTAGGATTTTAACATGGATTTTGGGAGGACACAAACATTCAGTCCATAACAGCTACTTAATCATTTGCCTTCAGTGTCCTGTGGCAGAAGTAGTGGGCTTCATTTCCATGTTCATAAATGCAGAATCAATGAGTGTGTCTCTACGCTCTGTTTGCTCACCACCTCCACATAAACTGGTGAAATATTTCAAACCACCTGCACTCCCTTCATGTCTTTTCCTGCATCACTTTTTACAGATGATCTTACTTCCTATTTTATATAAAATGGACATGCAAAGCATCACACCTACAAGGCATCCACACTTGCCCACGCTTACCATTAACCTTCTTATCTTATCCACTCTGCCTCCATTCTGATTTTTTGCTCTCCTTCTGAAGGAACTCACCCTATGAATTCCACCCTATTCTAGAGCTCCACCCAGGTTACGCATCTCAGTGAACTCCCAGAAACATGCATCATCTTTGGTGTCTCCTCCTTGAATCACTGATCCTTTCCCACTGACTCACATAGACACTCAACTCTCTTCACTTCCCTCATCTTCCCACAGTCACTGTTGCTCCCTGCTACTGCCGTAAGAGCCTCCTGGCTGGGATCGTCACATGGTCTATGGCTCTCTTGCCTATTCCCCCATGGAAATCCATAAGGATAATTGTAAAATGCAAATCCAGTCGTGTAATCTGCTCTTTGCCTATTGTCTCCCATTCATAAAATACTGTTTTTTGTTGTTGTTGTTACAGAAGTTTGCTCTGCAGCCCAGGCTTGAGTGTAGTGGTGTGATATAGGCTCATTGGAGCCTCGACCTCCCTGGCTCAGCCTGTCCTCCCATATCAGTCTCCTGAGTAGCTGGAACTACAGGTTCTCATGACCATACCAAGCTAATTTTTGTGTTTTTTGTACAGATGGGGTTTTGCTGTGTTTCCCAGGCTGGTCTCAAACTCCTGGGCTCAAGCAATCCTCCTACCTCAGTCTCCCAAAGTGTTGGAATTACAGATATGGGCCACCATAAAACACTTTAATGGCTTCTTGTCTGCAGGGTGGTTGCAAAATTCTAAGTAGGACCTAAAGCCTTAGATTGTCCCATAGCTGCCCACACCTCCATTCTCACCTAAGCAGCCTCCTTATCAGCTATTCAGAATGCTGGCCTGTTCCCAGACTCCACACCTAGCACCTCTTTTTGCCAGAGCACATTTGCTCTCAAGACCAGGCTCTTTCCCCACTCATCCTCTGACTCACAGTTCAAGTCTTCTGTGGTCATCCTCATGAATCACTCTCTCTTCACCCAGCCATGTGTGCTCAATTCACTAAGTGTCTATCTTAGTCTGTTTTCTGCTACTGTAACAGAGTAGCACAGACAGGGTATTTTAAGAAGAAAATTGATTTATTTGGCTCACGGTTGTGGGGGCTGGAAAGTCCAAGATCAAGGGGCTGTATCTGGTGAGGGACTTCTTACTGCATCTTCTCATGGCAGGTGGCATCACATGGTGAGGGTGCAACCCAGAGAAGGAAAGGAGGGCTGGACTGCCCTCTCCTAATACGCATTCATTCCAGAGACTAGACATTCACTTAATCACCTCTGTAAGGTCCTGCCTCTCAATACCATCGTAATGGCAATTACATTCCAATATGAGCTTTGGAGGGGACATTTAAACCATATCATCATCCTTCCAACTCAGCACAATTGAAATTTTACTTATTTTTGCATGAAAATATAATACGTATCCTTCTCAGATGTTAGATGGTTAAACTACCTAAGGAGAGAGAGATCTTCTCTTTCTGTTTAAGTCCCCAGAACCTGGTATGCTGTCTAGCATAATTGGCACTCAAATAAATCAATACATTGTGTAATGCTTAGTAAAGTTTATCTCTGAGGATATGTATATATCTCTAAAATATGTATGTATATGTCTCTAAAATAATATTTATGTATTCAATCAACAAATATTTATTGAGTATCTGCTGTATTCCAGGCCCTATTCTTGGTGTTAGGTAAATAGCAAGAGGAAAAATTCTATTAAAAATCTCTCATTATAGGGGGAGAGATAGTTATTTAAAAAGAAAATTATTTAGTTTTCCAAAAAATAATGTGTACATTGAGAAACATGATGCTGGTTGGAGGTGTGGAGAGGGTACAGGCGAAAGGGAAATTTTACACAAGCGGTCAGAGGAGGGCCCTGTGAAAATGTGAGCTTTAAATACAAACTTGTGAGAGACAAGAGAATGAGCTGCAGGGAAAACCATCCTTGCTGAGAGAATGGTGCCCTGCTTAAGCCCGGAGGCTGGGGGAGTGGGAGGACCCAGGAACTGAGCCCTAGAAGAGCCAGGGCATACAAGGTCCTACAGGTGCCAAGCAGGAGGACCTAGTCAGCCACTTTGGAGCGTGTGAGTCCGAGAGGAGGAACCTTCAGGAGTATTTTGCACTATTCCTCAACTGCCTCCTTGCTGGAGTCTCTTCTGCTATTCCTAGCATCTACATAGAGCCCACTCTGTAGGCTACGTAAGTGCCTATTTACAGATAGACAATCAATGTCGTTCAATCACTGGTTATGACTTTGATAGCAATACCTCTCTGATCAGAAAGCATCAACCTGTCTTTTAAAAAATTAAACTTTTATGATGACATCTCATCTGATGAGAGGAACTTGCATATATATATACACGCATATATATGCATATATAAATGTATATACTTACATATATGCATATATATGTGTGTTTGTGTATATATATACACACACACACACACACGTATTCCTTTCTCTTTCTCTGTAGCTGGTTCCTATTCCTAGAAAGTTTGTGATACTTTCCCTCCAAAGATACTCAGAGGTAGTCTCTTTTTTTTTTTGTTTGTTTGTTTTTTTGAGACGGAGTCTCACTCTGTCACCCAGGCTGGAGTGAGTGGCGCGATCTCGGCTCACTGCAAGCTCCGCCTCCCGGGTCGCCATTCTCCTGCCTCAGCCTCCCGAGTAGCTGGGACTACAGGCGCCCGCCACCTCGCCCGGCTAGTTTTTTGTATTTTTAGTAGAGACAGGGTTTCACCATGTTAGCCAGGATGGTCTCGATCTCCTGACCTCGTGATCCACCCGCCTCGGCCTCCCAAAGTGCTGGGATTACAGGCTTGAGTCACCGCGCCCGGCCAGAGGTAATCTCTTAATTAAATTTTTCTTTGCCTGAATTTGACCCCAGTAGGAGGTGACATTTTGCAAGTGAATATCCTTGAGCAAAACATCATATAATAACTCAGTGTGCATTTCTGTATGGATTTAAAGGATAATCAACTTGTGTGATAATTTTTAGTCAATGAGACCATTTTCTATACATGCAAGACTAGATTTGCCTCCACCACCCTAAGATGGTTTCAAACTGGAATCTTTCATTATATTCACCATTTCTCTGAGGAAGATGATGTAGAAGTGGGCAGATGATGCCTGAAATTCACTCATTACTTAGATGAAGAATTTATTCAATGTGGAACTTGTGATAGTGATTGCTATTAAATGGGATGATATTATTTTTGTTTAAAATATAAATGAGTTGAACCATACATGTCTCATATACGTCTGTACATTTTTCTAGTCCCTGGACATCATGAAGAACAACTTGTAATATCTGTGTATTCAATGAAAAAGCATAGTTTGAAGAGGTCAGGTGGCGTCATAGGCTGGAGATTTCTGTCTTGGATCTGCCTTTCATTAATCATGTGATCGTATGAAGATTATTTAATCTTCCTAAGCCTCCATTTTATATTTTATAAGTAAAAGACTGGTGAATATTAGAAGATACTGCTAAAAATGCCACCATCCTTCCACTTTTAGCACTTTAGCCCTGATGATGTAGCTACAGTTTGGGCCATTTTATCTGCCATGTGGAAACATCATTATTCTAGAATAAAGTGCCTCAGCCCACATAGAAGTGGAGGTGGATTCCGGGTTCGGATGTGTCTGGAGACTCCGTGGCTCTCCCCAGCCTCTCTGTAGGATGTGTCTTCTAACAAAGGGCCGTTTTAGGGGAAGCAAGTTGCATATACCCAGGGTCTACTACGACACTCTCATAAGCAGGGGAGAAGGTTATTATTAGTGCAGGGTCTCCCAAGTTCTCTTCCAAGGTAATCCCGTGAGTTCTCTCTGAGGCTAAATGGCAGCAGCTCAGACACTGGAAAGAAGAATCCGTGTGACTTCGGGATCAAAACTCAGCATTTCTTTGGGACTCAGGGCTGTAGAATTGGTGTGCTCTGCACGCAGGGCATCGGGGGGATTTTTGGTTGGGTAGCTTCAGCTCCCTTCGGTCACAGCGTCTTGACATCTTGTCAGCCTCGGTGGCTTTACTGGTTGCTAAGAGCTTATGGCAGTGTGTGGATGCTGTTGCTGTCTCTGCCTTCACGTGGCTTTGAGAAGTGGAGCCACGGTAGCCAGAGCCCCACTCCGCCAAGCCAACTTGACGACCTTCTGGACTGTGTGTGTGTGTGTGTGTGTGTGTGTGCGCGCGCGCCAAACACCACCCAGTGGCTCCACACTAATTGAGAGGGATCTGGCTGGAAATGGATCCGTGGCTGGGAATGAGAACCCGAGGAATATTGCTGAGTATTGTTTGTGTGACTTTGTTTCATCTCGAGGCAAGGGTAACCCGGGAAACACAAATTATCTAGCATGAAGCAGCCCTGAGCTCAGAAACAGAGACTGAGAAACATACGCCGTGCATGGTGGGTGGTGGATAGTAAGAGTGGGTAAGAGATAGTAAAAGTGCAAACACTGCCGCTTGCTCTTGGCAAGTGATAAGGTTGTCAGGGCAAGCATGTGGTTAACAAGCTTGCTACTAAAGAAAGCTGGAGGGACCCTTCCACCACTGAGATGGTCATGGTTATTTCCCAGAGGCAGGACTCCTACAGAGCCATGTGACTGCACTATGTTACATCACACCCCACAGACAACTCATGAACATAGGATCCAGCCATTGAAGGATGTCTTCTGCTAAAGTGTCATTTTATCTATCGTTCTCCCTTTTCTCCTGTATATTTACTCATTTTAGTTGTATCTATGTATCCAGCAATGTTTTAGTCTTTAGTCTATCAATATTTATGAAACTTCTACAGTTTATTAAGCATTTTTCCTTGCATAGGGGAAAGTAATATTAAAATAGCAGACTGCAGGTGAAAAGTTCCATCAGAAGAACTTGTACTTTTTAAGTAAAAAACTGTAGAGCAATTTATATTTCCCTTTTCTCTTGATTGCTAGGAACGTGACTCCAATGGAATATTCTGCAGAAATAATTTTATTACAAATTCCAGGTGCAGTTAATTTTTACTTTCCTTCTCTTATTTCTGATTTTCCTTAACTTTTAATTTCAGGTTTTTTTAATGCAAGACTATATTTCAGAGTGGAGGATTTTTTGAAGGCAGGGAAGGTATGGATTTCAAATAAGTAAATCCCTTCCAATCATACCTAATAATTTTCCTGGAAGGAAATCAGTGACTTTGAATGATTCTGATTTGATGCAAGTAACAATTTCACTAAGCCAGGAGAATGTCTGGAAAATAGCTCTGATTCAAACAGGCAGTGTCAGAGACTATCAAACATGAAACCTGTTCTCTTGAAAGAATTTCTAAGTGTATTCTTTTGCAGTATTTGCTATTTCACCCAAATGCTGTCATCTCCATAACACTTCAGGACTTTGCTATGCCGTGATTGGTTGTACTCAATTTTGATTGCTAGAAATATGCTATTCTGTGAAACAGCAGATAGTTTTAATTGCTTGGATTTTAATATCTTTTGAAGTGCATACTAGCACTTATGTTCAAAGGTTTCCATCAAATAAATACATTCGAAAGGTTTTACTGGGTGTTTATTTACCCACCAATCTAAAACTCAGTGACAACTATTTAGCATACAAAGTTTAAAAAGTTGAAGTACACAGTAGCAATCTGGTGGTTCAGATTTGCTGCCATGAGGAATAGCTTTTATTATTATCATTCCACTTTCAATTTTTTTATTATTTTAATTACTATCCAAGTAACTGATGGAGCCAAGGCAGGAGGTGGCACACAGAAACGGGAAATGAATGTAATCTCTCTCTTCTATTCTCTTTTTAGTATTACTTGCATTTTGCTCTAAAAACCATAAATAGCTTTATTTCTGCTTAATGGAGTAATTTATATAGTACCTAGTATCTTCATTGACGGCACATTTTATCCAGTAGCAAATGTGCGGCATTTACTGAATCAATTACTTGACTTATGAAGAGGAGCATGGGGCTTCACCGCCCTCCATTCTTCTCAATAACAAAGGAGAAAACACATTAGAAACTAGCATTGATGGGTTGTTGTGAGATTCGGTCAATGCGCTCTCCCAGAGTTGAAATTAAAAGGCAGTTAGGAGAAAATTGTTTTCTCTGGTCATCAGTCACAATGTGAAAGGCCTTTTTCACAATGATTAATTAAAAGCCAAAAAGAGTGAGCGAGAGGAGTGAACTTTAATAAAGTATCTGGCTGGTCCCCGGTACCATCTTGAGTTAATAGACGGTGGTTTGCCTTGACTAAGTGTTATGGCTCCAGTCCATAATTTCATCTTGAAAATGGGCAAGGGAGTGAATCTTCCTCTTCGTAATTGAGTATTGATTTGAAAATAAATGGCAGTGAAACTCCCACTGAACCGTCAGGATATACTCTGGACAGCGCTGACAATAAATGATTTCTGGTTCTTGTGAAAGTTATGGATCAGCTTGATACTTAAACACATAGAGGACCAGGGCAATCTGTCTTCCGTTTTATCAGGCGTCTGAGGGTCAATAGACGCTGCAACAGGGAATATGGCATTCACGTCCCCGGAGCCCGGCTCAGACTCCATTATGAGCCTCTTTTGTAAAACGTTTCCTTGAATTTGGAAGGCAATTTTAAAACAGCAGGTTCAGACATTTGCCTCCTCTTCCAAATAATAGCTTCCTTCTAAATACTGCACTTACGGAATACTTTTCAATGCATTTTCAGTGGAAGGGAGTTAAAATGTCATTATAAATGTTTCAACGGGTTTGATAGATTTCCTTTACAAGTGGTAAGTAGCCAAAATTGGGTGTGATCTAACCAGGCACAAAAATTACAAAGGACACTTTTCAACCTGCAGTTTAGTCTCATTCAGAGTGTCTATGGATTGCCCAACCTCATCAATGGGAGACAATAGTCAGTAGAAAAAAATATCCAAGGAGATTTAGGAGGTGCAATGGGGATTTAAAACAAGAGTGTTCTTTTACAAAATGTTGTGTTCCTGGTAAACCCCTGGGATAATAGATCAGTGTTCATTAGACTTTTAAAAAGTCATTATCTTTGTTTTTCATGACAGTTAAACCTTTTTAAATAAAAACCTCACATTTTTATTCATTTATATGAGATTCGTGAATTGATATTTGACGTGTTCACATTAGCAGTTTTATATTATGCTAAAATATGTACCCAGCGCTATCACAGGAAACAATATCTGTCTGTCCTCCTTTCTAACTCATCCCCAAGCTGTGCATATCTGACAGTGTTCTGTTAATCACACAGGAAATCCGTCTAATATGCTTCGATTGTTCGCAAAAATAAAATGCGTTATTATATTAAGTTATTTTTCTTATTTAGATGAAAAAGTTCTTATATTTGTTTGACCTTTGGAAATTTTTCTTGAGGAGTGACCATCTCGTGGGCCTTCTATAAGGGAGCAGCTGAGACTCATGGAAACGCAGCGCTCTGAGGCCCCTCATGCAAAGTATGTGGCTTCCACCCTCCTTTTTTCCATCAATATACAGAATGTATCAGACACTAACATTTTCTGGTTAGTACGGAGAAAACAGTCAAACAACTTTTATAAATTATATTGAAATCATGTGGGCAAGTTATTCATGGATATTAAAGAGTTTCAATTTAGTTTCTTTACCTCTATACTTCCAGCTGGAATAACCCAGGGCAAGTGGGAATAGCAGCAGCCGCTCCCCACTGGCACGTCACCTGATAAGTTCCTACTGCACAGAGCCAGATTCTTCTAGAAAGTAGCAGAAGCTGCTAATAATTCTGAAAACCTTTTACTGTTGTATGAAGTATGTCGATTTTGAAGGAAGCGTTATATCAAAAGGTGAGTGAGTGACTTTATATACCAGGTGCACATCTGCAAAGGTATATTTAGTCCCTAAATTAAAAAATGACACTTTATTATGAAAATGGAGTTCAATATTTACAGGAGTGTTATGAGGAATATATGCAATGAGAAATAGTAATCCTATAGTTTACTGATTGCATTTTTGGATTGTCATATGTTTACTTTTTTAATATTTCTGAAATGTATACATATATACAAGCCTCTTGGATATGTATAAGAGAAGTACTGAAAAAGGTACACACTTTTATGGAGATTCACTATGAACTCTTTCTGTCTTTTCAGTTATAGCAGCAGTTAATGTCAAGGAGATGTAACTAGGACCACAAAAATCAACAATGTCGAACACTCAGAATGTGTGTGGAGACGCACTAAGCTCTTTATATCCCTTTCATCTGCACAAAATACTGTCAGGTCCATATTATTATTCTCTGCTCTGTCGAGGAGAAAACCAGAGCTCTTTGTTAGGCTGCCAATTTGCAGTGGACAAAAGATTGAAACCCAGACGGAAAGCCGCGACCCAACTCTGGAGGCCGAGGCAGGCGGATCACGAGGTCAGGAGATCGAGACCATCCTGGCTAACATGGTGAAACCCCGTTTCTACTAAAATTACAAAAAAAAATTCTCTGGGCATGGTGGTGGGCACCTGTAGTCCTAGCTACTCGGCAGGCTGAGGCAGGAGAATGGCGTGAACCCAGGAGGTGGAGCTTGCAGTGAGCGAAGATCGTGCCACTGCACTCCAGCCTGGACCACAAAGCGAGATTCCATCTAAAAAAAAAAGAATTCTACCCTGCAATTATAAACTGTGTATTCCTAAGTTACGACTAGGACATCATGGTTCTGCACTCCATGATCAGGCGAGGACTTTTTGTCAGTCCCACGTGAAATTCAGCTCAAATGGGAACGGCAGTAGCTGCATTCAAGTGACGCATGCTCTTGATGTCATCCTACCTTGAGACGTCAGTGTCTCTCAGGCTGTAATTTCAGAAACCAAGTTTAGGTGAGCTTCTCCACTTCTCATAGTGTGCTGATAATTTATTTGCTTTATGTAGAAACTCACGTAGGTGGGAAATTTACATGTAAAGGAGAAAATATCTTTTGATCTACCCGCAAGTGTTATATCTCCATAGCTATCTGAGACTAGGGGAGATGGACATTAACGTTTCTTTAAATATATAGCTAAGGAAATTGCATCAATATTCAACACTTCATTAACCAAAATGACACATTTAAAATAAGTGAATAAAAGGATAGCATAAAAATGTAAGCAGGTAAAATGCATGTCATAGGAACCTACTTATACCTTTGATATTTTATAACACGAAATATCATATAACCTAAAAAAAGTAGAAAAAATAAGTTATATGTTAAAATAGCTTATGATTGCTGGGCTAAACAAATTGTTTTTTGAGCTGAGATCTTCATGTTTTGAATACGACAGCGAAGCACATGGAATAGCCCTCAGCTCTGTCAGCTGCCAGCTCTCCTTTCCAAGTTGTCTGGTGGAAATTCTCTGTTGACGGCAGCGACTGTCTTTCTGCACGGCACCTCTGATTGATGGGTGCTGGCTGCCGGGACACTGGTGGAGAGGCCTCTGAGGTCACCTTTTTGCTTAGGAGGAGACTCTGCTATGTGAGATTAATAGTGTCTGCAGGCGGCATCGGAGAAAATAAATCTCGGCACCCTCGTGTTCTCCAATTCTCAGGACCTTGGTTGTGATGGAGTCCACTTGAAGTGGGAGTCTGAACACAGGCCCCTGCTGTCCGCTCTCAGCCACCACAGTTCCTGCTGTGCTTTCTCAGTGAATCAGCCCAGGTTCAAATGGATGAACCATTAAGCTCGTCAGTGAGAAATCAGCTTTCCATTCAGGTCTTCCACTCCCTTGCTTTTTGTTACACGATGCTCAGATACAGTAGAAGAGGAATGCGGAATCCATCTAGTACTTAATTAGACTATTTTAAATATGTGAGGTTAAGCTCTCATAGTTTCAGACACTCAAGTCTTCAAAGTCAAGGCCCATGTTTTAATTCAGAATTTATTCTATTTCTTGTTCCCTGCTTTTCTCATGTTGTTAGTTTTTAAAAGGCAAGAGCAGAAAGAGCAAAAAGCCTCTCTAGTTTTCTATTTGCTTTTGGAGAAATAATGTGTTTACCAGGAAATAGGAGTGCCCGCTAACAGATCGGATCCTTCTCCCCTTCACAGTAAATGGACAGCCAGTTAGCTGTAAGTAGACAGGTATAGAGCTAGTTAGCTGCTAATAGACAGGTATGCAGCTAGTTAGCTGCTAACAGGTATGCAGCTAGTTTGTTGCAAGTAGATAGGTATACAGCTAGTTAGCTGCTAGTAGAAAGGTATGCAGCTAGTTGGCTGCTAGTTAGACAGGTATGTAGCTAGTTAGCTGCTAGTTAGACAGTTATGCAACTAGTTAGCTGCTAGACAGTTATGCAGCTAGTTGGCTGCTAGTTAGACAGGTATGTAGCTAGTTAGCTGCTAGACAGTTATGCAGCTAGTTAGCTGCTAATAGGTATGTAGCTAGTTAGCTGCCGTAGATAGGTTTGCACGTAATGGTCAAAAGAGTCATTTCGAATGACAGGATAGTACCTATTAATTTTTGTAAAACTCCAGCTAGTAAATGATTTCTAATGTGTAGTTACCTTTACTAATTATTAGTATTTTTTAATAAATGCCTTTGATTGCACAGTTTTTATGACTATAAATGTGAAAAACAGTTCATCTGCTTAAAAATAATCAACAATTGACTGAATATCTTAGTAATATTCTCCAAATTCCTAAAATCAGGAAGTACATTTTTAGAGCTAATTTAAACTATTCTTCTGTCAAACTCAATACTTGTCATTTAGTATTCACCAAAGGAAAGCATCTCGTTCTGAAAACCTGTATAGATTTTAAGAGCTTTTAAATTTTCTTTTTCTCTTCCTCAAGACAAATTGATCCATTAAAAACAAACTATAAGAAAACACCCTCTGGTAATTCTATTTTTAGACTAAAAATGTTTCAGACAAAACTGTTCTCATATTTAGACAAGGAAGATGGAGAAAGAAACAGAGAAAGAGAGAGTGCAAGCATGCCACACTATGCATTTCAGATTTAACAACAAAATTCCAATGATACAAGGGACTACTTTCACTTATTTTTTCTAATAGATATTCGCTTCATATTTTTGTATTTTAATACAAGTTCTCCAAAGAAAAATATGCATGAAGTGTTGATTTCATAGGAAGCTGAGGAAGGTAAGGAAAATGGTGTTTTTATTTTTAACTAGATACTGATTCTGGTGTTTACACATGTACTCTGATAATGCATGAAGATGATGTGAGAAATACTCTCTTGAAACCCACTGACTGGTTCAACTCAGTGTGGCATGCTCACGTGGTCGAGGCTGCGGCCGTGGTGGCTGTTTGCTCGCCGAGTGTGTGCACACTCCTCCAGAAGCCAACTTGCAATCTACACAAGTGTCCTTGACCAGAATAGTAACTTGCAAATTATTCAATCCTGCTGTGCTCACAGGAGGAAACTGAGGCCTTGGCTCATAAATTCCAAGAATTTTTCCTAGGCATTCTACCTCCAACTGGCCACTTCCTTACTGGGACTTTTCCACACTCATGTGTTTGCCCAGCCATGCATTTGAGGCTCTGGTTTTGATGCTGTTTATCCACAGGCTTCATGGCAGGATGGTGGGACTCAGGCAGGGAAGCAGGATCCTAGGTGCTGGGCTGAAGTCGGCAGGTGGCAGACAGGGTAGGGGTCACCTGCAGGAAGCAGGTGCTGAGGAAAATAACAACAATGATGAAAAATGATGCTTGGAATTCATTATTAGGCTGTCACATTTGCATAGTCTAGTCCTAAGAATTACCTGGGATGATTTTCTAAAGGCCAATTCATGGATTTAATTGTGTCGACAGGGAATAAAACTCAGAACTCTTTGTTTTAAACAACAATCCATTGGACTCTTAGGTAGGAGGTGGGAGAGCAGAGCAACAGGGCTGTGCGTGCTAGGTCCTGGGGTGTCTTGGGAAATCCTCTCTGGCTAACAGCACACAGCAGCAGCCACCCAAGAGGGGAAACAAAGGTGGGTCTCTCACCGGCAACAACTCTCCCAACCGTTCACATTTCAGGTGTGCACAGCACTTTGGGAACCTTATTTTTTCATCTTCCAAGATAATTTTATGGTTTATTTTAGTCAACTTTCCAAGAACAGAGATGGTAAGGAGTGGAGACACTGAAGATCATAACCTCCTGGCCCAAATCCTTCCAGCAGGAATGGCCCCATGGATGTCACAGTGGAACCTGCTTCCAGCAGGGTTGGCCCCATGGATGTCACAGTGGAACCTGCTTCCAGCAGGGTTGGCCCCGTGGATGTCACAGCAGAACCTGCAGAAGGAGCAGAAAACGTAGCAATTAGCTGGAAGGTGACTTCAGCGACATTTCCTAGCAGCATGCACTTTTTAGTTACTGTAATCTTGGTTGCAAATGGGATTGCCATTTTTACCCACTTTACCATTCCTGTGCTTCTTACGGAGAGGAACAGCCACGGTGTTAAAAAGAGAATTTCACCCATGTCTTCTTGTTCGACTTTCCATGAATGAACAGAAGAGTGAATAGAAACTTTCTATTTATGGTTTTGGAAGCTTTCTTAGATTTCAAAACTGCATTTAGAATAAGCATTGAAATTTATTCCATTTACATATTTTGTTAATTTCCTGCTTTTACCAGCACTACACTAAATCCATAGGATACAACAGTGATTTAGCTAAGGTTTTACTTAAGAAAATTACCGTCTAACTAGTTAGTTTAATAAATGTAAAATTTTTATTTTTATTTTTATTTTTTTGAGACAGAGTCTTGCTCCGTCGCCCAGGCTGGAGTGCAGTGGCATGACCTCCGCTCACTGCAAGTGCCCTCCCCTGGGTTCACGCCATTCTCCTGCCTCAGCCTCCCTAGTAGCTGGGACTACAGGCACCCGCCACCACACCCGGCTAATTTTTTTTTGTATTTTCAGTAGAGACGGGATTTCACCGTGTTTGCCAGGAAGGTCTCGATCTCCTGACCTTGTGATCTGCTCTCGTTGGCCTCCCAAAGTGCTGGGATTACAGGCGTGAGCCACCGCGCCCAGCCTATAAATGTACAATTTTTAATACAATGTGGTAAATGTGTTCATGGAATTTGGAGAGCAGCCATCATAATGGTCCAAGTTTTTCTGTATGCATCGTTTTACGTGCTTCTTACAGAACCTGCCTGCATTAGGAAGGCTCCGTGTTTTCAATCCTATTTGAACTGAGAAAAGACTGAAAGTCAAAGTCCAAATGACCCACCTTGGGAAATGCACGAGTAAGTGATGAGTCTGGGATTCTCTCTGGCCTCCTGCCTCCAAATGCGACGTGCATCCCACTGGTAGTTAAGGAGTTTGAAAGCGTTGGTTACTTCACAGCAGTTTGGGATCTGACCTTCTCTCCACAGGGGTGGAGGTTCTGGTTGGCAGCCTCGGTTCAGACCATCTCTCTCCAAGCTGGCAGGACTATTTAGGGCACTAGTATTTATGCAAAGATAGAACAGAACTGCAATTACCTGTTCATCTGTTCCCCAGTATGATTGTCAGTCACAGTGAAGCCATGCTTTAAAAGCCTTGTCAATCAGGGTCCATGGCACGTGAAGCTCTGCCTTCCTGTCTCGTCAAGCGCTGAGTTTCACGCGTGTCTCTTAAACAAAATGCCTCATTCTGGACATTTCATTGCTCTGTCTTGACCTGCACTCTCAAACTATCTTTATTCTCTGTTTTAAAAGGAGGAAACGGTGTGATTTTTCCATTTACTAGGCACATAGTCCTAATAGCTAGACACAGAACAGCGTGACTGAAATGGGGATGGTGTCCCTAATCGTGTGCCTGTCCAGCCAGTCTAACTCGGATGAAAACAAGTACATTTTATTCCTCACCAGGTTTCTCAAAGAAGCTAAATTCCCCTCCACCTCCACGCACGCCTGGTCTCTCCTCTTGTGCAGCTGGTCTCAGTGCCTCTCCCTCTTACACTGCCTTCTGCTTAGGAAAACGAAGCTTGTTCGTTGCAGCCAGGGCTTCAGGTCAACGATTAAATTGTTCTTGCTTCGGCAGACACATGTTCATGTGCTGAATCGCATCAGTGAGATTAGCCCCATTTGTCCCTGTAATAGAGATACAGGTGGGACCAGGGAAAGGAGCCAGGAAAATGTGCGCAAATTCTCCATTTTCTGCCTAGAATGCACTGCAGTAAATTATCGAATTTTCATTTATTTGGCGACTTTTATGAGCAGAAGTGAGTTAACTTTTTTGCTTTGTTCCTCTTGGAGGGCATAAAGGAAGTCTGCAAAGTGGCTCGAGCAGCGGCCACTGCACCAACCTGGAGTTCGGAGGGGACCCTGGAAGGCAGGGCCTGGGCCTTGACCGTGTACAGCTCCGGGGACTGAGTCCCCGCCTTCGTGAAATGAACACACGCGGTGCGCTGCTGCGTGCCCTGCAGGTCCACACGTGGCGATCTCCCTCTCCAACACACAGGGTAGAACTAAAAGGGTGTAAGCCTTGTGATAAAATAACCACGTTCAGAGAACGCTGAGGTTCTTATAGGAGCAGAACTATCGTTATTGGTGACTTAACCCCCCGTCACAGAAAAACAGCTATGGAGAAATGTTGAAGGGAAAAGACGAAACCCAAAAGTTAAAGAAAATAGAAAGAAAGAAAATGGGGAAAGACCCTGAGGCGAGAGACCCGCAGGAAGAGACAGGACGCTGCCATCCTCTCTGGGCAGCCCAGCAAGGCTGAGGATCTCGGCCCCCACCCGGCCTGGGCCTGGGGAAACGCGCTCGCCCTCATCTTTGCAGGAAGAGCCGTGCCCCGGCGCCCACAGGAGCCAAGTCAGCAGTGCTTGTGTGGAGCTCTCAAGACAACAGGTGGCTGCCGACCCCAGACAGCTGTTTCCCTCCCATTCCTCAGCAACTATGCTGGTCCTGTGGGTCCCCCATCTGCTGGTTCCCAAATGTAACAAGCCCCAGAGTGAACCTTCATCTCCACCCAGTCCAGAACCCACTGGGCTTCCCCACCGCATGTGGCCCACGTGGCAGCAGTGGATGGGACAGCCGCTGCCCAGGCGCCCAGCCCAGGTGCTGTGGAGCCCCCACTTCCCTCTCCCTGTCACGTCCAGGGGCATGTCCCATGGGGTCTGTCCTTGTCTGCATCCAACCCCTGCTGGCTCTCCCTTCACCCCAGAATCCCAGTCCCAGTCATTCTCCTGATCCCCTTTTCTGGGTCACTCGACCCCTTTCCTGGACACCTGCACTTGCCTTCTGATGCCTGCCTGGCTCTCCTCATCCCAAATATCAGTGCCCCAAAGGTTCCTCTTTGTATCTTGCTTTATTTACCCCAGTGACATTTATGACCTGGGGAGCTTGTTATCTGACAACTTCAGTCTCTACCTTTCTGGACTTACCTCTGTATTCACACCAGGGCTGTTTTCATCAGACAGCCCCCAGCCCATAACTCAGCACTGTGGGATGCTTGTGCCCCCGACTCCCACAGTCACCAGATCCCTCTTGGATGATTCAGCTGAAGGCCTCCTCTGGGAGGAGCCCACCCTCTCTTAGAGCGTGCCTTTGAGTCTCTTCCTACTTTGCACCACTCCTTCCTGCCCCTCCCTTTTCAGGCGGTGAGGCTTGACCCGTGGTGGAAGGTGCTCCCTGACAGCCCGTGTTACCCCTGTTCATCCCTCACAGGCATATTCTCCAGTAGACTTCTTACACGTTGGTTTCCCTCCTGTTTCTCAAAGGACCTGAGCTAACTCAGGAGTTACCAGGATTGGTCTGGGAAACATGCACTGCGATGAGACTTGGCTGGAGCCACCGACCACAGGCTGTGAAGCAGGTGCCATCATGAGCAAACCCTCAGAGCCAGCCTGGTTCGTCTTTGCATGCCCCACACCTGGAACAAGCCAGGCAGGGCACAGTGGGCACAGTGGGCACTCACGGCGCGTTTATAAAAAGAATGAAATAATTAACCAGCCTCAGTGAATTAAACCAAACCAAACTAGTTTAAAAGCAGCCCCTCAAAGCCTAGGGAGCAAGAGGCAATCTCCAAGTGGTCTTTCTTTGTGTCCCCTCTGTCTTCAGGGTCGACATTTAAGGCCCACAAATGTGACAACCATGGAGGTGAATGTCATTTGAAACCTTCGATGTTTTTCATCCAAAAGGTATTCTGATTGCATATGACATCAACATATTGATTTCTATCCACTATGCACTAAACTTTCTATGAAGGATTGTAAAGTTAAAACGAGTAGTAGATTGTGTGGTTGACGCGTTGGACATGATGACAGTCCTGGGAAGCACCACAGACTCCCAAACAGTCGCCAATATGAGACAGCCTATTACTAAACAATTTTGGAGTGATATGGTTATTAATTGCCTTAAAAAAGGAAACAGTCCTTACACACAGGGAAGGCATCAGACACAAGGGATCTCAAAGTGGGGGTGTGAAGTGAAGGAGCAGTTTCCTCTCTGCATGGAAATGTGTAAATATATGTGTGTATATATATATACACACATACACATATAATTCTAGTCTATGCACAAAGTAAAAAAAAAAAGGCTTACACTGAAAAGCAAAATGTAATTTGTCATAAATTCCTTGCCCCATTCACTCTCTTCTAAGTAGCAATTGACATGATTCTTAGTGTTCCTTCTGAAAAGATTTTTGCGCATGAGTCAGCAAGATAGCTTTCATTTTAACACAAATAGAATCAAATGGCATATGTACCTTTGTACTTATTCTAATGAAATATTAGAACATTTCCTATCAGTACATAGAGAACCATCTCATCCTGTTTGAAGGTTGATTGCATTTCATTGTATTGAAATTCATAATTTCATAATTTATGAAATAAATATTTTAATCAGTTTTAATCATAATTTATTTTAATCGTTTTTCTATTAATTGACTATGTAGGTATTTTAGGTTTTTCTGTTACCCAAAATTGTAGGATTTTCTCTCCTCTCTGAGTCTGTGTGAGTGTGTGTGTGTGGGTGTGTATGTGTGTGTACCTATGTATGTGTATTTTTCTGTGTATCAGTGACTGCATGATGACTGTGTATGGGTGTTTGTGTGTGTGCATGCAATTTTGAACCTATGTTTTGCTAGTGTCTGTGAAACTTGGAATTTCTTCTTGGAATTCAACCATACTGTGGTTTCTTGGATATTAATAAAAGAACATTTTAGGCTACCAAGAGACAAAGACTGGTCCTTCCTGACAGAGCTGTTAATTTATTCCTAGATCTCTCTATGCTGTAACCCACTCAGTGCCTGAGGATGAAGTTTTATTCATCACCCTGACTGTCTTGGGCCCACAGCTACCGGGTGGCTGGTGAAACACGTCCTAGTACACATGGGTGGTTTATTTCGCAATGCCTCCACACTTTTTGTTTTCCTCAGGGTAGAAGTTGAGTACACAAAAATATATATAATTGTGACCCTTTTGACTCAGGACAGAAGAGTGTTACATGACTGTCAAATGAGGGAATATATAAATTATTTCCAGACACCACAAGGTGGGCTTACCCTTAAATTATTTTACAAACATGAAGTAGAGTTTCGATCAGAGAATGAGGTTTAACAGAATTTACAGATACCAGCCAGCTCTGCAGAGGCCCCCCAGCCCTTTGTGTGGCCTGCCGAATACCAAAGGAACACAGTAGGATTTCATTATTCACTTTTAGTTCAAGAGGAGGGGGTTGTCAGGGGTTGATACTAAAGGAGTTTTGTTGTTGTTTTTGTTTTGGCCTTCCTTCCTTCCTCCCTCCCTCCCTCCCTCCCTCCCTCCCTCTTCTCTTCCTCTTTCCTTCTTTTTTTTTTTTTTTTTTTTGACAGAGTCTCACCCTGTCACCCAAGCTGGAGTCCAGTGGCGCGATCTCAGCTCACTGCAACCTCTGCCTCTCGGGTTCAAGGGATTCTCCTGCCTCAACCTCCCGAGTAGCTCGGATTATAGGCATGAGCCACCATGCCCGGCTAATTTTAGAGATGGGGTTTCACCATGTTGACCAGGCTGTCCTCAAACTCCTGACCTCAGGTGATCCACCTACCTTGGCTTCCTAAAATGCTGGGATGTCAGGCTTGAGCCACTGCACTCTGGTCCTGGCCTTTCTTAAAAATATCAACAAAGCTAAATTATTAGCAATGGAATTGGCGTGTCAAAGAAAATGTGTTTTAGATTTTGAAAGATATTTGCCAATTAACTTCCGAATAGTGGTAAGCAATGTGGGTACACTAAGCTTCTGGAAAGAACAGGGAAGTATGGTTGAGAACAGGTCTCAGGGACAACGATCCAGCCACTGCTGAGACCATGGCTCCCCTATTGCTCTTCAATGTTGAGCTGGTGGTGGGCCTTGGAGGAGAGCCGTCCTGCATATCCACAGTTTTGCTTTCTGTGGTTTTAGTTGCCTGCGATCAACTGGAATCCAAAAATATTAAATGAAAAATTTCAAAAACAGACAATGTAAAGTTTTAAATTGAGCTCCATTCTGAGTAGTGTGATATCATCTGCCCCCATCCTGCTCTGTCCCACCCAGAACATGAATCATTGCTTTTTCCAGTGTATCCACATCTTGGACAGTACCTGCCCATTAATCACTTAGCAGCTGTCTTGGTGATTAGATTGACTGTGCTGATAGCGCAGCTGGCGTTCAGGTGACCCTATTTTTTACTTAATGGTGGCCCCATGTGCAAGAGTAGTGAGGCTGACAATTTGGAGATGCCAAAGAGGAGTTGTTAAGTGCTTCCTTTAAGTGAAAAGGCAGAAGTTCTTAACTTGAGGAAAGAAAAAAATATATATACTCAGGTGGCTAAGATTTCCTGTAAAATGAATCTTCTGTCCTTGAAATTGTGGAGAAGGAAACAGAAATTCATGTCAGTTTTGTTGTTCCACCTCAAACTGCACAACGTACAGGCACAGTGTGTGATAAATGCTTAGTTAACATACAAAGGGCATTAAATTTGTGGGTGGAAGACATGAACAGCAATGTATTTCAACTGATGGCAATCTGGGGTTTCAGGCGTCCCCTGGTGGTCCTGGAACATATCCCTGTGGATAAAGGGAGGGGGTGACTGTAGTTACCAGTGCAGACACCAAATGTGTAATTAATGGATTAACTGAGGAGCTTTCTCCACACTCCTCTGAAGAGGGGTTGCTTATTGGTGCTTTCAGGGACCACGATCCTATGATTCCAGTAGTCACCCCAAACTTCCATTTTATGCCCATTGAAATTGAAATTCCAATGAAAACTGAAGTAACCAGAAAATATTATTTAGCATTCCCCATGATGATTGGTAACAATTAAAGTTTTAAATAGAGTGTCTCTTCCCCGTTTGATTACAAAATATTGCATTGGGACACATTAATTAAATATCATTCTGGACTGTAATCTCTGCTTATTTTTATCAGGGGGCTTGTATGAACACTGAAGAGAAAACTTATAACTGTAAGATTATCTTTTATTATATTTCTTAAAAAGACACAGTTTTTTAAAAAGCTAAAAACAATTTTAAACGGAAACGTCGTCAATATGTTTTCTGACTGACGACACACATTGTTATACAACATCATCCTAGAGCCTCTGCCAAATTCTAGCACCTGAATTGAGACAGTGTTTCTGACAAATGCATTGCTAATTACTTTTGGCACCACTCAGCTCTTAGGATGAATAGCTGCTGTAGACAGTATTACCCTGAAGCAGAGTGACACCAAACAGTTATTGTAAGAAGGGGCAGGTGGAACACCCAGCCGTCGCCTCCATTAGTCAGGACAATGATACGTGATTGCACCTCCTTGTCCTGTAGCTGTAATCCCATCATGGTTCAGTAGTTCAGTCCGTGTGCTCCACAATTACACACCATTCCCAATGTGCACACACGCATACACCCCCCCCCACACACACACACGCATACACCACACACACACACACACACACACACACACACGCACTCAACCAACAGCAAATTACCACTACCTGGATGACTTAAAACAACAGAAATTTATTCTCTCCCAGATCTGACTTTCAGAGTTAAAAGAACTTTTATAGTGGTATGATTATATACCAAATTCTTACCTTCCGTTTATGAGGAGCTCTTGCAACGGCTTGATTTTAATGCCGTTGAAGAAATATCACATATTGTAATTATAATTAGGAAATAAGGGACCGAGCACTTGTAACAGTCAATTCATTTTAAAGTCGAAACTGCATATATATAAAAAGTAAAATTTAATGGGTTTAGGTATATTCACAGAGTTGTGCATTCACCACCACAATCAACTTTATGCTCTTTTCACCATCTCAAAAGGAAGCCCGTACTTGTTAACAGTCATGCCTCAATTCCCTTCAACCTCCCGGACATAGTCAACCACTATTGTCCTCCTCTTCTGTATAGATTTTCCAAGTTTTTGACATGTTTATATAAATGGAATTACATAATATGTGACTTTTTTAAAACTTAGGGCAATGTTTTCAGTGCTTATTCATGTAACACCCGCTAACATTTCATTTATTTTTATTGTTAAACTATATTCCATTATGTGGATATATCACATTTTATTTACCCATTCATCATTTGAAAGATGTTTGGATAATTTGCGCCTTTTGGCTATTGTGAAGAATGCTGGTGTGAACCTGCGTGTACATGATTTTGCATAGGCATATATTTTCTTTCTCGGGCGGATACTTGGAAGTAGGATTGTTGGGTTATATGGTAATTCTTTCGTTTAACCTTTCATGGAAATTCCATGTTATTTTCTTTGCAGCTGTGCTATTTTATGTTCCCGCTAGAAATGTACAAAATTTCAATTTTACTGCACCCTCACCAACACTCGGTATTATGTCTTTTTTTTTTTTTTAAATATAGACAATTTGGTGGGTGTAAAGTGACATCACATAATAGCTTTGAGTTGTATTTTCCTGATAGTTAATAATCTTGATCATGTTTTCATGTGCTCATTAGCCATTTGCATATCTTTTATGGAGAATGTTTATTCAGACCTTTTCTCCATTCTTAAATTGGGTTGCTTGTCTTTTAATTATTGAGTTTTAAGAGTTCTTTATGTATTCTAAATGCAATTTCTTTATATGACTCCATTACCTAATCAAGGATCACAAAGATTGACTTCTATGTTTTCTTGTAAGAATTTTGTAATTTTCACTCTTGCATTTAAGTATTTGAGCCATTTTTAGTTAATTTTATGGTGCTAGTACAGGTGCAGCTTCATTTTTCATACGTGGATATCCAGTTATCCCAAACTGCTTGTTAAAATGAGTCTTTGTCCCCTTACTTAATGGTGCTGGTACCTTTGTTGAAATTCAGTTAACTATAAATGTAAAGATTTATTTCTGGACTCTCAACTGTCTTCTGATATACCATATGTTTATCTTTATGTTAGTCCCGTATTAATTGATTACTGTTGCTCATTGGTAAGCTTGATACTGAGAAGGGTGGGTTCTCCAGTAATATTTTATTTTCTCACCTAATTGTCTAGATAGAATCTCCAGTACCAGATTGAATAGAAGTAGTGAGGACAGACAAGTGTCTATTTGTTTCTAATTCAGGTGGAAAGCATTTGGTCTTTCACAGGGAGTTATGATTTTGGATTTGTTGAGTTGTTTTGTTTGTTTGTTTTCTGTAGAGGCTCTTAAAAGGTCCAGGAAGTTCCTTCCTATCCTTAGGTTGCTGAGAATTTTTATCATGAAAGAGTGTTGGATTTTGTAAAATGCTTTGCTGTAATCCACCTTCTAGTATTTTGTTGAGGACTTTTGCATGGATATTTAAAAGATATATTGGTGTATAGGTTTTTTGATTTTTTGTTTGTTTGTTTTCTTGTGATGTCTTTTTTAGGTCTGGCTTGCCTGTAATGCTATTCTTTTCAAATTGTTTGGAGAGTATTTGCTATTCTTATTTCTTTGGAAGAGTTTGTGAATAATTGGTATTAATTCTGTTTTAAATGTTTGGTATAATTCACTAGGGAAGCCATCTGGGCCTGATTTTCATATGAAGTGTTTCACAATTATTATTTTCTTGTCTTTTTCTTGTCTTACTTTTTATGGTCTTATTTTTATTGTTATCTTTTATTCTTATATGTATTTTATTTCTTGTCTTCTTTCTATTTTTCCTGTCTATTCAGATTATCTACTTTTTCTTGGGTCATTTTCAATAGTTTGTTGCTTCCTAATAATTTATCAATTTCATCTACGTTATCTTATTTTTTGACATGCAGTTATTTATAGTATTCCCTTTTAATTCTTTTTATTTCTCTAAGTTTGGCAGTGATGTTCCATCCTTCATTTTTGATTTTAGTAATTTGAATTGTCCCTTTTATTTTAGTTGGTCAGTTTAGCCCTTAAGTTGTCAATTTTGTTGATCCTTTTCTAGAACAAGCTTTCAGTTTAATTGATTTACTATTGCAATTCCATTTCCTGTTTCATAAATATTCTCTATAATCTTTAGCATTTTCTTTATTCAGTTTACTTTGAGATTATTTGCTCTTCTTTATCTAGTGTCATAAGATGGAAGGTTAGTTTATTGAATTGAAATCTTTATTCATTTTAGGGTAGGCATTCACAGCTATATGTTTTCTTTTAAGCATTTATTTGATTGCATACAATACGTTTTGGTATGATATGTCATCTTTTTTTATTTAACTCATATTTTCTAATATGGCTTGCAATTTCTTTCTTAACCTATTGGTTATTTAAGAGAGCATTAATTTTTACAGTATGCAATTCCCAATTTCTTCGCTATTAATTTCATTTTATTGTGCTTGAAGGACATATTTTGTATGGTTTCAACCTTTCAAATTTATAGAGTCTTGTTTTATGTTTTAGCATATGTTCTATTCTGTTGAATGTTCCATATGTCTTTGAAGAGAGTGTGTATTCTGCTATTACATGATGTTTGTCCATTGTGTCTAGTTGGTTTATAGTGTTGTTCAAGTTTTCTATTTCCTCATTGATCTTCTGCCTAGTTGCTCCATTCACTATTGAAAATATGATATTGAAGTCTCCAATTATTATTCTTGAAATGTCAATCTTCATTTGTCTTGAAATATTCTTACAATTCTGGCAATCTTTACTTCATGAACTTTAAGGATCTGTTTTATATGCATATATGTTTATAGTTATTATATTTCTCTGATGGATTAACAATTTTATCATTATAACATGTCTGTATTGGTAGTAATGTTTTCATTTTTAAGGAAACCCTTTTATGTGATATTGATATAACCATTCCAGATTTCTTGGGGTCACTGTTTGCATTATGTATGTTTTTCATGCTTTGCATTCAACATATTTGTGTTTTGAGTCTGTTGTGTGTCTCCTGCAGACATAACAGAGATATTGCTTTATTTCGTTTTACAATATATTTCTTTCGAACGAATGATTTAATCCTTTTACCTTTAATATTATTGATAATATTAAATTATATTTGTCATTATATTTGTTTTCTAAATATCTCATATCTTAGTGTTCTCTTATTACTACTATACAACTTTCTTTTCCATTAAGTGAGCATTTTCCAGCGTAAAGTTTTTATTCCTTTATTTTTTCACAGATTTTTAAGTTTATTTTCAGGTGGTTACTTGGGCATACCACATACTTCTAAGATTATCAGAACCTACTTTAGATTTATATTATCTCAGGTCAAGTAATATATAGAAATGTTACTTCTATACAGCTATATTTATTTTTCTCATCTTTTGTATTATTTTTTTATATGTATTAAATGTATATGTGATAAAAAACAATAATTTGCTAATATTTTTACTTTATGTCTATTAAAAGTACTGTGAAAATGAAGGTGAGCAAATATGTATTAATAGAATTTGTTACATTAACCTTCTTATTTTCTCTTTCTGGTTCTTGGCATTTGTTTCAGTGGACTATAGATATCATTTGGTGTCATTTCCTTCTGTTACAATACATCTGTGCTTCCACACAGCTTCTTTATGCTGTTAGTGTCAAATACATTGCATTTCTCTATTTCTCTAGGCTCAGCAATACAATTATATGTATATTGTTTTATATAATTCATTTTTTGTCAGTTAAGAGGCAAAAAGGGGTTATACAGTCTTTGGAATTACATAGTTACTTATATCAGTTCTCGCAGTTTTATTTTAAATGTGAATTCAAATGACTATTTTGAATCACTTATTTTTAACGCAAAAAGTTTTAAAATATTTATTGTAAGAATGGTCAACAAGCAACAAATTATTTCAGTTTTTGCTTATCTTGGAATGCATTTGTTTTATCTTATTTTTTAAATGATAGTTTTGCTGGATATAGATTCTTAATTGTTTTTGTTTGTTTGTTTGATTGTTTTTGGTTTTTCGGTTTTTGTTTCCACCACAGTGAATGTGTCATCCTAGTGCCTTCTGGCCTTCATTGTTTCTACTGAGAAGACAATTCCTAAACCCCTTGGAGGTTTCTTGTTTTATTTTCTTGCTGCTTTCTAATTTTTCTCTTTGTCTTTGCCTTTCAGCAGTTTTTAAATATTATGACTGGTTGTGATTTCTTTCAATTATTATACCTGGAGTTCATTGATCTTCTTGGATGTACAGATTGATGTTTCTCATCAGATTTGGGAAGTTTTCTAACATTATTTTTTCAAATAAGCTCCCTGTTCTCCTTGTAGGAGCCCCATAATGTGTATATTAAACCACTAGGTCATGCCCCATAAATCCCTTAGGCTTCATTTCTTTCTCTTCATTCTTTTTCGTTTTTGCTTCTCTGAATTGCTATTTGTAAGTGGCCTCCCTTCAAGTTTGTTGACTCTTTCTTCTGTCTGTTCAAATCTGCTATGGATCCCTTCTAATACATATTTCATTGCAATTATTCTATTTCTTAGCTCCAGTATTTTTGTTTCATACCTTTAAAAAATAATTTACGTCTCTGATTTGATATCCTCATTGTGTCTATTTATTGTCTGTTTTTTTCGTCTATATTTTTCTTTATCTCTCTGGTTACATTTAAGAGTTTTATCCTAAGTACTTTTTGAGTAAGACTGATATTTGAGTTTCCTGAGGGTTGATTTCTGTCAACTTACTTTTTTCTCTGAAAGCTGATTTTTTTTCCCCGTTTTATTCTATGCTTTGGAATTTTGTTGTTATTGCTGTTGAAAAATGGGCATGTGAAAAACAAAAGCCCTTTCTACATTTTGCACACTAACTTTGTCGTTGCCTGGCACTTCTCCAATTAGCTGGATTTGCTGTGATCCTGGGGATCTGCTGAAGGAAAAAGCTTTACAGTCTTTTCAGGACTTTTTTGGAACATATATCTTTCCTTGGCCTGTGTCTGTGGCTTTCTCAATTCTCCTGTACCTGTGGCTGCTCTGAATGTCTTTTTTTCCTTAAAGAGTCTCGCCTAGTGTTTCCTTAAGCCTTGAGTGTTCTACTGTTTATATCCAGCAGTTATCTCTTGCCCCAGAAATGTTAATCTCACTGTAGCTTCCACAGTAGCACTCACTACTTTTCCTAACTAGGATCTGAGTTAGGCTATACCAAGATCCATCCTTCAGGTAGCCCCTTGACAGCTTAGAATGTTGGAAATAAGACTATTTTTCCACATCCCACACACCAAGATCACTCTGCACGAGGTAGAGGGTGAGTCAAGAAGAAGTAAAATGTTCCAACATTCTTTCTAGCATTTTGATGATGGCTTCTTCTTGATTAGGATTCACCTGGTTGCTGTGAACCCCGGGCGGCTTTCCAGAGCTCTTGTGTGTTGGTTTGATCATTCCCTTGTTGCTGTATTTTGATGTTTCCAAAGGGGAATAAGACCTGGGACTTCATATCTACTACACTGTTGATGTTACTCTCAGGCAAAGGTAGTTTTGAGGACAGTATTTTTTTATTAGTTCTTAATAGTTTTATTAGTTATCTCTGATAAACTAGGCAGCATATGCATATTTTACTGCTTTTATTTTGCTATAATTATCCACTTAACGGTTTAACACCAAAATATTCTTTGTTTTTAAGACTACCCTTAGGCTGGAACCTCCCAAGATTTTTTCAAATCAAGTCAGTTGCTGTAGGGAGAGCACTAGTGCTTCCTGTTCTTACGGATTGCCTCCCCTCTTCTGAGCCACTTTTGTGGGTGACTGGGAACAGACTCTGGTTCTGAGGAGGGAAGTGGATTCTGACTGTCTTAGCTTGTTTTCTTGGCATAGAAACTGTTTCCTGCAAGTGCTGGATCAAGGGCTATCAGGACCCCAGCGTTCTTGCCTGCTGTGCCTGGAGTACAGCCTCCACCCTCTACTGGGGGCTAGGTAGAGGAAGGGAACTCCCAATCTCTCAGCCATGAGCACCAGTAATTTAATCTCTGAAACTCAGGGGTTGAGTAGATGAGACATGCTGGTAGCATGCCCTTTTTGGTGGGATACTGTAGCCCTTTACTGGGATCTGAGCAAAAGGAGATCCTTATCTCATTGGTCCCAGCCACTGCGAGTGGAGCACTGCCCAGCTGAGTGAGGGAGGGACGGCTGCAGAGCAATCACGGCCCAGGTAGCATAGATTCCTGCTGTTCTTACTGAGTCTTCATAGATTTTCTCAAATAAATGCTTTGTCATTTACTGTATGCCCTTAGGACAATTCAAAAAACTTTATTATTATTATTTTTTAAATAATTTTCACTAGTGATAATTGTTTCACTGGAAACAGGTTCACAGGGCTCCTCATGTCACCATCCTATAAGTGGGAGTTACTTCTATTCTAGTAACACAAGTAAACCCGAGGTCTACGCAGTTTTCAGTGAGATCTTATAGAAGTTATGACATAAGCAAGCCTTTCTGTCAGATGGAAGGGTTACTATTTCCAGTGAAGGGGAGTCCTCACAACAATATGAAGCTCAGGGAAATGAGCTGAACTTATTCTTGCAGTTGGTAGGAATAAAAACCCATTAATGTTGTGTTGTTGGCAACCACCATAAAGTGCCTATCTTAATATATCAGTGTTAACAATGACATAATGCACCCAAGGGAGGTACGGCAGCAAAGAAACAATTAACTTACCATTTAGTGCCTTCATTTTGCCTGCAGTGAAAGACTAATGAAATCAGAAGTGGCAGCCGTGCGCAGGCCTGGTTCTGCTCTCCCGGGTCATTATCAGCTCACAATGGCTGAGAATAACGGCAGAGCAGATTACTTCTGTAAAACAGGTATTAGGACAGCTCCGAGTACTCCGGAGCCATCTGCCAGCATTAACGTCTTTTCATTAATTTGTATCAGATTTTCTCCAGTCTGGAAAATAGCTACACTAGAGGCAGATCAGGTAGGCTACAGCAAAACTTTGTCTGGGAGGAGCCAGGTGTCCGTGGTCAGGACACAGTCCAGTGATTCCTCATCTTGAGCTAGAGAAAGGTGGGGAATTCGGTTGAAGTTTCTTCAAGATTATTCCATTTTAGAAATGAGGGGACCATAACAAAAAGGGAGTGACATCAATGTTTTCTTGTTGTTTTAGTTACCATTTTCTTTTGTTAATTTCTTTGGTTAATTTCTTTTGTTGTCTGGGCTGTTCCAGGAACAATGTTATTTTTCCTTCCTGGTTTGATGAGAATTTATTTTAGTAAATAGTTCACAAACCCTATCGTGACAGGTGAATTCACTGTGTGTTGGGTGCACTCTGATAACTAGTATTGTAAACTCACTGTTGTGTTTTGATGTTCTATTCTTGTTTTTGTGTGGAGCGCTTGTTTTCCTTTGAATGCTTATATCTTTCCCTTGTTGAAAACAATTTTTTTTTTTTTTTTTTTTTTTTTTTTTATCTAGCAAAACTGTTTTCTGATTCCTTTTTCTGTCAATTGCTCCTGTTTTATCTCACGTATTTTGTATCCATGCCACCCAAGGTATCAGTGCAGGAAAATTCACTCATGTCCTTTCTTTATCTGTGGGTTATATACTGCATGCTGCCACATGACTCTCTTTTTTCTGCTTAATCATTTTGTTTCCAGTTCTATTTTGTTCATGATTAAGTGGAAAGACATATTTTTCCTTCTTTTGTTCTTTCCTTTTTTTTTTCTTTTTACTTCATTCACATAATACAGTTAGTGTTCATCACATTAGTCTAACTTGTCAACTTTGTCCTTGCTTTCAATGTGTCACATTTAGATAGCATAGAGTTCGGTTTTGTTTGTTGAGTTAATCTCTAATTTTTCTTCTGTTGAAAGTATTTATATCATTCAAGGTTGTTTTGGTGTTTTCTTGCTGTTTGCATCGTTTTCCATTTGCTGCTAGTGAGACAGATTGTGTTTGCTTTTCTTTCCTTTAGTGAACTTAAGGCCTATAGGTAATTTTTTATATCATTTATTGACTTTTAAAATTATATGCTATATATTCTACTTTCAAGTGCAATGAAACAGAGAAATTGGATCACAGAATTCTCCTCCCTTCTCTTCATCCCAACCAATCCCTGAGGGAATAAACATGACATAAATTCTAGAACCAATGGAATCGAAGAATGGAGCACCAAGGATTCAACGCCATTCATCTCCAAAGTTCAAGACACAGGCAAAAATCAAATAAGAGAGTGGAGCTGGGAGACATGGCTCGTGACTTGCTGTGAGCTCACAGAGCTGAGGTCCTTAACCAAACAGGTTCCAACAATTGTTGTGGTTATCCTCATCGTATTCCTGTTTGTATTGGTCTAGTAGGAGGAGCTGCTGAGAAAAATCAGGTAAAATTGATTTAAAAACACAAGTTGCTGACTAGCGACATACTCCAGAGTAGTGTCATGGGCCCTGGCTATAGACATGTAACAGAACTTCGAAAGTCAGAAGTACACTATTTTTAATTCATCAAGTTCTGGAACGTGGTTTTCTTTCTATGGGAATAATTTTGACCTTTTCACCTTATAACTTGATTTAAATGTATTGAATGCCCACCACAGGGAAATGCCTTTTTTGTTCGCCAAAACTTCTTCATTCCTGACTGCTTTTATTCTTTGTTTGTCAGTTCGTCTTAAGGTTTTGCCGGTCAAAGGAGCCTTATTTATTGTTTTAATACTAAAATATGTGGGTGGGTTTAACTGCTCTACCTTTTAAGGATGTGTAGCTATTGGTTCAGTTTAGCAATCACTGCTGCTGTAGAGAACAGGGAGTCTCCCTGAAGTGTTTCTAGAAATGGGTTTTTGGTCGGGTGCGGTGGCTCACATCTGTAATCCCAGCACTTTGGGAGGCCGAGGAGTGCAGATCACGAGGTCAGGAGATTGAGACCATCCTGGCTAACACAACGAGACCCCGTCTGTACTAAAAAAAAAAATACAAAAAAAGAAAATTAGCCTGGCGTGGTGGTGCACGCCTATAGTCCCAGGTACTCAGGAGGCTGAGGCAGGAGAATGGCGTGAACCCAGGAGGTGGAGCTTGCAGTGAGCTGAGATCACGCCACTGCACTCCAGCCTGGGCGACAGAGTGAGACTCCATCTCAAAAAAAAAAAAAAAGAAATGGGTTTATGTTAGAATGGCTGACAGAATGTTATCCCTTATAAGTATTTTTTTTTCTTTACTCAGGAATTCTACATAAATTCATGTTTATTTATAAGTTCTGCTTATTCTGCCCTTCCCAGCTGAAGCTTGCAAATGGAAAGTTGACATCTGAGTGTGCAGCCTTGCGCTGTGTGGGGCTGATGCCACACATGACAGGGAATAAGCTGCGGCTATGAGGTGTCACCACCTTCCCACCGGAAGGTTAGTTACAAATATCTGGCATTGGATCTGCAAGTGCAAGAAACTCTTCAACCTCTGTAATTTGGTTTCTTGCAATTTCTGTCTCATTATGAAAAACTAAAATAATATCATGGTATGATGTAGTCCAATGAAAATAAGAATTTCTGAGTTTGTCACATCCTACAGTTACCGGCTAATTCTCCTGTACTGTCTCATCTAGTAGTTATGGAGCCATCTCAATTTTGACTAGATTGTAACCATATGAAGATTAAAACACACTTCTTTATTTTCTTTCAATGCCTAACACCTGTTAGGGATTCGGAAAATATTTGTTTGAAAATGACAGGATAGTCCTGTTTTATAATTTCTGAAAGTTTAAGTGACACATTTTACTACATCATATGTTATCATACAGTCATTATTGATCACTCGCTATCTGGAATAACTTGTCAATTAAGGTCAATGGATAATCTTAATGTTTACGGTGAAAAGCATCTCCACATTTTCAGAGGTGAATCAGCGGAGGCTAAAACAGCCTCGAAGCAGATTTTCGCCTTTGAGATGTTTCCATTAATAGGATCAGAAGAACGGAACTCAGAAACAAGCTGACCACAGAATTTACTGCTAGGGGCAAGCAGCTAGCAAGTGCCCTTTGCGGAGTTGATTAGGATCTTGATTACAGCAAATGCATGGTCTTTCAAGCATAAAGAGTAATTCCACTATCTCATTTTAAGTAGATGCTCCCTGAAGGCAGGGGCATCTCACATTTCTTTACGCTTTGCACTCATAGAACTTGAATTAGTGGTAGGCTTTTGGTAAACATCATTTTTTTTTCTTGAGATGGAGTCTCGCTCTATTGCCCAAGCTGGAGCAACTCTCAACTCACTGCAACCTCCACCTCCCAGGTTCAAGCGACTCTCCTGCCTCAGCCTCCTGAGTAGCTGGGATTAGAGGCGCATACCACCACGCCAGGCTAATTTTTGTATTTTTAGCAGAGATGGAGTTTTGCCATATTGACCAGGCTGGTCTTGACCTCCTGATCTCAGGTGATACAAAAGTATTTCAACTAACCTTTAAGTAATAATTGAGAATGTGGTAAGTCTTTATAATAATTAGATTACTATGCTTCTTACTAAAATATTAGTTTGTATTTTGGAAGTTTGCCTACTATACTTCTTCATTTTCTTGAAATTGACCCACTGTTTGGAAGTACCCATTGAAGAAAAAGCATTAAAAAAAGGTGTGCTGATTATCTCGTACCTTCTCTGGAATCTACGTTTCTAAATCTATAAATAGTTTTTAATCTCAATGTGCATTTCTTATCTGTTACTAATGTGTTAGTTCTGATTGAACAATAATGTATTTACTTAATAACGCCAAATTTCCTAAATATATTTTTCTTTGAAATAGATACATTATTTCAAATTTAATCATGACTCAAGGGTTTTGTCTTAAAGAAAACAATCAATATTCAATATTTTCTATTCAGTTCTTTAAATAAAAGATCACCCTATACATATTAACTCGAACCTTTTCACTCTGCAAGCATGCATAACAGCTCGCTGCTTGTGGGGTCTCTGTAACAAGTAGACCTATATGGATGTGTCTCCAGGAATTTATCTGCATAAAGAATGGAAGTCTCTTCTTGGAAAACACTCTTCAGAAGGCATGAGAAAGAGATGGCAATGTAGAATGGTTTCAAGATCATGAGCCAGTCTTCTGAGAGATTGGGCACTGGATTTGTGTGCATTGTGTCTTCGTTCCGATTCATCCTCAAATCCAGCTCTTGACAAATACTGAATCCTACATAGAGACAGGCCATCTTCACAACATGAAAGGATGGCTTCATTAAGGGTCCTAGAGAGCCCTGTAAATGCAGAACAGTGGTGCTCCGAGACCCACTTTGCACCGTATAAAGTAGCTATGAGGGCAGAATTCTCCAGGCTTTAGTGGGAAATAAGTGTAATTTTGTTTTGTGTTGCTTTAAAGGAATACCTGAGGCTGGGCAATTTATAAAGAAAAGAGGTTTACTTAGCTCACAGTTCTGCAGGCTGTACAGGAAGCATGGTGCCAGCATCTGCTTCTGGTGAGGGTCTCAGGAAGCTTCCAACCATGGTGGAAGGAAGAGGGGAGCTGCATGCACAGAGATCATGTGGCCAGAGAGGAGCCAAGGTGGTGGGGAATGTGCCAGGCTCTTTTTACTTAGTGAGCTCTCAGGGGAACCAATAGAGCAAGAACTCTCTCATCACGGCCAGGATGGCACCAAAAACCATTCAAGAGGGATCCACCCCCATAAACTGAACACCTCTCACTAGGTCCCTACTTCAACCTTGGGGACAAAATTTCAACATGAGGTTTAGGGGACAAACATGCAAACTATAGCAGGCCCCAAAGCTTTTAAAGCTTCACAGATCCCAGCGGGCCTTGGGTGGCTGAAGGCTTCACTTCATGAGTGGCAGCCCTTCTGTGTTCTTGAGAAGAGGACAGGCTCTGGTGTGGTTTCGGGGGCTTAAAGCAGAAGCTCATCTGGTTTCAAGGGAGTGGAGGCCTCAGGTGCAGACCACATATTGCGGGGCAGAGCCAGAGAGAAGTCACCTGCAGGGTGCTGCTTGGTTGGTGAGAGGTCATGCTTGTAAGCATGAGGATACCACCTCCCACTTCCATAATATCCAGATATTTGGGGGGAGAGCTTTGCCCCCAGATGGAAGTTGATTTTTGATGATTTCAATTTTAAAACTATACTGAGTAATATGGTTTGGCTATGTCCCCACCCAAATCTCATCTGGAATTGTAGTTCCTATAATCCCCACACATTATGGGAGGGACTCGGAGGAAGGTAATTGAATCAGGGGGCAGTTATTTCCATGCTGTTCTGGTGGTAGTGAGTGAGTTCTCATGAGTCCGGATGGTTTTATAAGGGGCCTCCCCTTCTTCACTCTGCACATCTCCTTGCTGCTGCCATGCGAAGAAGGACATGCTTGCTTCCACTTCCACCATGACTGTAAGTTTCCTGAGGCCCCCCCAGTTCTGTGGAACTGTGAGTCAATTCAACCTCTTTCCATTATAAATTCCCCAGTCTCAGGTATTTCTTTATTAGCAGCATGAGAACAGACTAATACACTGAGAGATCTGTATGTTAATATTGTCACCTGTGCTGTTTATCAAATGTTCTGAAATTGCGGACCTTATAGTCTATTTCAAGCCACGCCATGAGTCAGTGAGATATCTCAAGACAATTTTCCTTCAGTGTAACAGTTTGGAGGAAATTATTTAGTGCTCCCTCAATAAACAAACAAAAATAAATAAATAAATAAAAATAAATAGAAACTATGAAAACACCAGGAAAATGAAGCCCCTGGATGACAGTTGTGCCTCTGACATGTGATGGACCGGAGGAGTGAGCCAGGGACCTACAGAGAAGCCGATGGAATTGACTCAGCAAAACAGAAGTGGAAAAATATTGGTAATGTCCTCAATCAAATAATCCCTATTCCAAGTTCAACAAATGCTACAGAAACTTTATGATTACAATATAAAGGAAAAAACATCTCAAGAGAAATTTAGTCTATGTGAACAGCAACTAAGTGGGCATAGTTTTGAGAAAATGATGGATTTTAAAGTGCTGGGAGCATTTACCCTGGAGTTTGTAGGATTCTTGACAAAGAATTCAAGGACAAAGGAGTAATGGTCCCAGCGCAGAACTCGACCCTGGGCTGAAGGATACTCATGTAATTACCATACTGTAATGCACTCTTACATTTTTAATCTTTTAGACTTAAAAGATAAAACTAAAATGTATTGTATTTGTTATCAGTAAAACAATGCAAAATGAATATGAAAGTGAATATAAATAATATGTTTGACAATATGGGGACAAAATCATAATTAACAGAAAAAAAGGTAATCAGCAAAAAACCAACTAAGCCAAATCAAATTGAGGAAAAAGAGCTCAAAAATACCATAACTGAATTTAATTCTTATATTTTATAGCAAGATAGCTATCTATTTATCTATCTATCTATGTATCTATCTATCATCTATCTATCTATAGTAATATGTGTTCATTATTTACTGTTGGGAGAAAATTCTGGAAAAACTGAGTCAGAAACACTTGAAGTGTTTGCCCCAGCACAACAGCAAAGGGAGTGAGGTGTTCTATTGCCTTCATATCATTTTTTCTATATTATTTTAATGCTTATCACAATAACGACAACAATTAAAAAGCATGACAACATGTCGGTACAATCTGTTCCCTGTTTTTTGTTTGTTTGTTTGTTTTGTTTTGTTTTGTTTTGTTTTTAATGATCTTGGCTGTCCAGAAACAACAATAAGGAGGCAGTTCCCTTGTCGCCCCGACTTTTTGCGCAATGAGTGCAGACGTGGAGCCATGAAGAGAAACCTCCCAGCACCTGGTCGTGGGGCCCCCGCACCTAGATGGGGACCAGGCGCCCTGTCTGACTGACTCTGCTCCTAGTAGGGCAGGGCCTGGGGCACCTCACTTCACTTTTCTGAGCCTGATTTATTCTTATTAAGAATAAAACTCAGAGTTTAATGAGATTTGTGGTTTCCACAATATTTTTGCATGCAGAAACATTTCTTTAAGAGGAATTAGGAAGCCTACAGGCTGTTTTTCACTAATGCTACAACCCACCACAGGGATCAACACAAGCCTTACAATCAAAAGTAATTCTTAAATTTAATTTAGCTCGTGGTTTATGTGTTAACCAAGTATTACATCCTTTTTTATGTAGAGGTGATTTTCTTATTGAAAATAATCAATGGTAAAGAAAAGGTTTTACAGAAATTGCTATTGCACCTGGGAAGCTCTGTTCAGATAGAGTTTTTTTTCCCTTCCTATAGGCAATTCAACTGCTGAAAAAATTAGCTACAAATGTATTGAAGACATGTTTTAAATAGTATCACATAAAAGGCATGATGGACATCAGACTTGGTAACTGTCATTAAAATTGTTGTTCGTATATATATTTTCTAAAAGGTGTATATTTTTATTAAAATGTAGATTATTAATTTCATCTGTGTAAGTCATATTCATCTGAATTATTCAGCTATATATAGTTTAATTCAGCTATGGACTGTGATACTGGATCTTATTAATAGACGGTTAATAGGAGAATGTGAAAGTTCCATTACAAACAAGTTAATGAGAAAGTGAGAATTCCGCTACAGAGCTAGCTCTGAGTGTTTAGAAGCACTGAATAGTTGTAATGACTTTATTCTTCACGTGTAGGAAGTTATCGCTCATGCATTCATTCTTTTTTCTTTAAACAACAAATAAAACCAACTACTCTTCAAACGTCTTGGTATTCCAGGAACCCTCTATTTACCATATATAAAGAACTGCTTTAGGTGATTATCCTGGCTCCTGTGACTGTGACTGTATGTTTTCAAATCAAGCTACACATAATTAATAATAAATTACACACCTACAGTAGATGTGTTTTCTCACATGATGCACAATTGGTTTAAAGCTGTTTAAAATTTCTATGTTATATATATGTAACTGTCTTCAAAACTAAGTTCACAATGCGCCACTTTAATTTCCTTAACTTCTGCTCTGTCATCATTTTGGCTTGTCTACCATTATCCCAGGAGGTTGCCTCTGTCTTTCCTTCTTGGTTTTGCACTGACTTTTTTCCTTTGTTTGACTCATGTCTAATTTCTACCCCTCGATGACCTATCTAAATGGCATCGACATTCCTTACATAGCTGGATAAGCCGTCTTCCTGTACTATGTCAATTCTCCAAATAATCAACAGTAATTCCAAGTTGTGGAAAGCTGGTAGCTTTACCAAAGTTTGTTACCTTATGGAAGGGCAACCTCTGAAACATGTGGGCAGCCGAGAGATGGAAATGGATCTTCACTCTGATCTTGGGTGTAAGACAAGTGAGTGGGAGGCTAGGAGCTCCTGGTTCAGTGGATGACGGTTTCTTAATCACCGATTTTGAAAGGTTGGAGCTCTTCATAATCTCACACCCTTGTCTCACCTCCCAACACACATGTCATTTACTACTTTCTCTGCTACCTTAGATTCAATTTTTTTCACTCAAATCCAAATACAGATTACTCTTTTTCTAATGAGAGGGAATATTTAAGCAAGAATATGATATTATGCCAATTAAATTTTACTTTATTCAGTTGAAACCAGTCTCACATAGAAAGAAGGAAAGAAAAAGAAAGAAAGAAGGAAAGAAATAAAGAAGTAAAAGAAAGAGGGAAAGAAATAAAGAAGAAAAAGAAAGAAAAAGAAAGAAAGGAAAGAAAGAAAAAGAAAGAAAGAAAGAAAAAAAGAAAGAAAGAAAGAGAAAGAAAGAAGGAAAGAAGGAAAGAAAGAAAGAAAGAAAAGGAAAGAAAGAAAGAAAGAAAAGGAAAGAAAGAAAGAAAGAAAAGAAGATTAAGGAAGGAAGGAAAGAAGGAAACACTTCTCCTTGACTAGCGATGTCTATACTCATGCTGTCAGGCTGCAATTTAGACTTGTCACTTAGAGTCCTAATAGAAGCATAGCAAACTGAAAATATTTAAGGGCCGGGCTGAGGGCTGATTCTGAGAAATAGTAAGGTAGCTTCTTCCCTATAACAATCTTGGTGGAAGCAATGTTATCAACTGAATTATAAAAACGCTTATGGCACTTATTGGTTTTTAATTTCCAATTTGATGGAAATATTACTTTTTATATTTTTGCAGAAGTACCAGAATTGTGATCCATGTTTCAACAGTTTTGTAGCTGACTTCATGTATATTTATAATTTTATCACTTTTAGACAGTTAATATATTTTCTAATCTCAGATGCTTAAAAATGTTCTGTCTTATTCCTATCTAATATTAAACTTATGATCTCAGCACCATGTATAAATCATCTGACAATATTCCCAGATGAGCCTATTAATTGGGAGGTTGGTAAGAAATTGAGACAAGAATCAACCTATCTGGTTAACATCTAAAATATTGGAATGTATCATAGTTAGATGAGCAGGACTAACACGAATGTAACTGTATTGCTTTCATTTATCCCCAAGTCGGTATTTATGACACTTGGCCTCCTTCAAAACCAAAGTCATCCAGACAAGGACGTGGGTTCAGGCTGGATAGTGGGCAGTTCCTTCTCTATGCCAGAATAAGTGAGTGATGAGAGGGAGGTGGCCAGCAAACTTTTAAAACACGGATGCATTTAAAGGTAGCTGTTCTTGGGGAAAGTGAGTCCACTCCAGGTGAACTCCGAGAAGCACACAGTACACCCTCCCAGAATAGTCTGTACATGGGCACAGCCTGGTTCACTTACATACCAGCTCTGTCCTCCAATGCTCATTACACACCAGCTCCGTCCGCCAGTGCTCATTACACACCAGCTCCATCCTCCAGTACTCATTACACACCAGCTCCATCCTCCAGTACTCATTATACACCAACTCCGTCCTCCAGTGCTCATTATACACCAGCTCCATCCTCCAGTACTCATTATACACCAGCTCCATCCTCCAGTACTCATTACACACCAGCTCCATCCTCCAGTGCTCATTATACACCAGCTCCATCCTCCAGTACTCATTATACACCAACTCCATCCTCCAGTACTCATTATACACCAACTCCATCCTCCAGTACTCACTTACACACCAGCTCCATCCTCCAGTGCTCATTATACACCAGCTCCATCCTCCAGTGCTCACTTACACACCAGCTCCATCCTCCAGTACTCATTACACACCAGCTCCATCCTCCAGTACTCATTACACACCAGCTCCATCCTCCAGTACTCATTATACACCAGCTCCATCCTCCAGTGCTCATTACACACCAGCTCCATCCTCCAGTGCTCACTTACACACCAGCTCCATCCTCCAGTACTCAGTTACACACCAGCTCCATCCTCCAGTTCTCACTTACACACCAGTTCCATCCTCCAGTACTTATGGCTGCACCACAAACATGCAGCCTCCTGTCCTGTGGTCAGAGCTTGTGTGAGGGTTAAACAGGGTCCCTGTCTCTGGTGAAGGCTATAACAAAAAGTGGAAAAATATGAAATGGAATTTAATCACTCTAACTCTGAACTTGGATGAAACTGTCTGGTCCAAAACTGGCTCCAGAATCAATCAGGTCATCAAGTCACGTGTGCAGTCTAGCCTCTCACGTCAGCTTCAAGGTGGTATCCGGTCTCATGCCAATCAAAAGGCTTCAGCCAGGCGCAGTGGCTCACGCCTGTAATCCCAGCACGTTGGGAGGCCAAGGCAGGTCATCACCTGCATTCAGGAGTTTGAGACCTGCCTGACCAATATGGTGAAACCCCGTCTCTACTAAAAATACAGAAATTAGCCGGGCATGGTGGCAAGCACCTGTAAACCCAGCTACTTGGGAGGTTGAGGCAGAAGAATTTCTTGAACTGGGGTGGCAGAGGTTGCAGTGAGCCGAGATCGCACCACTGCACTCCAGCCTGGGTGACAGAGCGAGACTCTGTCTCTAAATAAATAAATAAATGGTTCACATGGCAATATAATATCTTTCTATATTGGTACTCTTCAATGATGACATAAATTCCTATAGATCAGATGACTCTATTAAATTGGTTTCAGAATTTTTCTTCACTGAAGTTAAATAATTCAAAATTTCCCTCACTTTTATATTTTAAAACATTTAGCTACTCTCTTTATTACTTTGTCATCTTTGAAGGGATCATGAAATAAATAATACTTCCCACTGGCTTTTGAATCAACCAGCATGAACTTGTGATGAAGGTAAAGCTTTGCCATGTTCTAAATGTATTCAAAAGGGTTTACCAAATACCTTCTGGATGGACCACACTTCATGTGATGGGCACAAGAGTTAAAAATGTATTCTGAACTGGCGCTGCCTGGCATTTTAGTATTTTACTCTCTTTAAGTGTATTCTTGCAAAATTCTAAAAATTATCCAAGGTAGTCTATACACGTTTTCAATCTTTAACATAATCTCATAAATAGAAGATGCACATATAAGTAACAATAAATGCTAATGCTGGGCACCGTGGCTCACGCCTGTAATCCCAGCACTTTGGGAGGCTGAGGTGAGTGGATCATCTGAGATCAGGAGTTTGAAACCAGCCTGGCCAACATCATGAATTTCCATCTCTACTAAAAATATAAAAAAATTAGCTGGGCGCCGTGGTGGGCGTCTGTAATTCCAGCTACTCAGGAGGCTGAGGCAGGAGAATCGCTTGAACCCGGGAGGTGGAGTTTGCAGTGAGCTGAGATTGCGCCATTGCACTCCAGCCTGAGTGACAGAGAAAGACTCCGTCTCTCAAAAATAAATAAATAAAATAAAATAAATGCTAATAAAAAGGGTAAGTGATTTTCTTAGCTGAAGACAATGTCATCTTTCTGCATAATGGCAAACACTGAAAAGCAAAGAGGAGTGTACAGGACAACGAGAAACTGTATACAAATGTGGCATCATGTCTGGCTGTAGACATGTGTAGAGATGATCAGAAATCAGCGAAGTGAAACTCACTGGGGATTAGGTGGAGGCTTCTCAACTGAGGTAAGTCCTAGGGGTCATTTTTGGTCAGTTATGACAGAGCAAAATGGGGCAGTACCCCAGAGAGAAAAATAGCAGCCACCATTCCTAGATTTCTTATCTTACTGCTGTATTTTTATATTAGGAGACGCCTTTCCATTTCATATTTATGCCAAAAGTGCCTCAAACAAGCTTTTATAGTATATCTGGATTTTGATAAGCTGCCATAAAAATCACTCAGACTATCTCCAGCCTGTTACCCCCTCTCCCACCAGTTTATTTTGATTTGAGATAGAAATCTATTGTCATTTGAGGTTGCAGTCTCTTCAAGTAAAATGTCATATTTTTGTGGCTGCTTTCAATATTTATTTCCCTTTATTCGCCTTCGGTTTTCAGAAGTTTAATTATGATGTGTTTGTCATGGGATCTGGGGGTTTATCCTCCCTGGGGTTTGCTTAGCCTCTTGAATTGTAGGAGTATATGTTTCTCCAAATTTGAGATGGCTTCAGGCATTATTTTTTCTAATAATTTTTAGTCTCCTTTTCTTTCAGAAATTCCCGTTACATAAATGTTAGTTATCTTGTTACCTTTTTTAAAATTGACACAAAGGTCCTAGGTACTGTTCATTTTTGTGGTCATCGGTCTACTTTCTCTGTCTTGCAGCTTGTTTGGTAACTTCTCTCAATCTGTCCTCAGAGTCACCGATTCCATCTTTGTCGTCTCTGCTAGTGAGAACATCTAGTGAGGCAATTTTCTGCTTTTTAGGATTTTTTGTTTGCTTTTGTCCTTTTAATTTTGGTTAATGCTATCTTTCAGTTCTATATGATTTCACTGTGGGTTTTTCTGGTTATAATTTCTATGTTTTGCTGAGATTTTCTATTTTTTAATGTATTTTAAGTAGATACATCTTCTGTTTTGGCAGTCGCTCCTCTGCTGAGGTGCAGAGGCAGGTCCCGTCGGGCGAGTGTGTGCAGCTTCTCTCTGGGCCTCTGGCACCTCCCTCCCATGGGGGGCCTTGACTCCCAGGGTCTCCTTGTCAGGCATGAAGCTCAGCCTCCCTCGGCCAGGTTGACTCCTTCCCAGGGAAAGTGGGCAGTGACTTGGTTGCCTCGAGCGGGTGGAGGCTGTCCACCTCACTGTACCCTGCTGTGATCAGGGGGGCAGAGTCAAGTGCACCCAGGTCTGCCGGCTGCTGAGGGGTGTGGAGGTTTGGAGCTCGCTGGACCCATCTGGAACCTGCTATACCCACCCTGGTAGGGACTCAGAGCTCCCTGCCTTGCCCACCCCCCAGGCGTGATTGTGCTGCCACTACCTGCTCTGGCAATCAGAGGTGGGAGGGAGGTCCCCTCCCTGCTGGGCATCCCTGACACGGGAGTTGGGTTGTTGTTCTGCTGCGGTCTGGCTGAAGCGGGCTGGGCATTGCCTTCCTTCGGGAGGTGGTCCTTTTCCCCATGACCTGCCTGGGCGTGGGCACTCCTTGGAGCTCTTATGGTCCATGCCTGTTGAAAGTTCTGGGTGGAGGCTTCTGAAACACCTTGTCCAGGATACGTGAGAGGCCCCTAGAAGCCCAGGGACCCACTGCAGTTGGTTCCTCAGTCCCAAGGCCCCCAGGTGACCACGCTTCCACCCTTCAGAGGCCCGCGTATGTCCTGTACTGCTGCTTGTTCTGTGTGTACACAGGGCCCAAGAGCAGTGGGGCTGCTCCGTCTTGGCTGCACACCAAAGTCAGCTGATTTTACCTGTAGTCATGATTTATATGGGGATACCATAGTGCACAAAAGTGTTCTCTCCTCAGGCTTTCTATCAATACAATTAAAATGAACTAAAAATAAATGTCACACTAGAGAAGGGGGTTTCTCTAGAGAAGGGCGTTTCTCTAGTGGGACGTTTAGCTGACTTGGGGAAGGCTAAAAGAAGATTCAAAGATCCGATGTGCAACTGGGCTCCTTTTGACATACAATTTTGTTTTTTACATTGTATTTTCAAGGTCATAATTTTAAATCTGAATCTTATTCTGTGAAAATCATCTCTCCTTATATTTTGACCTGTGTTAAAATGAGGCAGTAATCTATTGCTTAAAAGATGGTTACAGAGCATCGAATAACCCTACATAACCCAATTATGTGCCTTCTCTGAGACCCTGCAAGATATGACAGCTCATGGAAATACTCAGCTGCCAGCTGCAAAGGATCATGGGGAAAGCCCCTGTCCCCATGCTGACCATGGTCTCCGGGAAGGTCCTGATTTTGACTCCATGGAGCCAAGTCTCCATGGACCACTGTGGGCTGCCATGTCGTGTTTTACCTGGAAGTCATGAAAACAGATCGACATACATAAAAAGGTAGTTGGTGCTATTATTTCTCAGTGTAGTCTGAGCTGCAGATCTCCAGTTCAGATTTGAAAGAGCAGTTCCTCTTGTGATTATTCTGAATTCCTTTAAATCACTGTTCTTGAAGAATGAGTGACAGGTAGGAGGAATTTTAACTTTAAAACACATCGAAGCTAAATTAGACAAACATTTGTATTTGAGGATTGAAGATGATTTAGGTAGAATTGCAGCTTCAAATATAGATAATGTAGAAATGGCTTTTGGATGTTATTTTCCATTAAATAATGACAATTTTTTCCTACCTTTGAATGGGAAAAACAGATACACACTGATAATCTTTCAAAAGACAATGTGCTTTATAACCAATGAAATAAAAAGAGTATGCTTATATTAAAACATTTCCTCTACCACACAAATATAGCATTTCCCAATAATTTATTTTATGCCACTGAAAACTATTTTTTTTTTAGATTAAAAGCGTTCTACAATTCAAAATTGAAACTTGTTGTTTGATATAATGCTGTTTTGGTCAACTTTTTAAAATATCTCTTAGAATAAAAAGCAACTTTGACATACGCTCTCAAGTCAATAAAGTAATTTTTTCTTCTCTTTTTATTTATGTTCAGAGACTATGTCCTGAATTAAAGAATCTTAGTTAATGAGAATGCGAATAATCCCTATTTCATGTGTCTCCTTCATCTGTTGTTATGTGTTTGGAATCCAGCTTCTCATACTTAGGAAGCCCTGTTGTAGTTGTCATTTTAGCTGTACTTCATGCTCTGTTCAATCTTTTCTTGAGCAAGTTCATCCCAGGATATTGTGCAATTCAGTTCAGCAAATATTTACTGAACAGAGAGGCACCATCATGAGGGGTACAGAACTGAGGACTGTGTTCAGAAATGCTAGGGGAATACTGGAGACATGCACACTAAATCTGACTTGATATTAGAGAGCTTTTGGAGAAAGTTTAAAATTGAGCTGGGTTTTGAAGGATGGTTGGATTTGAGGTAAATGGAAGTGCAAATCAATGTATTCAAGATAGAAGGTGATACAGGAGAAAGACAAAGTGTGGTAAATCCTAGATCAAAAATCATTTTCAGTGGAATAGAGATGAATAGAAAGTAGTCTCAATATACAAGCTTGTGAGGTTGAGCCCGTGTACAGACAACTTCAAATAGAAGAATAATGACTCTGTAATTTATTTAATGGACACTGAAGAATTATGAAAGCTTTGCAAAAGATAGAAACAGATGCTATCTTAAAATGTCATCTCAGACATGTTTTAAATAAAACCACCGTGACTATTGGGCACTGACTCAGCTCTCGTCCACACCAACAATGAAAAACCAGAAATGCTAGTCAATTCCATGATCATGTCTTTCAAACTGTAAGTAGATAACTAGAAATCAGTAAAATGAGAAAAAATGAGAAGCGACTATTTTAAGCATTTTACTTTTATGAAGGAAGTATTTCAGAATCAATTTGTTAATTTCTGCCAAAAAAAATTCTTTTAGGATTTTTATTGGAATTGCCTTAAGTTACGGATCAACTCAGGGAGAACCGAATTCTTAACAACATGAATTTTTTCATTAATGAATGTTTCATCTATTAATTTACGTCTTTTAAAATTACTTTCATAAATACTTTATGGTTTTCCATATGCAAATCCACAAATATTTTCTTAGAAATGACCCTCAATATTTTATGTTTTTAAATTGTTATAAATGTTATTCTTTAAATGTTAATTTCCATTGATTCTTTGCTAACATATAGGAATACATTATTTCTTAACATTGCCTTTATCCAGTGATTATTTATATTCATTGAGATGTTTATATGGATGATCATGTGTTCTGCAAATAAAAACAATTTTAAAACATTTTAAATCTATATTCCTATTTTTAATTTTTGTCTTATTACACTGACTAAAAGCTCCTGTACAATGTTGAATAGAAGCCGTGAGAGCAGGAATCTGCGTTTTCTCCATCTTTCAGGGGAAAGCACTTGCTCTTTCCCCGTCAGGTGCGGTGGTAGCTGCTGGGCAAGGGGCCAAGTTGTCTTTTCGGTATGTAGATGCTCAGTTTCTCCAGAAACATTCGTTGCAAAGTGTATCCCCTTTCCAGGGATTCATCTTGGTCTTATCGTTGAAAATGAGTTAACCCTGTATGCATGACTTTAAAATGAGTATTGGTTTTAGCTTGTCAGGGAAATTGATCATTTCTGAAATAGTGCTTCTTTATTCCAATAATTAATTTGGTGCCCCTTTTGAAAATAATTTTGACATCTCTGTTGAGAGTCCCCATATGTTCATGCAACACTGTTTCCACTGGATCTCTGACGTATTAACCATCGTTGTTACAGTTTGGATTTCGTCGTTCTAGCATCTGGGCCATTTCTGCATATGTGTCTACTGATTGATTTTTATCTTAAAAATTAGCAGTTTTTATTCTTTCTGTGTGTGGGAAGATCATTTGATATTTAATTGAATTCTGGACGCCATGTATGGAAGAACAGTAAAAACTGCGGAAAACAGCCTTTGGGCCTAGAAGAGCAAGCCTGGCTTCCTGTCAGGCCTTTAGTGGGAGGCAGGGCTGTGCCAATCCAATGGGCATCGTATCAGTCCATTTTCACACTGCTGCTAAAGGCATACCTGAGACTGAGTAATTTATAAAGAAAAGGAGGTTTAATTAACTCACAGTTCCGCGCGGCTGGGGAGGCCTCACAATCATGGCGGAAAGCAAAAGGAATGTCTTTTTTTCTTTTTTGAGACTGAGTCTCACTGTGTCACCCAGGCTGGAGTGCAGTGGTGCAATCTCAGCTGACTGCAACCTCCTTCCATATTCAAGCAATTCTCCTGCCTCAGCCTCCCGAGTAGCTGGGATTACAGGCGCACGCCACCACGCATGGCTAATCTTTTGTATTTTTAGTAGAGACTGGGTTTCACCATGTTGACAAGGCTGGTCTTGAACTCCTGACCTCAAGCAATCTGTCTGCCTCGGCCTCCCAAAGTGCTGGGATTACAGGTGTGAGCCACCACACCTGGCTGAAAGGCACGTCTCACATGGCGTCAGGCAAGAGGGAGAATGAAAACCAAGTGAAAGGCGTTTCCCCTGATAAAACCATCAGATCTGGCGAGACTTAGTCACTGCCATGAGAAGAGTATGGGGGAAACCGCCCCCATGATTCAGTGATCTCCCACCGGGTCCCTCTCACAACATGTGGGTATTATAGGAGCCACAATTCGTGATGAGATTTGGGTGGGGACACAGCCAAACCATATGAGGCATTAAGTGGGAGTGGGGTTGGGTTTTACTGTTGCAGTCACTTCACCCTTGCAGGGCAGTCCTGTGACCCCTCCTGTGTGTGTGTGTGGCTCTCACCTCGTGATCATCCTTCAGCCTGGGATGTGGAAAGGTTGTTCTCATGCTTCCTCTTCTGCCTTCGGCTCACTGTGGCGGCTGTGATGCTCACCATGGGGTCTGTGTGCACCCACTCCTGAGCTCTGTGTGCGCTGGCCCATGCAGGAGCTGTCCCTGCTCTCCTGACACAGCCTTAGCCTCAGGTGGCCTCGAGCTCCTGGGTCTCAGGGAAGAGCCCCCTTAGCATCTCTGTCCCTTGTCCCATCACAGCCAGACTTCCACTGTATCTGAGGCTGGTCGTGGGCAGCACAGAACTCCCCGTCCCTTCTCCAAAAACTTCAGACCTCATGTGCAGTGCAAGTTGCTGGGCCCAGAGGTTTCTTAACAAGCCCTCAGGTCAGAGTAAGTCTCTTCTGGCAATAGCAGGTCTTGCCTGGGCTGGTGGGGAAGAGCCCTGGCTCAAGTCCACGCTGGCCAATCTGTGAACTGCTTGCCACTCTTAAAATATGGCGAGTGTGACCGTGGGCCTAAATTTTACATTTTATTCCATCAAAAAAATGGATTTGTGAAAACTGATGTTTGATGAAATCATTAGGTACTTTGGAAATGCATATGTAAATTACTTTTTCAGTTGCAAATTTTATGAAGACTCAAATTGGATCAAACATTTCTGGTGAAAATTCAGCGTCTGAATTGAGATATGCTCTAAGCACAAAACGCACAGATTCTTAGAGACCACGCAAGAAATGAATGCAACATCATAGTAATAATTTTTACATCGTTCACATGTCAAGCCAATGATAGTATGAGGGACGCCAAGGGGGATTGATCCATAAACATTACATTGATTCTGGGATTTTTAAAACTATTTTGGTCACAATTGCCTGCCCCAGCTCTGTGTTATGTTTCACAGACATCACCCCCTTTGGCAGTGCCAGGGTGCTTCCTAGGCCAGGATGTCATCTGGCGTTCATGGTACGCGTCTCTGCACTGTGGCGAGATTGCTGCCACCATGTGACAAAGGTGGCAGGAAGCTTCGAAACTTTTTGTTGTTGTTGTTACCAAGCTATTGATTTCTTTTACAGATGCTGCAGCGGTGCTGGTGCTGTGCAAACTAATAAGGCATTCCCACCGGTGCCATTCCCATTCCTGAAAGGAGGCTGGAGTGAGGACCAAGCATTTTATGGGCTTTTACATTTTTCCTGAATATACTGTGCTCATCCCGCAGCCCACAGAGACTCACCTCAGGCACCAATGAAAAGAAAAGTCAGATACATATGTGGATTGAGGGAGAAGCAGAGAGAGAGAGAGAAAAGAAGAAGAGGAAGACGAAGAAGATGAAGAAGAAGAAGAGGAAGAAGAAAGAAGAAGAAAAAGAAGAAGAAGAAGAAGAAGAAGAAGAAGAAGAAGAAGAAGAAGAAGAAGAAGAAGAAGAAGAAGAAGAAGAAGAAGAAGAAGAAGAAGAAGAAAGAGAAGGAGGGGGAGGAGGAGACAGAGAGAGAGAGAAGGAGGGAGGGAGAGAGGGACACAGAAAGACAGAAAGAGGGGAAGAGAGAGAAAGAGATTTCCCCATGGTTCATAGTGTACCCACATAAAAAAGCAGGCACAGGCACCCATTTGTCTAGAAGAGGGAAACTTAATTTTAGCCAGGTCAGTGTCTTTCCCCACAAACGCCTAAAACCTGGGCTGCTGACTCCAGATTTGCATTCCTAGTGTTTCGAAATCTCTACACAAACATCTCCTGGGTGGTTTCTCTTTCCAACCAAAGCCTGTGTCTCAGCTTCTGGTGTACATCTCTCCGGTTCACAGAAAGTTGGCTACTTTGCGGGGTGCTTCTATTTTAATGTGTTTCAAATATAGAGGTCATTCGGGACAGAAGACATTAAAGATGAGAGCTAAGACCTCCCTTGAAAAGACTGAGTCTACCCAAAGACATTCATTCTGGAAAGAGGATAGATTAACAGGTAGGTAAATAGATAGATAGATAATAGTTTGACAGGTAGATAGATAATAGATAGATGATGGGTAGATGATAGAAAATAGGTAGATAGATGATAGATAGATAGATAGATAGATAGATAGATAGATAGATAGATAGACAGACAGACAGACAGACAGACAGATAGATAGATAGACAGACAGACAGACAGATAGATAGATAGACAGACAGACAGACAGACAGACATATAGATAGATAGAGAGATAGACAGATAGATAGACAGACAGATAGATAGACAGACAGATAGATAGATAGATAGACAGACAGATAGATAGATAGACAGACAGATAGATGGATACATAGATAGATAGATAGATAGATAGATAGATAGATAGATAGATAGATAGATAGATAGATAGACAGACAGATAGATAGATAGATAGATAGATTATAGACAATCTGTCGATCCTGGGACAAGGGACTGCGTGTGTAGTGGGCCTCTGGATGGGGGGCTTCTTGTCCTTGTGCCTTGTTCCTTTGGCTGGGCTCGGAGGATTCCAGTTTTGTGTAGTGGTTGTCAGGAAAGTGAGGAAAAGCTGGCTGGTG
>NW_012105176.1:466908-476649 GCF_000951045.1 Mandrillus leucophaeus
AAAGTCAGAATCCACAGGGCCCCCGAGTGTTGGTACAAAGAGGTGGAAGAGGTGCCGTGGCAGGAAAATTAGAGTGTAGTCACGTGAGGCAGGCAATTCAAATGAAAAATGCAAGGCACAGCACTGGCTACTGCTGACCTCTGGTCATTTGTGTCTTTGTTGGCTGTGCCCCTGTGCGGAGACAATAGAATCCAGGACTGGGGAGGAAGGGGGACTTCTTGGAGGGAAGAGTTACCGTTCAGAAGTTGAGCCTTCACAATGGAGATCAGGACTGAAAACAGAGTGAAAGATGCCATCTCTCTCTTTTTTCATCCAAAGAAGCTCAGGACATGTTTTTGCATGACGACGATTATGCTTCCACCATTTTCCAGACTTCTCCTCCTGCACTCTGTCCATCTTTACGAGAGAATGAAACACGTTGGTGAGTCTCTGTGGTCTGGAAATATCAGCCATGATCTGGGGAAATGCTGGATATCCACAAGTGTAATGACACATTCCATCAAAACTGGAGATGAGGTCAGGATGCAGTTTTGTTAAAAACATAAGGTTACACGGATGCAGTAAAAAGTCTGCAAAGAAGCTAACAAACAGTGATGTTGTTTGTACTTTCTGTACTTCATGCATTTCCTGCAGTGAATATGAATTACCTTTCTAATCAGAAAAACAAACAGTTGCAAAAGCAAGCCGCCTGGTCATCTCTGTGTTTTTACACCATGAGGTTTAAAATGAGGTAATCTCATATTAGTCCTCATTGTTTATTAATGATGAAAAGACATTTATCTGATATCTCTTTCACAGGAAAATATTTGCATTTTCAAAAGGAATTTCTGCTGTCTCTCTTCTTAACCTAAGATCCTGGTTGAAATTTCAATGTAAGAAGTGTTTGGCTCAGTCGTCACATTTTTTGGTTTTTTTACAGGACTTCTTTAAAGAACAGTAGTTACTATTCTCTCATTTGATGGTTATAGATTTGAAAGCACAAACAGCAGAAATATCACTGTAAATGAGATTTAGATTTCCCAACTTTTAGCTCCATCTTGCCAACTCTTAGGAACGTCACCCCTCATCAATTTTGTTATGATTTAAGAATCACAGAACAATCTGGCTGTCCCTTCCGACAAACTTAATCCCCAAATGCCTGCAGAGTCTTTCTTTATCATTAGCTTTCCCCATTAAAGATGTACACACTGTCAGTGTTTTCTGCTTAACACAGGCATCAGCTGAGCAGGGAACTGAATGTGGCTGCCTCTATAAATCTGCCTGTCTAGATTTGCGCGTGACTCTCATCCTTCTTCCTAAACGAGGAGCAACGCAGAGCTCGCTGCAACCTACGGAAGCAGGATCTGGAAGAAAGGGAGAGCAGACACATTAACTACTGCCTACCTCTCTCCATATCAGAGCTGTAGAGAAAACCCAAGCTGAACTTCAGCTCATTCTTAGGGCAGAATTCCCAGAATTACAAAAGCCGTGTGGAGAGGTAATTGAATATACTTAGATTTAGGTCTTAATTACCTTTTTGATGGGAGATTTATCTTTAGCATGGTATTTTGATAATACAGCCTGACCAATTATTTTCAGTGATCTCCCACCATGTTAAGGAAATACAGATGGTAATTTTGAGATAAGTAAGTCCTGTGGGAATAATGTTCTAAAAGAGGACCAGTGATGGCAGGGTTTTAGTTATATTTTCACCAGTACTGAAGCACTCCCAGACGACTGGCTTTGAACAATGCCTTGCTCGTCTTTTGCTTCCGTGTCTGTTGGATGTAAGAGATAGTCATGTGATGTGGGAGGATAGGGAAGGCTTTAGCACTTAAACGTACGAAAACTGTGCATTAAAGCCTTTAACACTTAAATTTATGGAAACTGTACTTGAAAACCTTTTTTTTTTACGAAAAGAAAATTGAACTAATACCACCCATCCTTACTTAGACGCACAGAGCATTAAGGTGGAAATAGAACGCATGCAGAAGACATTCACAGGCTGGAAAAATACAACAAATGCTCCTGAAAGCAAGCGTTAAAAGCCAAGGCTGCACCCTGAAGTGCCCAGGGCTCCTGCCGCACTCCCCTCGGATGGTGAGAGCTTGCAGCTATGCGCTGCATCAGACACCCAGTGTGTCCTCATGAGGCGGAGCAGACCAGAAAGGAGGCCCTCCCAGGCCTCAGCAAATCCAGAACCACGTCTAGGACACTCTTCAGCCGGGCGAGAAACCTCTGTCATGGGAGCAGTGCAGGAGAATTGTCACCCTTCAGATGAAAGGAGAAACACAATCATGTCAGCCTGCTGACAGTTCTCAACAGAGCGCTTCTTCAGCTGGGCTGGTGAGGTCCAGGACACATTCTCCTTTCCCCTGTCCCTGCAGTGCACCTTCCTGCCTGACTCAGCACTCTCTGGTGACTGGGTTTGGCTGCTGGAGTCTGTGATGCACCTTGTCAGGGTGGGAGGATCAAAGGGTCATGGTGTGAAGTCAGGTCCTGTGACCCAGCAGAGTGAGAACCTGGTGCCCACCCTGCCCTCGAGGAGTGAGTAGAGATTATATTAGTCCGTTCTCACACTGCTAAGACATACCTGAGACTGAGTTATTTATAAAGGAGAGGTTTAATGGACTTAGTTCCACATGGCTGGGGAAGCCTCACAATCAAGGTGAAAGGCAAAGGAGTAGCAAAGGCAGATCTTCCATGGCGGCAGGCAAGAGAATGTGTGCAGGGGAACTGCCCTTTATAAAACCATCGGATCTTGTGAGACTCATTATCACGAGAACAGCACAGGAAAGACCAGCCCCCATGGTTCAATTACCTTCCACAGAGTTCCTCTCCCAACACATGGGGATTATGGGAGCTATAATTCAAGATGAGATTTGGGTGGGGACACAGCCAAACCACATCAGAGGCAATGGCTCCTCACAAGACCCTTGCTTCGCCCTGAGTGGGGTCCTCTAAGGAGAAGTCATGCCCTGATGGGGGCACATGCTCTGCAGGGATGTCCCTGGGCTTTTGGTTCTCCAAAACGTCACTAGGGATTATGTTTTATGGCACACTCAACACATAGGTTTTGTGTAGTTCCATCTGTGATCTGATTCCCTTTCCTGTTTTAGTGATTTTGGGGAATGTTTACTGTCTCAAGCCCTCACCATGTTTGGGTTTATTTGATAAACATGGTGAAGCTTTACGTGTACAGCCCTGAAGTAACAATCCATTGCTGAATCGCATTTCTTCCAGGACTGCTTCATTGGAAGGAGATTCTATGACCTGTTCCGTGATCCCCACGACTGGGTCTGGAGATGGGTGAGGTGAAGTAGCTGGTGAGGGGCAGCCTCCCATAAAAGGTGACTTTATGCTGAGTGGTGAAGGATGAGTAGAGGTTGGATAGGTAAAGAAGGAAGCATTGGAGGCAGGAAAGCCTCCAGTGAAAGGAAGAATATCTCACAGTGAGTTCTGGAGGTGGGAGATGGTCCTGAAGAGGCATGCGAGGGTCAGACCCAGGAAGGTTTGCTCACCTCCTTAGGAACTGGCAGACGGTCCTGAAGAGGCATGCGAGGGTCAGATCCAGGAAGGTTTGCCCACCTCCTTAGGAATTTGGACTTCCACCTGAAGGCATGCGAGGGTCAGATCCAGGAAGGTTTGCCCACCTCCTTAGGAATTGGGACTTCCACCTGAAGGCATGCATTCTGTGTTGTGATCTGTTTCTTCAGTGTTCTTCTCCCCAGCAAGATACAGAATTCCCTGAGAGGATGGGAGGTCTCTGCTTTATGTCTGTACTAATTGCAGGCAGTGGAGAGCTGGCACACATTAGCTTGCCAGTTTTTCTGTTACTTTTAAACAAATATTTGTTTGATTCAAAGGACTCAGCAATAAGATGATTAATTCTTCGTATAAACACTGTAAATATGGGGGGAACAAGAACTTGTAGAGGAATGGGTTTCTCCAAAACACTAATCTACAGTCATTTTCAGAGATGTTGTAACAATCTCAAATTAGATGGGCAAACATGGAGATTTTAAGACAAAATCTGTGGCAGGTTTTTGTGTAAGGTATTAAAATGTCTTTATTCATTGCTTCCACTTACTACCTATATAACTTATGTTACATTTCTGGAGAACGTGAACTGTAAAAGTTCTGGTTGTTCTAAAAATTGCATTGTTCATTTGTTCATTTGCTCCAGGCACTATTGAGGTTCTATCTGCTCAGTGTTTGACTGTGACGTGTGTGTACAAACTGAACATCTTCCTGGTGTGCAGTTGGAAAAATACCACGCGGGGAATCTCCAAATGTGGTTTTCTTGCTGACTGATGTCAAAGAAATTCAAGAGAAAAACAAAAGTCAGAGTAAGCTGTATAAATCTGTTTTTGTACCTTAGAATGTTCCATCTCAACCTAAAGAATCTTTAGAATTCCCATTCATCATACATTTCTACTTTTATGAAATATTTATTATATTTTATACAAGGCAAAATAACTTCCCGTTAAATTTATTTATTTGAAAAAATTGTATTGCATGCATCACAAAACCCCAGGTTACTTTAAAATCTAAATGGATAATGGAAATGAAACCGACTCAATATGGTTATTTTAACAGAAACATCTGTTCTCCATTTACTATTTTTACCATGTTTCTTCACTTAGAAATGTTTTCCGGGTTTGAAGAATATTGTGCATTGGTTCGTTTCACATTCTTGCTCCTGAATTCTATGCAATCACTGACGTGCTATTCTAGGTAAAGCTTATCCACCTCTGCGAACCCTGTGGGTGTAAAGCTTCCTGGCTTTGGTGATTATCAGACAATCCAATTTGGCCATGAATCAGCTGAGCTCACTGTTCATATGGAATGACTTTTCTTGCAAAATGAAAACTCTCCCAAAATTAAGTTCATAAAAAAATTTAGAATCCTCAGAACTTTCATTGGAAAGTCCCCAAGAGATTATCTGTCAGTTGTCCCAATTAATCAAGGAATTCCTACAACCGCCTAAGGAAACCAGCTACCTCTAGACAATGACTTTGGGAGACACCCTGTTTATTTGTCAGCAGTTTTAACTATTCGTCATAGGGTCTTAACTATTGACCACTGAATTTTATAATGTCACAAAAATGTGGTTTCTCTCTTAAAATTCACCAGAAGCAATAGAGAATATGCTTGGCAGAACATAACTGTAGGAATCTAGCCTTTGGAATTAACTTTTGCACAAGGTTATGCAAATAACTTCACAAAATGAAGCCTTTGCCTATGGGAAAAAGATGTCTTCATAGGAATTACCTGAAAGAAAAAGGGTTTTCCAAGAGCAAGTTTTGCCATCTTCTTCTGTCCTTCTCTTCCCTCCCCACAAATACACACACATTGCAGGGTGGGACCCAGATTTGAAATTACTTTATTTTCTCTTCTCTTGTTGTGTATTTACATATTGCTAACACCGTTCACACAAACAGTATGTAAAGAAATAAATAGAGCCAGGCATGGTGGCTCACGCCTGTAATCTCAGCACTTTGGGAAGCAGAGGCAGGCGAATCACCTGAGGTCAGGAGTTTGAGACCAGACTGGCTAACATGGTGAAACTTGCTCTCTACTAAAAATATAAAAAAATTATCCAGGCGTGGTGGTGGGTGTCTAATCCCAGCTACTCGGGAGGCTGAAGCAGGAGAGTTGCTTGAACAAAGGAGACAGAGGTTGCAGTCAGCCGAGGTTGCAGTGAGCTGACACGGTGCCACTGCACTCCAGCCTGGGTCACAGAGTGAGATTCCGTCTCAAAAACAAACAAACAAACAGAAAAGAAAACCCAAAAAACAGAAACAGTACTTGCAGCGTATTAAGTGTCTGTGCTTTTCTTCAGTTTTTAATCAAGTGAGAAAGCTATTCATTTCTTCTGTGACTTCAAATAATGGCTGTCATTCTCTACATTCTACGTAGAATATGAACATCCCAAGATTAAAAGTTTTAATATGAATTTGATATCCAAGAAAGCAGAAAATATAAAGTATTAAATAGAGGCAGGGAAATCAACAATTATAATATTCCAAATATACTGTGTGAATTTACACCAAGGCCTTGACTTCAGTCAAAATCTTTAAAGAAATTACGTATTTTAAGATATTTCATTTCAAATTAAGGTTTGAAAACACAAGGGAACATATGAGTGAAATTCTAAGAAATAATCAAGCTTCACTTAAATATGATAATAATCCTGCAAGTGTTGATTATGATCATCTCACCCACAGAGAGATTGTTGGGCTCTAGGTACTCTTCTATGGAGGAAATTTTGTGCTATAAAAGAATGAAGCTAACTGTAAGTTACATAATCTTTTATTTACAAATAGTTGTGGGTTTTTTTTTTCGGCTTTGTAAAATGTAGTTTGTTCAGAAAAATAAATAACAAAGGTTTATCTTGTAATTTTAATAGTGAAGTGTCTATTATGTAGGGATGGTTCCAGGTATTTAAATCCTGATGGGTCTAAGGAGAATTAAATTACCCTTATGGATTACAGCCCAGAAAAATTATGCAAGGAGAAAAACAGAAAAAACAGAAAGAGGAGATGTAAACATGAAGATAATCCTAGACACAAAGAAAGGAAGTGACCAGGCCTGGTGCAGTGGCTCATGCCTGTAATCCCAGCACTTTGGGAGGCTGAGGTGGGCAGATCACTTGAGGTCAGGAGTTCGAGACCAGTCTGGCCAACATGGTGAAACCTCGTCTCTACTAAAAATAAAAAAATTAGCTGGATGTGGTGGCAGGCACCTGAAATTCCAGCTACTCAGGAGGCTGAGAAAGGAGAATCACTTGAACCCAGGAGGCAGAGGTTGCAATGAGCCGAGATCATGCCATTGCACTCCAGCTTGGGCAAGAGAGTGACACTCCATCTCAAAATAAAATAATAAAATAAAAAAGAAGAGACCAAAGCTGGGGCTGTTCTTCAGGAAAACAAGTTATCCAGAATAGTTTTTGTGTATTTTGCATGTCTACTATTTTTCATTTAATAAAAGCTTATTTTCATATTAAATTGAGATAGTTTGGTTTTTAAGATGAAGTGTTTACTAATGTGGGACGCATTTTCAACATGAGGGCTCCTCCATCATGGTCCACTTGAGTCTTCTGGAAAATAATTTGATATCAATAGGTCATCTATTCTTTAAAAAAAAGCCATATAAACAAACTTTTCACTTTCTTTTAAACTTGCCGTGAGAATTTTCACTTAAGATCACGGTATTGTGTGGTTTAAAAAATCATTTTGTTCTGGTCAATTGTAATGGAATTTGTCTACAAAAATGTAGGCAAGTTGAAGCGGGATTGTTTCCGAAGGAAATTGCTGGATTTCTCTGCATCTATCATAAGCTTCATTCTCGTCTTTTACAGGAGCCTTCATAGGAAAAAGCGTGTTTCACTACCCCCATCAGCTTTGCCTTTCATGTGGGCGTCATAGAGTGACTGAGGTGACTGGCTCCACAAATAGCATCAAAAGTACACGATGGAATGATTCTCTTCAATGCTAAAATTGTGTGGCTTGTGAAGTTTCTAAGTCATTTTCTAGCTTGCTTATTGACCATCAAAGATAAAAGAACTCTCAACTTAATGTTATTATGGATGTCTTTTACTTTATTTTATTTCTTCCACAGACTTTAAAGAATGTAGCCTTTTAAGTTTTGCATAGACATGTTTATATACCCATATACACACCACACACACATACATGTACATATATAATAGATGTAAAGTCAGGTTTAGATGGATATCAGGATAGTTCAGACTTAGGACTTGAGCATCCCTAATAAACTTTTATCAAACAGAATCATAGCCATTTCACATCAACATAAGTAATGACAAGATAATTAGAATAGAAGTATCTAAAGAAGCTCCTTTTCTTTTGAATGGGAGAATTCTGAGTAGTAACTTACTAAAGATTTTGGCTAAACATCTATATGCAGGTAAAAAAAATCCATACGTAGATAGAGAATTATTAATAATACTGATTATAACTTATAAAATCTGATACTTATAGAGTACATATAATACACCAACAATTCCCAATGTCTCCCCAAAATGATCACCTAAGTCACACATCATTAAGTCCCCCTTAGAAATAAAGGCTGTGAGACTTAGGGATGAGTAAGTCCAATGCTTTACTGTGTAGCTACTAAGTGGTATGTCTGGGATTCCAACCATGGTGTGTTTAACTAGAAATCACATATTCCTTTCTTGCTGATGAAAATAAGAAACCTTCTAGGTGGACTGTGGAAAAAGAGAAGCAATCTGAGACAGTAAGAATCTATTTCACAACAAGGAGAGAAGGCACCACATTCCTAGTTTAATTCTCACTCCTTCCCAGGGGATGATATGACTCCTACCCCCAAATGTGCATGTTGGCCATTTCTTCTGCAATTTTCCACTTGTCTATGAATATTAATGAACTAATTTACAGTAGTTTTAGCAACTGATCAGTAATTTACTTGTTAGAATTTGTTTTTTGAAAGCCACAATAATGGCAATAATAACAAATGTAAGAAAACAGGCATTGGTCATTGGACTGGGAGACAGATGGTAGCAGCAGTTTCTCTGTTATTATTTGACAATGAATAAACCTCCATTAGCATTCCACTGCTAGAATATATGGCTCCTGGCATAGGGAGATGCACACAAAAGACTCAGGGCTGTGTTTGACATGGAGGAAGCATTCAGTCAAGGTTAGCTGGATGCAAACGTTTCCACGTCAGACAAGCTAACCAATCATCCACTATTTGAGAAACGTTGAATGTCTAGCATCAGGCAGTCCTCTTGATTTGGACATCAGAATTTTACAAATGCACCTCTGAGGTTGCATCATCTTTTGATTTTTTTTTTTTTGCACGGTATGAGCTTACAATATGATTTATTGTTCCCATCAAAACTTCTAGAAACCTTTTGCACATAAATTGCTGTTTGAGTCTTCCCTGACTCTACACGTGTAATATTTTTAGTTTCTGTCTAAATTATGGATTTCATTTTAGTTTTTCCATTGTCAATTGAAATGCTTATTGCACAAAGGACACATACACCAATGCATTCTCCTTGAGGAAAGCACCAGACAATGTCCTATGTACCCTCCGTTTCCCATTGTGCCCCCCGTACGCTAGTACAGACTCCTCTTCTCTCCCATTGCCTCTTCTGGCAGGGTATTCCCTGCCCATCTTTTACAGGCACTCACACAAAGGTGACCTCACAGAGAATGTATGGAAATTCTTCTTTAAGATGAAGAATTATACACTGGTTTGTCTGTTGTTTTGCTTTTTTGGATTTGCTTTAATTAATAGACTAATTTTTAGAGATGTCTTAGATTTACAAAACAATTGAGCAGAAAACACAGAGTTCCCACCTACTCCTTAACCCCCCACTTCATCTTCACACAGGTTCCCCTATTCATCATATCTTGAGTGGGTGCAGTGCATTTGTTACCATTGATGAACCAGTGTTGACACATTGTAGTAAAGTCCATACTGTACATTGGCGTTCACTTTTGTGCTATAGGTTTTGACAAGTAGGTACTGACACGTTCTTAGTATCGTACAGAATAGTTTCACAGTCCTAAAAATCCACTGTGATCTGTTTATCCATTCTTTGCCCTTCCCCCACTTTCCTGGCAGCCTCTAATCTTTTTACTACCTCTATAGGTTTCGTTTTCCAGAATGTCATATTGTTGGAATTCAACTGTATGTAGCCTTTTCAGATGCACTTCGTTCACTTAGTAATGTACATGTATATATATTTATATATTTATTTAA
>NW_012105176.1:477039-489451 GCF_000951045.1 Mandrillus leucophaeus
CAGAGTGTCATATAGTTGCAGTCATATAGTATGTAGCCTTTTCAGATTGTCCTTTTTCACTTAGTGCTATATATTTAAGGTTCTTCCATGTCTTTTCATGGCTTGATAGTTTATTTCTTTTTGCTGAATAATATTCCACGGTAATATTATTTGCAGTATTAGAAAACACCACAGTTTGTTTATCCATTCACCTACTGAAGGGCACCTTGGTTGCTTCCCAGTTTGAACAATTATCAATGAAGCTGTTGTAAACATTTGCTTGCAGGTTTTGGTGTGCACATAAGTCTTCAGCTCCTTTGGGTGAGTAACAAGCACTGTGATTCCTGGTCTGACCAGGAATTCTAACACGTCACATCTCAGTCTTCTTTTGAGGCTTAGTCTGTCTCCTCAACTTGTGGTTGGGTGTGTGTGGTTGTCTTTTTGTATGCCTTAGAAATTTTTTAAAGCTGAGTAAACCTAAGACCTAATTATAGGTCTTAATGTGAAATGTGTTTCCCTCCTAACTCCTCACCCCCAGTTCGGCAAGGCTCTCTGTAATAGTAGGAGAATATGGCCAAGCGCGGTGGCTCATGCCTATAATCCCAGCATTTTGGGAGGCCTAGGCGGGTGGATCACGAGGTCAGAAGATTGAGACCATCCTGACTAACACGGTGAAAATCCGTCTCTACTAAAAATACAAAAAAATTAGCCAGGCGTGGTGGTGGGCGCCTGTAGTTCCAACTACTCGGGAGGGTGAGGCAGGAGAATGGCATGAACCTGGGAGGCAGAGCTTGCAGTGAGCTGAGATCTCACCACTGCACTCCAGCCTGGGCGACAGAGTGAGACTCTGTCTCAAAAAAAAAAAAAAAAAAAAAAAAGAAAAAAAGTAGGAGAATATGACTGACAAAACTGCATGTCTCAGACATTATTTAAGAAGAAGTCTCTAGGGAAACCCAAAGGCAACGGAGGAGACAAAAGCAAGGACATCATAGGGAATTTTACCCTCTAACACACACAGCTATAGCAAGAAGTAAGCACAGCCTCACTCCTAGTCAGATCAACACAAAACCTCACGCTAAAGGCCTGTTTACCTCAGTTCTTGGTACTGAGTACAACTTATTCAGCTTTAAAAAATTTCTAAGGCATACTAAATACTAAATTTTCATCAAGGGCAATTATTTTATTAGAGGTTAACAGACTGGAGATTTACAAAAGCCTAACTGATACCAAGAAAGGAAAACATGTTTTCATGTTCTAAATAGATCTGCTGATCTATTTGTCTGTTCTAAACAAATACTATCCCTTTGAATTAAAAAAAAATTCTTATACTGTGCTGAGATATCTGTTAGGATGGATCTCAACTATTTGTTTTATTTGTTGTATATTGTATTATTGTGCACATTTATTCCTCTATATTAATTTTAGAAGCAGTTTGTCAAGTCCGTTAATGAAAAGGGCTTGACTGGGAGTAAATGAGGAAACGTTTTGGATTTTAAAAAATAAAGAAAATTGATATTTTACAAAATCGAATCTGCCAGTGAAGGTGGCATGGATCTTCACATACTCAGCTTTGGTTTTAACCTTCCTAAACGTAGATTCTTTTCGGAATCTAGTATCCATGCTTGATGGCCAAAAACTAACAAATTTCTACTACGTTTGCTTCTTTAAGTGATCTAAGTCTTTTACAAAAATGTTCTTTCTTTGTGAGACAACATTGCTACAAATATATATTTTCCAAGGATCACTTATCAAATAATAATTACTTACATATTATAACAATAAACTAGACTTTTATTCTTGTCATTACTTATTGAACCTCACACAGTGCTTCTTGCTACAGCCTCTTCTTTAATAATATTCTCAGAGAAAGTCTGGGTTATTTAAGTATCTTTATCATTTTGCTTTCAATTTAAGTGATAATTATTTTCAGTATGGGAAACAAATCACAAATTTCTCCCCTTACAGTTACCTTTTATACTTTTAATCAGAATACTTAAAATTATTAAGATAATACAGTCTTCAAAATATGTAACATACTTCTTATAACTCTCATATTTGGTCTAAAAACCAATCTTACAATAATTTTATGAAGGTTGTCTGAATGCAGAGCAGGCTTGGAACAAAGATTTCACTGCAGCACTCCCCTGGAAACCTACACTCCACTTAAAAATGTTTTATTCACTAAAATTCTGGCCAACTGTGTTCTAACATATAATACTTTGCTTAAATACAGGCAAAATTTTCCCCAGTTGCCTATAAAGGTACAATACATTTTTAAACAGAAAAATAAATAATGTACTCAATGTCTGCAGAATTTTCTTTTGCTTCAGTCTAGACATTCTACTAGAAAGTAAGGTGACTTTAGGAGAGGGTGATGATTTTCCTGTGACACAGTAGTGATCATTTATTGCTTTTTCCCCATGCCTCTTAACATAAAGTTTCGGAAATATTCTGGTCATTTAAAGTTCACTTAAAGTTCTGAGTGATCATTCTCATAATTTAGAGTTCATGTGATCAACTCTACTTCTGTCCTTTGAAAATCAGAATATATATATATATTTTTGTTTTCCATTTTACACATGATTTTAAATTGATCATTAAAATTATTTTTCCAGTATCATCTATACCTTTTTAGCATTAGAAGAATGTAATATATGAAATCTACATTAATTTATTATTTTTTCTGTATCTCCTCTTTTAAGCTTAATTCAGGATCCATTTAATAATGTAAGTTCTGGCCGGGCATGGTGGCTCGTGCTGGTGGTCCCAGCATCTTGGGAGACCGAGGCAGGCAAATCACCTGAGGTTGGGAGTTCGAGACCAGCCTGACCATCATGGGGAAACCCTGTCTCTACTAAAAAATGTAAAAATTAGCCAGGTATGGTGGCACGTGCCTATAATCCCAACTACTTGGGAGGCTGAGGCAGGAGAATCGCTTGAACCCTGGAGGTGGAGGTTGTGGTGAGCCGAGATCACGCCATTGCACTCCAGCCTGGGCAACAAGAGTGAAACTGGGTCTCAAAAAAATAATAATTAATAAAAATAATAATAATAATGTAAGGTTTACTGTGAAAAACCAGAAGAACATTCTTCTAGATAAAGATGAAAGCAGGATAGTATTGATAATCATACATTGTTTATTTTTAGCAATATTTGGGGTTTTTTTTTTACAACAACCTCTTGGAATAACCGTGAAAGAAACAGCTATCTATTTATCTATCTATCTATCTATCTATCTATCTATCTATCTATCTATCGATCTATAAAGTTGAGGTAGAGGAGTTAACCAGCTTGATTCAGATAATATAAAGCTTAGAGCATCACATCATGAACTCATATCCATGGCACACTTACAATATTGTTTCATTGTTCGGGTAACTAAAAAAACATTGGTTGTAGAAAAAGATATATAAACTTTATATTGTATTAAGCAATTTTTTTCATTCAGTTAAGTTATATAAACCCCAATAAATGGAATCACTTTTTCTTTTCTTTTTCTTTTTAATGTCTCTTCAAAAGCTTTAGTTCTTTTTTAAAAATCACACTTGGGTCATTATCAGTGCTTTTTGCAAGTATCAGCTCTTTCTGGGTTTTAATTTGATATAATTCATTAGTCTTTCTGACACATTTTACAGGTTTGCACCACTTTTTGAAACTGCCCTTGATTGAGTAACCTCCTCGTTCACTTTTTTGAGTTATTCTTCTAAAACCTGGGCTCTCCAGTGATTTGGGAGACTTATCCTCGTTGGTGACTTGAAGTTTCTTCTTCTTATCTCCTTTGCTAGAATAACTTCTTATTAAAAAATCAGAACTCATTGTGTTTCCTGTCTTCTTTCTGAATCCTATTGCCTTTTATACGTTTTAAGAGGAGAATTGAACTAAAGAATAAAAACATGTATTTTTCATGGGAAATTTTCTCTTGATCCTTTTATTGCCTTTGAAAATAGAAAGAAAAGAATGAGAAAGAAAAGAAATGAATAGCAAAGAAAAAATTCTTTTAAAAAGCCCATGGTTAATGCTTATGAATATACTATAAATTTCTTATTAAGTTCTCTTTAAACCATACTGTAGATCCATGGTCCCATTGTGGTTTTTCATATTCGAGTCAATAGACCATAACATTAAATGTGTAATTTTCCCAAGAGTAGTGGAAAGCTCAATTCCATATTCGCAGTATTATTTTGCAATCAGACTTCTAGATTTAAGTTGCACGGGGCTGAAATTGTGATGTAAGATTTAGCAAGTGGGAGTGAAGTGCAGGGCACCATCTTTTGCTCTAAATGGAAGGGAAGTTAGGAGGTCTAAGTACAATTATTATTTTCTGTCTGGATTAACTTCCTATGTCTAGTTACCAGCTTGTAAAACTGAAAGATCACCGTGATTGTAGCAGCAGTTTAATTACCAGGGACCATGGTATAGCGAACACAACATTGTGTTTCATGCCTACATCTCAGTAATTCCAAGTGCAGTGAACTTGGGATCAATGAATTGAATGATCAGTGTTCTCTCCTTCTCATCCTCCAGTTATCCTGCCTGTTCATAAGCATCTCATTTCCAATATTCAATTCCTTTGTGTTTAAAATCTTAGTTTCTACGTCCTGCTCTGAACACTGGCATTCAATGAATTTTCAGACTCAGTGATGATTACTACTTATTTCTAGAAACTCTGTTTTGTTATTTTGAAATTCATCCTTTTCCCAAATGTTCTGTTCTTTTCTTAGAAATTCTTTTTATATTGACATACATAGTCTTTTTAAAACATATTTTGTTGTATTACCATCTAAAATGGTTTTATGTATTTTATAGGTAGCATGCTCTTTCATTTCTGCTGCTGCTTTCTCTGGCTTACCTTCTGGGTGTGCTGAGACGGAGAGCAGCGGAGTGGACACTGACACGTGTCTCCACCACACCTGATCCTGTTTGTTGAGTCTCTCCATCAGTTGCATGTCCTTGTCGTCCTCAGGAGGTCATGGGTGAGTTCTGCAGGCCCACTCAGGAGCCTCTCACTGCACAATTCCGTAACAGGTGGGTCTGCTCGGGCACCATGGCTCCCAGTTCCCCTCAGCTCCAGCCTCCCCTCTATGGTTGGAAGCCCACTCATTATAGGCTCCTTTTTTATATGCTGGTTCTAGCAACGTGGTTCAGGTCTCCTGGTTCATGGGAAATCTCTGTTTGGCCATGTGGAAATAGTCCAGGTCACTCCATGACTATCCCATTGATATCTTGCAGTCTTGCTCCAGCTCTTGTGTCTGTCTGCCCACAGAGGCCAGCAGATGTTGACAACGGCAGGAGACCCTGGACTTCTCACTGTGCAGACATGGTGACTTTTCTGAAATTCCACTTGCGTGTTTTGATGAGGAAGGTCAGAGCAAAGCGCCTGCCCAGACAGAAGTGAAGGACGCAGCCCCTCCACGCAGCAGGTGTACAGCTCTGCCTCAGTTCTTCCTCCCTCTGCCCTGCTGCGCACAGCGGCTGTGATGGGAGGGGTGTGGTGGGAGGACACCCAGGCCACTCTCATTAAATGCTTTAGCACTGTTTAGAATGGTCCTTACAGAATGACTTTTACCCTCTGTTTTGCACTTTGTAGTTGATTTCATAGGGTTCATCTTCACCGAGTTGGGTGTTTCTTCCCTGTAAATCCCAGGAGAATGGTCACCCAGGCAGGTTTTGTATTTTGCATTTGCTTTGTAAGGTACATTGCCCACGGCTAACTTTTTACATTAATCAGACTCTTGCCTCACATGGATACATATTTAGATTCTCCCCTTGAGGGAAGTTCAAGACTGATTTTCTTAAAGGCAGTTTACTAATTTTTTATTTATTTTCACTCAGAGCCTAGGCCGTCAGACACACTTTCCTGTTTGACTCCTGTATTGATATGGAGATTAGCTTTTCCCTGTCACCATTTTGCTGACAGTATCGTCCTCCACAGTCCTGGATGAATACAGGTGCTGCAGGACAGGCCAGCCCCCAGATTGAGGCTTAGTCCGGAGGGTTCTTGGCTTAGCCCAGAAAGAATTCAAAGGCGAGGCAATGGTGTTCAACAGCAGCTTTGACTGATGCAGCTGTGCTCAGCCCTGGCAGAGATCCCGCTCCTGGCAGAGCAGGGCTGCCCCCACAGGCCGTGCGTCCAGAGAGCAGCTCAGAGGAGGGTCTGCACGCATATTCATGCCCACTTTTACCTATATGCAAATCAAATGGCGGTTATGAGAAATGCCCAGGACCCCAGCAGTAGGGTTGTGTCCATGGAAGCGGGCGGTAACTTTCTGGTGTTACCATGGCAATGGCAAACTGACATGGCACCCTGGTGGGTGTGTTTTACGGAAAACTGCTTCATCTGGGACCTGTTCTACCTAGTCCTCAATTTGGTCCAGTGTCCCAGCCCCGCCTCCAGAGTCCAGTCCTGCCTCCTACCTCATAGCGTCTTGGGCTTCAGTTCCAGTCCCACCACCACATCTTCAGAAGTGTTGATGTACATGGAACGGCTCTCCGGTGCCCCGCATGGTTCTCCCTCTGGGCCCAGGGCTCTGTTCCTTGTCCCTCAGACAACAAAACACCAGCCCTGGAAATAGTATTCCCAGCAACCCACCCTGTCCATCCAGGTACCTTTCCCCCTCAGACCACCTGCAGCATTTTACCTTTTTTTTTTTTATTTTTTAATTTTTTATTTTTTTTGAGACGGAGTCTCGCTCTGTCGCCCAGGCTGGAGTGCAGTGGCCGGATCTCAGCTCACTGCAAGCTCTACCTCCCGCATTCACACCATTCTCCTGCCTCAGCCTCCCGAGTAGCTGGGACTACAGGCGCCCGCCACCTCGCCCGGTTAGTTTTTTGTATTTTTAGTAGAGACGGGGTTTCACCGTGTTAACCAGGATGGTCTCGATCTCCTGACCTCGTGATCCGCCCGTCTCGGCCTCCCAAAGTGCTGGGATGACAGGCGTGAGCCACCGCGCCCGGCCCATTTTACCTTTACTTATGAAACATTGGGGATTTCTTCCTTTGTCTTTTGTGCTCATCTGAACATTAAAAATGTTTTATTTGGGGGTATTTAAAAGCTACAGGAAGGTTTCAAATAACTTAGCCTGGCATTTTAAGATCCAGAAATGATTATTTCTTTGCAATTACATTCTCATAACCATATTTGAAATGAAAGATGGGTGTCCATGATGTAATTAGCAAATGTTAATGTGATAAATTCTGATTAATTTGATTTGTAAATTCTGATATAGAGTTAACCCAGAAATTCAAACTCAGAGGGTGTTGCTGTTCTTCCATGTGTGAATATTTTACTCTGATAATTAATAATATAAACAAGACTTTATTAATACACTTACCTAAACAAAGAAAACAATTGTTTGTAGAAGCATTTGGAAGGCTCTATTTATGTAAAAATAGTGGTATGTTAATTACTTATCATTCTTATCTCTCTATTAAAGCTTGTCTAAAAATTAGGAATTAGGGAAACATTTTACTTTATCATGTCTTAATTGTATATATAATAATATTACAGATCTTTGAAAAATTATCTAACTCAAATGTTCAATGATTCTATTCTCTTCTTCAATTAATCTGAATTTATAGGTGATTATTATAAGAAAATTAAAATACAAACTCTTAATTATACACATACACAGACACATATATCTATGTATATAAATGTATTTTTTATATAAGAAAGATTTTTTCTCCATCCTAAATTGTATTTAAAAAGAAATATTTTGAATCACAAGCTATGTTCTCCCTAAGGTGCCCTTCCTCCTCCTGACTCTCTCTCTACTGCCCATCTTTTGTCACCCGTTATCTCCCTAAATTCAGTTGGGAACATTTCAGAAAGCTATTAACTAACTTTTTAAACTTTGATATTATGTAATATTGATTGAGTTAAATAAGATTTATGCAGACATTTCTATAGGATTTTAGATTCCTGACCCCAGCATTAATTTAAAGTTCCTTATCGTTGAAAGAGCCTCAGTATTGATATGGAAATAGGAACACCAAGTTCCGACGTCTTCTGCCTCCTGCCGTCCTTCATTCAAAAGCCTGACCATGGCCGCAATTGTGCTTTGCAAGCAAGGATGGAGTTTGTCCAAGGACACTCGGAAGCCTGTGGCCTGGTTTGCACCTTAGCAATCACAGCTCACTGATTCATTGAGAAGGTGAAATATCTTATTAGTAAAATAAGAACCGAGACTACCTCTCCCACTAATAATGCATATGTTTAGTGTAATATTATTTTTTAATTTGTTGCAAAAGAGAATTTTAATTTTAATAGTACCAGTTAATATTTCAATATCCCCATTCTGTGGATGAGAAAAAAAGTTTCGTGAAGTTGAATAATCTCATCAATTTCTAGTGATAGAATTCATGGAACTGAGATCACTGCACTCCTAAATGAATGTTCAATCTTGTTACTCTGGCTCAATGAGTGAATATAATCAGACAGTCACTCCATTCAAGGTATGAAAAAAACACAATCATCTCTCTCCTGAAATATTTAAATTCTAGCTAGAATATACTTACATCAAATAACTAGATATACACCTGTATTTGTTGGAATCTTTGGTGCAAATATGATTATGGAAGATTTCAGCAAGAAGACGGGAGCTTTGATGTGCTTATATTAACAAGTAAATGTAAGCACAGGAGGAAAGGGAAATAGAGCTAGAAATTCAGGAACTGGAAAACTGAAGTATTAAACGATGTATCAGCTCCTGCACCACAGTGAAGAGCCAGGCTTTATTTAACATTGTTGCAGGTTCCAGACACTCAGACTTAGGTCCTAGAATATAGAGAGAATTGGCAGCTCATCGCTGCAATCCTATTTACTGTCTCTTTACACCGAATGCTTTGCTGCAGTTTTCTCGAATCCAAGCACTTTCTAAAGACACATTTATACAGATGTTATGTTGTTAGACACACTATGAATAAAAAAAATGTTTCTAAAACCCTGACCACCACCACCACCACACACACACACACCCACCCACGCACACACAGATAAGAACTGAATTGCTGGTTCGGGAAGACAGATTGAACTATGTTTAAGCATAAACCTAACACAAGGAAAAGAAGGTAAGCATCAAACATATGTAGGGTGTAAACCAATTTCTGTAGACAAAGATGTTCGTAAACCAATTTCTGTAGATAAAGATATTCTTAAAGGATTCTAGACTGAAGGCACACCTCTCAAAGTATTCATGGAGAAAGACTGCTTTTGTTTTGTTTCAATGTGTGTTTTATTTCATTTTTTACTTTTCAGTCTCTTGCAGATCAATACTTTTGTACAGCATAATAAAATGGAAATAGTGGAAAAATAAAATGACATAAAAATTCAGGAACAGCATTTTTATTATTACATCCAATAGACATAAAATTAGTCTGTGAAATTGCTATAGAAAATTCTCAGTTGTTTCCCTGAATATCTGGTCTCATCCCATCCTAGAACAATAACTCATGGTTTGCCAACCTGTGGACCTTATTTAAGCATCACCGGTTGCAAGTAAGTGGAGGAGGAGAAGATGCTAAAAGAGAAACTGTTTACTTACAGAGACACAGAGTGCCTGAGACTCAGGAATGCCAGCAAAGACAGAGGGTGTGTGGCTGACAGGACTCCCAGATGGATAAAATCATAGAAGCCCAGCATTCTTTCCTTCCTCGCTTTCAACATGCCCCCTACAAAACCTACTGTGCATCACAGTGACCTGGCAAGCCAAGAAAAAGATGACTTACAATCCCTGCACCTTGTCTAGGAAGGCAGGGAGGTTCTAAGGGTTCCTTCCAAAATCGTTAGCACACATACTATTTATTATAAACACATAGCAGCTAGGCATGGGGAGACTCCAACGTCCAGAGAAGCCCAAGCTGAGATTTTTTTTTTCTGTTATTGTTGATTATTCTGGTTGGAGACGTATTAATTTTACTGATTTTTTCAAAGAATCAGCTTTTGTTTTCATTGATTTTTCAATATATACTTTTTTTCCATCTTATTTCTGCTCTAATTTGTACATTTGTTTTCTTCTGCTTAATTCAGAGTTGCATTTCTCCTCTTTCTCTAGTTCCATAGAATGGATGTTTAATTTCTTGATTTTAGGTCTTTCTTCTCTTCAAATATGTGCATTTAATTTCATAAATTTTCCTCTAAGCAGTGCTTTAACTGTATTCCACTAATTTTGATATGTAGTAATTTCATTTTTACTTAGTCTGGATATTTCTAGAATTTACTTTGAAATTTTTCTTGACCCAAGAATTACTTATTAGTATGTTGTTTACTTTCCTAGTATTTAAAATTTTAGTCTCCATTTCTGTTATTGATCTCTAGGTTAATTTTATTATGACCTGAGCATATACTTTGGAAGCTTTATATTATTTTACATTTGTTTAGGTGAGTGCTGTGACTCATAATGTGGTCTGTCTATCTTGGAATATGTTCCATGTGAGCTTGGAAGGACGTGTATTCTGTTGGTGGATGAAATATTCTATAAATGTCAGTTAGATAAAGTTAATTTAAGTGGTGTTATTAGCGATAGATTCCTTCTGTTTTTGCTTTTCTGAGAAAAACTCATGCTTCATTTTTCAAGGGTAATTTCAACGGACGTAAAATTCTAGTTCGAAGGCTTTTTTTTCTTTCAGTACTTAACTATTTAAATATCTCTCACTGCTGTATTTTTGTTTGCATGATATCTGATGAAAATTCCACTGTAGTTCTTATCAAAGTTCGTTCTTCGTATATGAAGCGCTTACCTACTCAGGAATGTACATTGTGGGTGCTGTTCTAAAGCAAAACTAACTATATTATCACTATTCCCTTAAGTATATGAATATTTTATTTGGAAACCACTATGAGATGGCAAGAAAATTGATAACATTTGTAAGGATATGTCTCCAAATACAGACACAAGTGGAAATCAAATTGACTCAAGACTGTGTCTGTCACATGTAATGAGATGTTACAGATGTTGACAATGTTGAAACCCTCAGACGCAAGGCTAGCTCAGCTGACCAGGCTGATTTTGCTTGTCAGATCCTGAGCAGTGAACCCAGCTGAGCCCCTGGGTAACTGAAGTCTGTGGCTTAGTAAATGGCTGCTGCTGTAAGTGGTAAGTGTGTGGTGATGTGTGATGCAACAATGGACACAAACACAGTTTGTTGGAACCACATTCCTCCTACTGTTTCCAGCTGTATCAAGGCAAGCTATCCCTGGGACAATGCACTTCATGCAAACTCACAATTTCGACTAATTGATCATCTCATATATTAGAACATTTTTAATATAATCATGGTAACTTAATTTCATCCAAAATATTAATAATGAACAAATATCTATTTTTCTGAAGTCATAGTTTTGTGATTAAATAATGATTAATTCATATTTTGGGAATTTTGATTCTATAAGTCAGACAGAAGATGGGCAGAATTTGGTCTTCCTACTGACTACCTGTAAAACTTAGTATTTGATAATGAAATTTAATCTGATATTTTAAAATTAAATAATATGATAAAAAGATTGAATAGTTAATAGAAACACATCTTTCTGGATATCCTAAATTTATAAGAATAACGTCTTCATGGCACAATTCTTATGCTAATTAAATATGACAATATGTCTGCCAAAGCATAATGCAAAATATATTTATTAATAATACTATTAAAACATAAGTTTCATGTTGTAATAAACATAAGAGTTTAAGTTGTAATAAATTCAAGACTCTAAGTTATAATAGATTCAAAAGTAATAACAGTTTTGTTTTTAAGCATTCTATCTTTAAGCATATTGACTAATCCAACCTGAAACTCTCTTATTGAATAAAAATTGTCAAGCTCATTAGACAATATGCAAAGCAGAACTCAGACTGTTAGATTATGCATTTGATGTACCTTTAATGTAAATTGGATGGTCACATGTAATGACTTTCATCTGTACTGTATGTCAAATATGGTATCCCCTTGAGGTCATGTCAATCAAATAAGTCATATCATATACCTCAATTAAAATTTCTTTTTCAATTTTCATATTATTTTGTGACACTTAATATTCAATCACAAGGCTGGGCACGGTGGCTCACGCTTGTAATCCCAGCACTTTGGGAGGCCGAGGCGGGTGGATCACAAGGTCAGGAGATCTAGACCGTCCTGGCTAACACGGTGAAACCCTGACTCTACTAAAAATACAAAAAATTAGCTGGACATGGTGAGAGGCACCTGTAGTTCCAGCTACTCGGGAGGCTGAGGAAGGAGAATGGCATGAACCCGGGAGGCAGAGCTTGCAGTGAGCCAAGATTATGTCACTGCACTCCAGCCTGGGCGACAGAGCCAAGACTCCGTCTCAAAAAAAAAAAAAAAGAATCTGAGAGGTGGATGGCTCACGCCTATAATCCCACCACTTTAGGAGGACAAGATAAGAGGACTGCTTGAGGCCAGGAGTTAAAGACCAGCCAGG
>NW_012105176.1:489501-540728 GCF_000951045.1 Mandrillus leucophaeus
ATATATATATATATATATACACACACACACACACACATATATATTCAATTAACAATTTTACATTATTTATTTTTATAATGTGGAGCCATTTTCTACTCCATAATATCTGGAAGTTCCTTGTCAAATGATTTTACGTGGTGTTGGGAATAATCTAAATTTGAAGCAAAGCAGTATGTATATAAACATCTATAAAACACTCTGGACCTCCACAGCGCATGCACACACACACTCAGAATCATGAGTCTGGGAATTCTTGCTGTAATATATCTGTGGTAAGATCAGGATTCTTTCTGCTTGTGACACTGGAAAGTCTATAATAATTATTGAATAAAATACAGAGCTGGTTATTTGGTGTTAATAGGATTCTACTTTTGGGAAACATGCTGGGAGATTTAGAATAGGCCACAAAGAAAGACAGATTGACACAAATTGGATTTAGCTACTGGTTACATATGAATTTATGGGAACAATAAAACAGGTTAAGTTATTTTTGACAGGTTTAGAGGATTGACGCAAGGAAGATCCAAGGCAAAGGCTATATAAAACACTAACTTAGAGGCCCAGCAATCACAAATAACAACAGAAAAATGGGAACTTACTAAAAAAAATGGCAGTCATTTGGGGTATTGCATTTTTCTAAAAGACATCTAAATAAGGAATTTCACAAACGGGAATTCCAGGAAAATTAACATTTTACATGAAGGAAACTGCACACATTTTTACATGAAGGAAACTGTATTTGTTTCACTGTCATTTTTATTCTTGCTGAATTCACTGACTACATAATCATATTTGACACTAAGTTTTAAAAAGATACACATTTGATTTTGGCATCATCTGAGCAAAACTACATCTTTTAATCTAAATTCTTATGGAAATTGAAGAATTAAGAATTAAGAACTACTAAAAAAGCAAACACATTAATTAAGGGTCTTAATTAATGTGTTTAATTTAATGTGCTCTTATCAGTTTGCATAACTTGTCTTAGGGAAAGAAGCAAAACTATCATCCTTAGTTTACAGATGCAGAAACTCAAGCTCAGAGAATGAGTGACTCACATAATTACTTATTTTCAGAAACAGAATTCAAATCCAGTTTGGTCGGCTCACAAATTTCCTGGTTTTTCCACTAGAAGGAACAGCAACAAAAAAACTTTTTATGACTTAATTTGCTAAGTTGTTTACACAAAAATAAAATTAAGAATATAATGTCATCGTTAAGAAAGTCAATCATGTTTAATTACCACAGACAAAGCCTTGGGAAGGATTCCAGCCTGAGGCTGACCAACCCATCCCACTGAAGAGGTCAGGACATTCACGCTGACAGTATGGAGCACCCATAAGATGATTTTTATGCGCTTATCCCCTTGCTTTCATTTCTGTTTTTTTCTAGATCAAAATTTCTAGCTTTGGCACCACAGTCCAACCTTATAGTTGACAATTTCTTTGTGATTCCAAGTTCTGGAGTTGAAATCACAGAACATAGAATGCCATCAGACAGAGTAAACTAGAGTCACTGGCCAGACTACCTCTAATTCCAGAAAATTCATTTAAAATATTCTACTGATTGAGTTTCTTTTCTGGAGGACACAATTTGCATACATAACATGCCAGCACTCTAAGTAGGTTTCTTCATTCCTTATGGATTAGGGATCAGGAATCAGGATAGAAGTAAATGTCCCAAAGTTCAAACCATTACTCGGTAACATTGTTGGGGATTATAACCAAATGAGTCTCATTTTCAAAGAGATTTTCCAGAGCTCCACGCTGTTTCCGAAAGGTCGCTGTAAACATTCCTCAGTTGTTTTATGTTGGAGCTCTTCAAGTAAATATTGAGAGCCCCTGTAGATTCAAACCCATTTCCTGGCATTTTTCCAATGGCCGGGATGTTCCTTAGGCTGCTGAGAGGATTCATCAACACTCATCTTCAGACGCTTCAACACAGCTTGGTGATCTCATAAAATACAGACCTCTGATAGCTAAATTCATGCTCTATTATTCAATAACTGACAGCCATAGCCACATCTCTGCCTTAGTTTTTAAAGCAAGTTGTATGAAAAATGTATTGTTTGAATTCATACAGCTCCAAACATTTTTATATTTTGTTTTCCACTTTTACTTTCCATGCATTAAAACATGATATTCTCATTTTATGAAAATTGCAAGTAATGGAGATAGCCCATGATATGAAAAGATGACAAACATAAGATCACACCGTATCAATTTTAGATAACAAAAGTATTTCTGGAAAAGAAATTTGAATAGAATTTTGCTGCAACAATTGCATGTCTTAATAGTTGGTAAAATCAATGTAAAAAATAGTGTGTATATTGGTAAAATAATTCTTCATTGCTAAGTTTGAATCAAAAATATTCTGACCTGGCCAGGGATGCCGAGACCTGTTTGTAGCTATTTTTTATAATATACCAGAGAAATAGATATTTGCAGTTGCTAGTGGTTGCTAGGGAAGAAAAATATCTTTTAGCTTCAATGGTGTGAAATTGGATTCTCCATCCACTTCTTTTGCTGTACTAGGGCTATTTGAGTTTTGGAAGTGTCTTCCCTATCCAGTGCGTCAATTAAAATAACGTCTTTATTTTTAAGCCACATCATGGTTAATATACACGGTATTTTCTTCCACAGTTAAGGCATTTAGAATCTCCTCTTCCTCTCCCCATTTATTCAAGACATTGACCAACGTAAAAGGTTGACTTCCGTGACACGTTCTACAGAGACACAGCCACTGAAACGCTTCTTTCCAGAGCACTGAGGAGACCACCTAGCGTCTGCTTGTAGCTTGTTTGGCTTAGGATGGTACACTGCACGGAAAGTCACAGCTGTTTTCCTGATGAAACTCTGTGATAGATGATGCGAATGACGCCAATTTCTCACCCTGGCTCCCACTTGCACACTCTTGCTCAGGCCAAGATTTGTGACATTGTATCCAAGGAGCTGTTAGGAGAGATAAAGGAAAGGGAGGCCTTAAAACGCACTTGAGAAATCCTTCTGTCTCTGTCGACCTTTCCCGTGATTCCAAGAATATATCTGGGTTATCAAGGTGGAGGTCAGAGCCCATTTCTCCACAATCCCAGCTCTGGCCCTTCTAGACTGGCTCCCAGCCAGCCCCTGACATGCAGAGGTGCAGACGGGTGCATAGAACAACCCGCAGCTCACTGTAGGGGCCTGAGCCTCCAGCCAGACCAGCCCCTCGCTGGCCCACTCAGCCACCTGCAGGCTGTGAACCGAGACCAACATTCACTTTAGGATGCCACTGATGCTTTTGGATGGTTGTGAAAAATTACTGTGTGGAGAACCGATGCTCAGTACACTCTGCAGTTCTATTACCACGCATGAGACCAACATAGTTTTTTCTAAATGTGAATAGTAATCAGTTGAATGCATATAAACTCTTTATGCAAAAGTTAAAAAGAGCTGGAATTAAAATGCGATAGAAGTATCATAGTTAATAAAGTGTTGCTTTTTGAAGTGCTGTGTGTGTGTGTGCACGTGTGTAAGTATGTCATTTGCATTGCTAGTTACGATGAGCTTCCCACGGTGGGTCACGGTCAAAAAGCTGGAAACAACCAGCTGAACAGACAGGACTCTATGGATGGACTCTGTTGACTGGGTTGCATGCAGGTGCTTTGTGGGGTGACGGGAGAACATGGGGAGATGGAGATGCAGAGGAACAAAGGGATTGATGACCTCTGGAGCTGCGATCACAGGCTCTGCCACCCCGGGTCAGTGGGACCATCTCTGAGTGCGAAGGACAGCAAAACCTTCAGGAATAATGGTTCTATAAATTCAAAGCTACATAGTTTATAGGTTTTTCTAATCAGAAAAGACATCTAGGAAATTGGAATGAAAGTGCTCATAAAATGACCTTACTTTTTTTGACAAGTAAATCTAAGGTCACTCTATTGATAGAAAATAATTAAAAGACCAATGACACCCAAGAGTGAAATCTGAGTAAGTGTCCCATGTTTTCAGGATATGCATTCAGAATTAGTTTTGATTCCAGCACACAAGACATATGTCCAGATAACTGAGGAGGGGCAGGCAGCTATGATCAATTGGCCTAAGCGACTTCATAGACTGTAAATAAAATGTCAGATACAGAACAGTCAGCTTCTACATTAAATGTAGATCAGAAATCTGCATGTCGGCGATCACTCTCTGACAGTTCTCCAACCCGGTAGCCTGAGCTGGGCTATTTCTTCCCCATCCTGTGGTCTCGGGTCTCTCACTGCCCATCCCACTCCAGAGCGTGACTGTCAATGGGACACTTTGTCCCTGGTCAGTAGTGTCAAGATCTGAGGAAAGGAAAAGGAGCTAGTGATCACTATCATATAATTAAATACATTAAACCAAATAAAGAGAGCTCAAATCATAATGAAAAGAAAATTGATAGGCGAGGCAAAGGTTGCTTGAAATGTTTGACAGGGCGGTACCATGATCATAACTTACATTAACGAAGTGCTTGGAAATTGACAGAACCCTTGCGTGTAAAGTAAACGGATGTAAGTGTGCAGTTGCGTGGAATAATGTGGTATGTGATACTTCTTCTATATGTGATTTCGTTACCCTCATTTTACAAGTGAGACAAATACAGCTGAGATAATTGTATTGACTTATGTGAAGATTAACTAGAAAGCTGGGATTCCAAATGGGAGTCTCTTTAGTTGCCAAGACAGTTGTTGCCACTACAGCAGAGGTCTCTGTATGCCTCATACACTACTAAATGGTTGTCCTTTTCAAAGGGATTGGAGACTGATTGATAAACCCTCAGTTCTAGGCATTTCTTTTCTGTAAGGCTAACAACAACAACAAAAAAACACATGCAAAATACGGCCGTTTATGTCTCGACGTATGCTGTGAATGGTCTTGTCAAAAAGGAGAGAAAATATTTATGAAAGACTATTCTTAATAACTGGAAAGTGTTAGGTGCACATACATTTAAAACACCCATATGATTTCTATTCATAAAAAATGATTAAAACGATCCACTCTGATTAGGTTATAAGCTTTGAGACTTGGCCTTTGAAGGCTCTGTAAAGCTTTCATTTATGCAAAGACTTATTTATCCTGCGTTTCAAAACGGACTCACTAACACTATGCTGATATATCAATAAACTTTTCTTTCATGAGGCTGTGTAACAAACAGCCAGGAGCCTTCAGTGCCAAACAGCGTCAAACACGAATTGTGCTTGCGTCCGGGGACGGCGGCTGGGGGAGCCCTGCTGAATGTGTGGCTTCCCTCACCGGCCTGAGTGTCCGCTGGCTGTTGGCCCATTGAGGCGGGCATTTCCCGGGAGACCAGGTGGATGCTCGCACCTCTCATTCTCCAAGGCTGGGCACTTTCCTGTAGTGATGGCAGCAGAGGGTATGAGAGAGGGCAAGCGAAGCACCAAGGCCCCCAGCCAAGGCTTGGACCGGCTCACTGCTATTTAGACCACGTTCATCATCCAACGACAGACAGGGTGAGGCAGTTTCAAAGAACTGGAAAATAGAATATCCACATCCTCAGAGGAAACGTGGGGTTATCTGGCATTCTGGTTCCACGTTAGGGTAAGGAATGAGATCTTCAATGCCGTTGATCTCAGAATGGGAAGAACATTCCGCTCGGGAAGAACATTTGCTCGCACTGTGGCCCGTGTAGACCCGAGCGTGGGGCCCTGCGTTTCCTTTGAGCATAACATTTTAAAAAATGGAAATAAATTGTGAGGGTTAAACACGATTCAATTCCCAGATTTCACAGTTAAAATGGTACACTTAGTCTATTTTTCTGATTATGAAAACTATACATATTCATTATAAAATACTTGGGAAAATGTTTAGTTTCTAAAGATCCTCAGTGGTATGGTTAGGAATATAAACAAAGATACGCTAAAAAAAGTTCGTTAATCTAAGCGTGATTAACGAGTCATCTAAGAATTTCAAGTTGTACAATAAAGTTAATATTTAAAAGAGATAGATTATTTGCCTAAATTCTGACAAATATTCCTTAACATATACAAATATGCAATCTGACAACTCATTTGCTATAAGAAGTCTGAACGTACATACATGCTGCAGTTTAAACTTCTGTGGGGACATCAGATCATGGAATTATGTAGGAAGTTAAAAGTACTTCCTACAGTCAGTCCGTCTGCCACAAGTGTAGTCTGTTCTTTGGTGGAGATCACAGTTATATAATTTAGTAACACACTTGGCAGTGCCGAGTTTTATAATTGACTTACGAAAAGGAATAGTGTCTACAAAAAGGAACCAGAAAAATAACCTGATACTATTCTTGGCATATCTTTTTCCATAGGTAGAAGCATTTTTAGAAAGGTAGCGTGAGATTAATACATTCGTAATGTAGAACAAGCAACAGAACATCATGAAGATTTTGGGCTTTGTGGTTGCCATTATTTTTTTCAATTTCGATAAGGCTACATTTGACACCATTTGTATGATTATAATACTGCCTCTGATAACGCCTGGTGATTTTCAAGGATTTTTTTTACCCATTTTGATGCTTTCCTGTTTATTGTTTCTTCTTCATTGGAGGAAGGTATTAAACATGTGAAGCACATTTGCAAATGGTACCTTGAAGAATGAAATGAAATGCCATTGTGCTTTTGGCAGCCCATTCTACAATGTATTTACTTCACAGTTAAAAAGTGCATATTTTTTATTTTCTACCTATCTAGTGATAGCCTAATTGGAAAAAAAAAAAAGATAAAAACCTGATTGTTAACTAAGTTTACAGAAAATGTAAATGAACTGATTTCTTTGGACAGAAAAATAAACATTCAGTGGACAGACTTTAGGTGAACGGAAATTGGTCTTGATCTATTTTGACATAGCTCTTTATTTTCCATGCATAACGCATCTTGCCTTCATGGGCAGGAAGGTGGATGGAGAAGCCGCACGTGCCTGAGGTAGTGTAGATCTAATAGCGGGCGTGTTATGAAGATTAAATGAGTTAATGTTTGGAAACCTCTTGGGACAGAGCTGGCAAACGGTGAATGTGCTGCACACGTCAACTGTGGTGAGGCATTCCAGTGTAAATAAAAGACTGAAGATGATTTTTTAACACATATATTAAGACTCTGGTTTTCAGGTTAATATTTTACCAGTTATATCCTTTACCATGGGGTTTTATTACTACAAAATGATGTTGGCCTTTTTATAATCTGGGGGCCCTTGGGTTGAATTAAAATCCTTCATTGGTAGCTGGGATGGACTGGTTGCTTCAATGCCGCTATTTCTCAAGCTTCCCTAACTATGTCGTTGGCCAGGTGATCTTGTGGTCCCTCAAATTAAACCTTCAGTCTCCTCCTTGTTCTAGAATTTGGCCCCGTAAAATGGCTTGTTTTGGCCGAGACCACCCAGCGGAGTGGAGATGTTCCCATTCCAGGTCTGGGCCTCTGGAGGTTGCACGTTTGCCTTAGGGTCTGTCTCCTCTGCCATGTCCCAGGATCCTGCAAAGGCCTTCTGGAGCAGAAGAGACGAGAACAAAGGAGCAGAACTTGGCTGCCCATCTTTAAGGTCAGTCTACATCCAAAGCCAGCCCAACCTAGACATGTGAGTGAGCCCAGCCCAGACCAGGAGGACCACTCAACCTTGCCAGTCACTGACCCTCCAACTCATGCACTAAATAAATGCTTATGATTTAAGACCACTGAATCTTGGAATGGTTTGCAGTAAAGCATCATCAAGGCAAATATGGAGCTAAAACAGTGGCACAGTAAAGAGTAAATGTATTTGTAACAACCAGTGGTCCTGATGTAAAATGTTACTAGCATTGTTTAGTTAAGGACATAGGAATGAGAGCATGCTAGTATGTAAGAAGCATGCATAGTGCTTTCTGCAGATAAGTTAAAACACAGACTGTCTGGACAGGTGTTATAAGCATTTAGGAAGTCAAACCTGACTTTCTGTGTGTGATTAGGTGAGAAGATTTAACACATGACTAAGCAGGAAGATGTGCATGGGTAGGAACTTATGAAGCACATTAAATTGCTTTATTCTCCTTTGATATTTTATAACATCATATTCTCAGGAGAAGTGTTACAAGTTTCCTTTTAGGAATACATATGAGGTCTGCTTTGTCAAGATTCAAGGATGAAAAGAGAAGAAGAAAAAAAGTATCATAGTCGATTTTTCCAAAATTTTTCATAGTTATTTTATTCATTCGAAGAAGGGAAAAAAAGAAAAAGGAAAAACAGCCAAAGACTAATGACTTCTTAGCCCCACATTTTCCACTTGATTGATAAACCAAATTTTCTATTTGAGTTAGTTCTGCAAAATGTTAACTCAGTAACACTGCAACCTGATTTAGATAAGACTAATCATTCAAGGGAAGTCCAGCCAACTGACCATTTCTTCTAGTGAATCTTCCATTATTTGGATTCTAATCTTTTAGAAACTCCATTCTGAAGTAGGATTTATGCTTCAGTGAGATTCACTTTTGTTTTTTAGACTAGGGAAGAATTTCCTACCTATAAGTGCCACTTGCTGACAGGCAGCATTAATTAAGATAAGCATGAATTAAAGGTAATTAAATGTTGTCTGACCAGCTGTATTGCAGAACAAGCCATTGAAGTATTTTATGTATTTAGTAGAAATTCAGAATCCATATCATTTCCTTTTGCTCCTGTAACTGTAAATCTTAGAGAGGACAGCAGAATGATGTTCCTGTCCTGTCCTGGTACTGTCTGCAGATGAGCTCCGTGTAGTCTGCGTAGCCCGAATCATAATACGAGCCTTTGACACCAACAGAAAGGTGGAGGACCCAGGACCTCCCCTTGTGTAAGTTTTCAACACCACATGGTAGCAAACTCACTTTTTTCCAATTATAAATTAAGTAAGCATCTTTTAATTAAACGTGCACACCTTATGCTGAGGCAATTGTTGTATGTTATTAATGTTTCTGAAGTTATAACTTTTCATTGAGAAACTCTGATGTGAGTACGTCAGATAAATCCCATTTTACATGGAGAACATAAAAAAGGGTAACACTCTGGCCCTTGCAAGAATCAAGACAACTAATTGTTAAAATGATACAATTACAGGATTTGTTTTTGTTTTGTTTTTGAGATGGAGTCTCACTCTGTCATCCAGGCTGGAGTGCAGTGATGCGATCTCGGCTCACTGCAGCCTCTGTCTCCCAGGTTCAAGTGATTCTCCATCCTCAGCCTCCTGAGTAGCTGGGACTACACGTGTGTGTTCCACAACACCAGCTAATTTTTTGTATTTTTAATAGAGATGGGGATTCACCATGTTGGCCAGGCTGATCTTGAACTCTTGACCTCAAGTAATCTGCCCAGCTCGGCCTCCCAAAGTGCTGGGATTACAGGTGTGAGCAACCGTCCCCCGCCAATTACAGGATTTTAATAATTGATATCCTGAAACAAAATGACCTACTCATCTGCTATTTATGATGTTCGTATTGAGGTTCATGGTTGAAGAAAGGAAGTCTGAAAATGCTAAAAATCAGTGAGGAGTTAGCTGATACTTCACTGCCTGATTTCTTCTTTCCGAAGTGGCAGTTACAGCAACAATGCCCAACTCCTGGGCCTTCCTTTTCCCATTTGCCCAGAAATAGTCTGGATTGTTGAGGACCAAATCCTTCATTTTGGTGATGAGCTCGTCAGCAGTCTTCTGGGCGTTGAAGTAGACAAATGAGTAATCCCTGAACCAGTTTCGTGGCACAGTCTCTTCCAGGGCAGTCTTCTCCAGGGTAGAAAATGGCTCACAAAATACCTTGCAGTCAATGCACTTGTACAGTTTACAAATGAAGGCATCTTTCATTTCAACACTTTTCCCAGAATGAGTCTCACTATTACATTGTCTATATTGACATTCACTTTGCAAGAAATATTTAATTAAAATATAACAAAAACCATTTGATTGTTGTCTACCTCATTGCTGGTTAAAATAATCAATTAAAAAACTGGATTAAAGAAAATATACATTTCTGATAAAGGCAAAGTTTAGAAACACGTGTCTCATTTTTACACAAATCATCATATAATTTAACTTAATTCAGAAAAAAAAATAGTCTTTTTTTCTTGTCTTAGACAAGCTATTCCTAAAGTTAATATGAGAAAAGGAAAATGCATGGTCAAAAAAGTTTCTGACAAATATGAATAACGAAAATATTTTAACTGTGTAGTAGGTAAAAAACATGTTATAAAGAGACTGTGATTAAAAGAGTTTGTTGCTAGAGGATGAATAGATACAGGAGTAGAGTCCACAAATAGACATAAATGTGCTATGAGATGAAAACTGCATTAGGTAGAAACAGCTCATTATTTAAACTATGGCATGTGTACAATTGATATTGTAGTGTATTATCTCACTAAATCAAGTTAGGGTATTATCTCATACCTTTGGTAAAAAATTTCTGGGTAAGTAAAAGATTAAAAATAAAATTAAAGCAACAAAAAAAGTATGTAAAATGTGGATTTGTTTTAAATAAATATAAAACCCAGAAGTTACAGATTAAAGGTACACAACAATATGTATAATGTGCGACTCTTTAAAAATGATGGTTTAATATGCAGATATGCTTCTGCGTTCATAAACTCATCCTGGAAAGACCCGTGAGAGTAGGACCAGTTGTCACATTGGTGGATGGAATGGGGTGAAGGACAAGTGATAATTAGGAAATGTAAATTCACTACACGACACTTTTGTGCATCTCAGGTGTTTAATCGTGTATGTATACTGTGTTAACAAATAAATAAAAGACAATTTGCAAATTTCAAAGGGAGACTTTGTTTCCTGTAGGACATGGAATAAACTTGGAAGTGGTCACTCCCTTCTTCACAACGAGAAAAAAGCTTAACAAACTGAAAAATCAACAACTCTTCTTAGACCTTGGAGAAAACTGAAATCACAGGGCCAGTGCTTCCCCTGACCTTGGAAAGACAGGCAGGTAAGCACAGAGAACTGCAACTTCCTGAAGCGGAGTCCTCTGTGGGAACCACAGCTATGGCAGGAGGACCTGAACCACAATTGCTGAGTTTCTGGAGACTCCGAGTGGACAAGTCTGATGGTGAAAATCTCGAGGAGCAAACTGCATTGGGGTGGAGATCCCAGGGGGAAACTGTATTGAGGTGGACATTACAGCGGGATAATACTGTATACTGGGGTGGAGATCTCAGGTAGATATACTGTATATTGGGGTGGAGCTCCCAGGGGGATATACTGTTTATTAAGGTGGAGAACCCAGGGGGATATACTATATTGAGGTGGAGATCCCAGGGTGATATACTGTAATGGGGTGGAGATCCCAGGGGGATATACTGTATTGGGGTGGAGATCCCAGGGGGATATACTGTATTGGGGTGGAGAACCCAGGGGGATATACTGTATTAAGGTGGAGATCCCAGGGGGATATACTGTATTGGGGTGGAGATCCCAGGGGGATATACTGTATTGGGGTGGAGATCCCGGGGGGATATACTGTATTGGGGTGGAGATCCCAGGGGGATATACTGTATTGGGGTGGAGAACCCAGGGGGATATACTGTATTAAGGTGGAGATCCCAGGGGGATATACTGTATTGGGGTGGAGATCCCAGGGGGATATACTATGTTGAGGTGGAGATCTCAGAGGGATATACTGTATTGGGGTGGAGATCCCAGGGGGATATACTATATTAAGGTGGCGATCCCAGGGGGATATACTGTATTGGGGTGGAGATCCCAGGGGGATATACTATATTGAGGTGGAGATCCCAGGGGGATATACTGTATTGGGGTGGAGATTCCAGGGGGATATACTGTATTAGGATGGAGATCCCAGGGGGATATACTGTATTGGGGTGGAGATCCCAGGGGGATATACTGTATTAAGGTGGAGATCCCAGGGGGATATACTGTATATTGTGGTGGAGATCCCAGGGGGACATACTGTATTGGTGTGGAGATCCCAGGGAGATATACTGTATTGGGATAGAGATCCCAGGGGGATATACTGTATTGAGGTGGAGATCCCAGGGGGATATACTGTCTTGGGGTGGAGATCCCAGGGGGATATACTGTATTGGGGTGGAGATCCCAGGGGGATATACTGTATTGAGGTGGAGATCCCAGGGAGATATACTGTATTGGGATGGAGATCCCGGGGGGATATACTGTATTGGGATGGAGATCCCGGGGGGATATACTGTATTGGTGTGGAGATCCCAGGGGGATATACTGTATATTGGGGTAGAGATCCCAGGGGGATATATTGTATTGGTGTGGAGATCCCATACTTTTGCTAGTTTTACCCCCAGAAACTCAACCGGCTTCTGATAGTGAAAACCAGAGAAAAATTTCTGGAGAAAAAGGAAACATTTTGAAATATGCCATGGTACTCTCTTTTTCTTAAATAATCTGCTCTCAGGAGAAACTCTTAAATCAAGCCTAACCTGCTGGGGTATTATCAGAGCCCACCTGACTTGGGAGAAGATAAATAAATTCCCAACTCCAGCCCACTGTAGGCAACGTGTCCCAGCTAAGGGGGAAAAATTGAAACCTTGACAAACACTTGCAAAGGTCACAGGCTCACTAGTGACTGAGACCTACTCACATGCCAATAGAAAGCTTCCTGTCCCCCCACAGCCTACAACCTCATCAGTGGGGTTCCCTCCCTCTACAAGTGCCCTCCCTATGTTTTTTGCAATACCACTCATGTATTGTTCAAAGTGGTTTATTACAATACCACGTTCATCTAATCGGGGGCACTAGGAGGTTTGTCCACCTTCACATTTATGATTTGGCTGAGGGTTTTCCCAACCCTTTTCTATATTCTAGTATTAAGACCAAATGCTTTGTTTAGATTCAGGATTAATTGTTTGAACATAAAATGATTTACAGGTAAGGCTACGAGCTTTCCCTTTCATCACATTATTTGCCATGGTTTCTGATTGTCCCATTTTACTGGTACCAAAGTTAAATCAGTGTACTCAGCCTCACATTCCCAGCAGAAAGTTTCACATCAAAATTGGGCTTAATGGTTTTAGCAGCTATTGTTGATAGTTTCTTTTAAAAAAAGATTTCATCGGGGATTGTAAAATTGTGATGTTCTAATACTGTTGGTCCTTCTATAGTTAATTGGAGTTTGACTATAATGAAGAATTTCTTTCCCATCAACTATTCGAATGCACTAAAGTAAGAGTTCAGAGAAGGCAGAATACCTACTAGCTTTTCTCTATATTTGTCAACTGTAAGAATAATGATTCGGTACCCTTGGGTCCACCACAACCTCTTATATCTCATATAAACTAAAAATGCTTGTGTAAAATTATATTAAATTTTTATTTTATAATTAAATTTTAAGTATTAAATTTCTTTTGTCTTCTTCCTACTTAATGATTTCATTTTCACATGTGTATATTCTAGATTTTTCTATGTGATTATATTTTATAAAGAACCAGTCTTTTTTGTTATTTTCTTGCAACTTTCACTCACTTTACGTTTTCTAACATATTAATTATTTGTTTTTAAAATTTTATTTTCCTTTTTTTCTTATGCAACTTTTACATTGCAAGTATTTTGTTTCCTGTTTCCTTGTGGATAGGACGACTCAATGTTTTTCCCAACCTAATATATAGTTTTTCCCAACCTAATATATAGTTTTTCCCAACCTAATATATAGATTCATCACAATCCCAAACAAAATCTCAGCAAGTTATTTTGTAGCTATTACCAAACTCATTCTAAACATTACAGGGAGAGTGGTAAAAGATCCAGAACAGCCAGTACATCACTGAAAGAGAAGAACAAATTTGAAAGCTAACACTGTCTGACTTCAGGGCTTATAAAAGGCTCTGATAATCAAGACAGTGTGGTATTGGTAAATAATAGAAAAAGATATAATTAGAACAGAATATAGTGTAGAAACAAATAGAAACTCAACCAACCAAACAAACAAAACAATGAAATTCAAGACATTGGTGTCTGGCAAGGAAGGACAGTAATTCCTGAGCAACTAGAAACAAACTAGAGGCCCAGGAAGAGCACAACATCTCCCAGCCAGGAAAGAAATGACCTGGGAATCCAGAGAAGCCACAGAATCCAGAGTTTGCAGGGCAATGTATTGAGGAGGAGAGTTCTGCAGAGAGAGAACGACTTACGACTTACATCTAAAGGGAACCCACCTTGAGCTGAGTGCCGATCACATACGCATGTGAGAAAACACGACTCCAGAGAAAGCACCTGGGAGACTAAGGCAGACTTGTTCACTCTCAACATCTTTAGCTTCTTAAACCCTAGGCTCCTCAAAACTGCTTAATATAATCACAGGTAAGAAATGATGCCTAACTCATTCAGCCAAGATTTTAAGAATGAATTAATCATTACTTAAGAAATTTGATATTTGAAATTAGCATTATGTTGACACATGGCATTAAAAAGCTCTGATTGGCCTTCAACTTACATCAAAAGTTAGCTTTTCTTTTGCAATATGTTTTTGTAAATTTAATAAGAAGTCACCAAACATCACTTTTATCTCAGTAAATTAATAAACATACACAATTTCTTTCTTTGAGGATATTTTGTGCAGCGTAACTGATACTTACGAAATCGCGAAATACTTCTCTACGTTTTCCATTTTATTGGCAACGTCATAATTATCTATTTCTATTAATCTATACATTTGTGAGGGAAGAAAGCCAAAAACTTCTGTAGAATATTATTTTCCTCAAGCTTCAAACAAAATTCCTATAAGAAAAAAAAATAAAAGACATTACAGCCAACACGGTATTAGTGTACTTAAGAGGCAGGCCTGCCAATAAACATTAGCTGGTTAAATAAATACACTAAACAGGCACAATTTTGTCATTACGAAGATATATCGAACAGCATTACCCTTTAGGGGTTATAGAGAATAGAACTGAACTACTCAAAATGGAAATTTATTCTTCAACATATTGCTGCTTAAATGGGGAATATTCTGATGTCTCTAAGGCTTTTCCGGATAATTTTAGCAGTTTATGACCCTAATACTTCAAGGCCACAGAATAGCTTTTCTTTTTTTCTTCTTTAGAGTAAGTTAGAGTATGTCATCTTTCCTATGATTACCACATCTTTATGTCCTGCAGGTTGTTGTCCCTTGATCTAATAAAAATCATGTCACGTTATTTAGTAGTGTTTTCTATTATTTGGTGGCATCTGCTAACTAATACATAATAATGTACAAATAAAGTTCAATAATAAAGTCACCATAAATTGTTGTGCAATTTTCTTTACTGACATTTTTTTTAACATAAGCATATTGATAAAAGATTTCTTAGTACTTTTCTGGTCTCTTGTGTATTAAATGGCTAGCACAGTGTTTGATGAAATGTGCCCAGGGCTATGAAAGCAAGATTACTGTAACAGCAACACATTCATGACAAAATCAAAAGACGGCAACATTTACACCAGAGGCGGCGATACTGAGCCCGGTTAATTTTCTTTATCCTTAGGTTGAAACATTTATTTAGGTCAAGAGAAGCATATGATTTTATGTATATCATTTAATAATTTAAAAAACTGATTATAACTCTTAAATTTCTTTTACACCTATGTCTTTATTCACATGACTTTTTGTTTTGGAGCTTCTCTGAATGTCCTAGAGGTTCTGTGGTGAAGATAATTTTGTTTAGCAAGCATGTCTGATATTCTTTCATGTTTTTAAAATCATAATGAAAATACACTATGTCTAATTTGATCTTCCTATTATTTAGTTACAAATAATGCTATTTGTAGCATTAATTATCATGCCTTCAATGACTGCATTACTAATTACACCCAATGACTTGTAGGTTTTGTAGCTATGAGAACTTAAAATTCTATGTGCAGATTCTAGGACAAAGCATTTTAAGAAGACTGGAGAAGTACTAGTCTCCATTCAACCAACTAGAGAAGTACTAGTCTCCATTTAACCAAACATAACTTTAAAAACTTAAAATACATGTCATGCTTTTAGCTGATTTCTGAATGTGAGCGTTAATTCTCTTTGATATCCATAAAGTTCAAGAACTCCTAGTTCACAGGAAGATTCAGAAAATTACTCTTGAGCAGAGACAGATGATGGCAGCATCATATACACAGAACATTCCCTTCAGAGCAAAATGAGGGGGCTGTTGTTTATCTACAATGGTCATAGAAACATGTAAAATATTCATAAAACTTCTCATATGTAATTAGCTCCATCCCTATCCAACTGGCTTCTCCTCGTTTCTCTCTCAGCCCTGGACATCCACAGCATTCAAGTAAGCAAACCCTGTTCCTGCCCCATTTCTCTGGATGAACTGGCTTCAGCGAAGCCTGGCACGGAGGCCCTTCTGAAATGACAAGTGGCTCCACAGGGCTGATCAGCCTGAGGGCAGCATGCCATGGGAGGCGGTCAGAGAGTCCGGACTCACTGGCATTGGGCTCCACTAACGATCTCTAAGGTCCTCTCAGGAACAGCACACGTTCCTGACTATTCAGACCTAGGTCATGGGAATGGGCCATCAGGCCAAATCATTCCCAACGGGCTCACTTCCCTCTCCATACAAGCCACTGCCTCACCGTCCTCTCTTCAGATATGAGTGGGAACTGCTGTGGGCCTGTCCAGGTGTTCACAGGTGGCCCAGGTACAATGCAAGGAGCCCCAGACAGGGACTGCATTGGCCAGGACTGGCAAGGAGCCCAGGCAGAGACTGTGCGAACAGAAATCTGGGCAAATCCACATAGACAGCAGCATCTGAATTGTTGCCAGAAAAGTGGACATATATTTCTTCCCAGCCCAGCAGTCATCCTCTGTCCATGATCATGGTATATGATCTGAATTCTTCAACACCACCAATCCAGTGAGTATGGAACGCAATTTCTTTCTGATCTCCCTTTGCACACACCCCATTGCTGCCTAACGTGGTGCCTTTCCTAGGATAATAGATTGCTGGGCTTCTTCGTTTCCTGTAAAAATTTGGTCATCATTTTTTGTCCATTTGTCAGTGAACTCTTTTGCATCTCATCTTTCAGTTTGTCATTTGTCTTTTCATTTTTGATGGTATTTACTTATTAATAAACAGTAGTTCATTTATTCTTTAATTAACAAATGTTTATTGACTACTTGCTACATCCCATCACTGTACTAAGCGTAGAGTAAATTCATTGCACTAAACAGTCAAAAGCCTGTGCCCTTAAAGAACTTACATTCTTTTGAGACTATACCAACAATTAAAAGACAGGGAAGTGGCCGGATGTGGTGGCTCACGCCTGTAATCCCAGCACTTTGGGAGGCTGAGACGGGCGGCTCACCTGGGGTCAGGAGTTCGAGACCATCCTGGCCAATATGGAGAAACCCCATCTCTACTGAAAAAAAAAAAATATAAAAAATTAGCCTATGTGGTGGTGGGCGCGTGTAATCCCAGCTACTCAGGAGGCTGAGACAGGAGAATCGCTGGTGTTTGCCAAGGAGTGGTCAAATTCTGGATATGTTTCCAAGGTAAAGACCATGGCTTTTGGTGAAAGAGATTGGATGCACTACTATATAAGATAAATAAACAAATCAAAGATGAGGCTGGATGTGGGTCCCCGTTTAGTTTTTTGTAATTGAGAATTTAACATTCTGAAGTTCTGTGGGGAGAGATGTCTTAATCTATGGCTTATTTTAATAGCTGCATCTCACTGATGATGCCTTGTGCGCGTGTGCTTGGTGACTCTCCGGCTCCTATTTGTTTTCCATCTGTGCTAATCCAGCACATCTAAATTGAAGAGTCTCCTCCAGAGATAATGGGCGATTCCTAATGCGGGAAGCCAAGGGTGGTCGTGAATTGAGACCAAGGCCGTCCGTGTGCCGAATGTCTACCGGTGCCCGTCCCAGCACCCTCTCCATTCTCTCACCAGGGGAATCGCTATGGCAACCTGCTTTCTGCCTTTGTCACTTAGCAACACGTCATCCCGGCTTCCTGACTGCACTCTTGGATTCTGTGCCCAAGGTGTCTTGGACACTAAGGTTTGATGCTCATCCAGGCTCCACTTGAAAGGGTGTGAGATGTAACATCTCATGACGAAAACCTTGACCCTGGGGAGCCAGGATCCACTGGATGAATTCATTTCTCTTCCATCCTTTGAGCAGAAGATTTTGATCCACAATTTATCAGCACCCTAATGGGCCCTAGGTGATTGGCATTCAGTTCCTGATGGTTGGGGCCATTTCAATAACTTGATTTACCAAGTATTTCCTGTTTCTGGAATTTTTTCTTAAATTATATCACTTGGACGAAAACCTTTGTTTTACCCCTGCTTTCTGGAAAGTACTTCAGCTAAAGATTTCACCTCCAATTTCCTAGACATAAAGTGGGAATGTCAGAATGTCAGACTCAGCATTTGCCTGCATGCTCAAAGACCTAGTCTATTGATCATATTGATTATATTGGCACTGGCCTTCGGTGCAGTGCCACCTGTTGGGTTCGGTTTCTATTTTGTGGCCTCCACTCTTGTTTTGGTCATTAGCTTCTTTATTCATTTTTGTAGGTAGAAATTTTGGGGGATTACATTTCTTTTGAGTGTTACCAATATATTGATCAAGTATGTTTTATTGATAATCAGTTAGGGTTATAGTGGGAATATCTTCTAAATTATCTAGTCTACCGTACTAATTGTGTGTCTTTAGTGAGTGATTAAATATTTGTGCTTTAATTTACTCAACTGTAAAATAAAGGCATTAATTACATTCACTTTCTAGTACTAGTTTGAGAATTAATTGTGTTTGTATATGTAAAGCCCTTAAACGGTGCTTAACATATAGTAAGAAATAAATAAGTACGAGCTATCCTTGTTGTCATTCTTATTACTGTTAAATATTCATGGAATGAATGATGGAGTAGATGGATATGGAGTCGACTTCATACTTGCAGTGACCAAAGATTTTCAGTGGAAGGGCTGTTAAGAAGTTTAATAGCAGCAGGAAGAAAAGGGAATGGTAAAAATGTGTTAAAAGGTATAAGTAATGTCGTGCAAAATGCTGCTCCTTTAAATATAACTAAAAATAGTTATAGTAACTGAATGAATTTAAGTAAGACAACCAAAGAATTAAAACAAAAAAAATAGAAGGTGCATCTGAACGCAAACTGTATTATTTAAAGATTCTTGGCAGTTCTTGCAAACATTTGATCTGGTATACATTAGGCTATCAAATAATCTCTTAAAAAAACTTTTAAGTTCAGAGGTATATGTGCAGTTTGTTACATAGGTAAACATGGGTCATGGGGTTCGCTGTACAGATTATTTCATCTCCCAGGTGTTGAGTATAAGACTCATTAGTTATTTTTCCTGAACTTCTCCCTCCTTCCACCTTCCACTGTCCAATAGGCTGCACTGTGTGTAAAGTTGTGCTAAGCACTAGCTCTGAACATTTCCAGGAAGAAATTTCTCTGGGGAAGATGTCTAAGTTTTCCTTTGGTAAGGATGGTGACAGTGGCTCCTGGAGACAAGGGTCTTTTTTCTGTCCATGGTTTAACTCCAACACTAGGAGTGGTCCCAAGCCCACAGCAGTTGTGCATGGCCCACAGCAGGTATTCATGGGTGATGTTGAATCAATGAACAAACTAATGAGGAAATCCCGTGAATTTGTGAGTGTCCTGAAATTTATTTATTGGTTTATTGGAACAAATTAGTACTGTGCTAATCCACCAGTGTACTGATATTTGGTCTCTTAAGGAACTCCCCAGCACTGTCTCTTACTCTCTCTGTTTCTCTCTCTGACTTTCTCTCTGCCCCTCTCTCTGCCCCCCTGTTTATCTTCGTTCCTCCCTCTCTCTTCCTCTTTCTCTGTCTCCCTCTCTCTCTGTCTCTTCATTTCTCTGTTTCTCTCTCCCTCTCTGTTTTTCTCTCTCTCTGACTCTCTTTCTTTCTCTCTCTTTCTCTGTCTCTTTTTCTCCCTTTCTCTGTTTCTGTGTCTGTCTCTCTCTCTTCATGTGGGTTTGTGAGCGATCCATTACCACGCAGCAGACATCGCTCCCTCCGACCTCATTCTATCTGGTCACTTCAGAAAGTTTCAGCACAATTCTGAGCCATCTGATCAAAGGACGTGGACTAGTTGATCAAATTACTTCTAATTTTATTCAATCTTGCTTCTCACGGATCGAGGGGCACTTTAGACAGAAATCTGAGTTATCACTGGATATTTAATTTCCTCCTGCCTACTGGTTATGAATTACAGTATTTGGTTTATTTCAAATCAAATGGGAAGCCTTGTTCCACTGACTGAATACAAGATTTTTACATTTGCATTTAACATAAAACTCTGATCAAGTATTAAGTTAGTAAAAACACATGTCAGGTGTTTTTTTTTAATTGTGCAGTCAAAATCATTTTCCTGATGATTTCATTTGCAACAACTTGTTTGCTATTCCACAGACTCTGCCTGTGTTTGAGCATGACAGGAATAGAGACGGCTGTAAGTCACAGAAGAACCAAGAAAGGCATCATCAACCTGAGCGTTTTCCACACAGAGGGCAAGTCCATAATCAAAATCCCCTGCCATCCTAATGGATTCATTCTTATCCAGTTTGCAGATAAACTTTATGACCACAACTTCCTGCTTATCTCTTCCATTGTAATTCTTTGTGCTATATTTATGAGTGACATTTGAATAGCTAAGGATTTTCTTTGAAATTATTTTTCCATTAAGATCAGCAATCACTTGCAAACTGAATTCATTAAAACTTATTTTGAAAGAGAGTGGTTATATTAATGCAAAAATAGTGACAAGAGTGGAATGTGATTGAACCTGAGTGCTTCTAGATTCCTTTGGAGAATTTTCAATAAAACTTATTTCAGTTAGTTTCAGATTCAAATTCAAACCTGAATTGAAATGCTAATCACTAATTTTACTTCTTCAAGGGTTAAAGTAATTACATGAAAAATATAGACAATCAACATGAAAGATTATTATCCTTTTGAGAAGGGCATAAAAGTGTATGCAATTTTATTTTCGTGACCCCTGTATTTCACAGATTTAATTTTTTATGTGAATAATAAAATTACGTAGGTATTTTGTTAAAATATGCCAATACTCCTTTTATTTATTTTGCTTTTTTTCTATTATTTTGGCTTAAGAAAGCAACACAAGCTTGTAGCTGGAATTACAAGAGATTATATTTTGTTAAAATACTCATCTATTTTGTTATTCATTGGTTAGGACATATAGATTGATTTCCTAGTGTTAATAAAACTTGGTTGACTATTTTATTAACATATTCACTTTTTTATGTACAGTATTTGGTATAATTTTAACTCATTGTTTTCAATAAGAGGAAGCACTTCATGTTTTTAAAAGTGTCCTTTAAAGAGTAATTAAATATATGATTGCTTCTAAATGGATTTCTGTGTGGACCCTACATGTTCTAAAATTTGAAACTTACTTATCTCTTTATAGGTAGTCATTTTTCAGAGGTAGTCAAGTTTGCTGAAATATCTCCAGGTCTCTAGAGCATATGGCTAAATTGTATCATATTTGTATGATAGAATTATATGATTTAGATAGTATATGAAAGAAATGCCTTGCTTTGGCAATGGGTTTTTCAGTTTTAGAAAACCCCAAATCTCTGTTCAATAGATGCAATTTATGAAATGTCATGGATGGGGTCATATGAGCAGTGACAAAAGCAAAGAATTCCTTTCACATGATCAGGAGGCTGCAAGGTTAATGTCTGACAGATACCACATGGAAGAGAGCTACTACGAAGTTCCTTTCAATCAATGAGATGTTATTATGAGCCATAGATCCAATTTCTTGTAATCAATGGGTGTTTTTACTACATTTACTTAGAGACATTCTGTCTAGAGACTTAGGATATTCTTCCCCAGGCTAAAGGTCATGGTTCCCTTTTTATTCAGATTCTGTCATAATGTCTGGTTTTACTCCCATTAAAATACACTTTTTTCTTTTCACAATTTTTTATCTAAAGATTTACTGAACACTATGACTTAAGAAATTCTTTGAATACCAACTATGTGCTAGGAAATGAACTAGGATGAGACATTAAAATTCCAAACTCTTGAAGACGTAACACAAGTTATGGAGAAACAAACATTCTTATCCAGCGTCATTCTATACCACAGTTTGATTTTTTTTTTTTCTCTGGAAATGAGTAATTCATTCTCCTGGGACAAGGGTGGGTGCAATCTATGGGAAGCCAGGAGACGTGGAGGGACACGAATACCTCAAGAGAAGGCAAACTTTGCCAGATTTTGTCAGGTTTAAAAATGGCAAAAACATCCCACACAGGGCACCCCTATGAATGATAGAAAAGCATACATTTTATTTATCGTGGTTTCCCTGGTCTGCAAGATTGATATCATTTAAGGTCTTCTGATAATGCATCATTGACTTTCCTTTGCCTAAGCTTCAAATACACAAAATAATCTTGAAGTTATTAATTTACTCTTTAAACTGTTTTTAAGCTATGACTTTGGACTGGATGTTATTATGAGTATTGGGGATACATCAATAATTATAGCTTTGGTCTTCACCTTGAAGGCAAACAGACAACTACAGTTACAGTTACATACAAAAGGATAAGTTGAATCTCCACTTGTCTTTATTGAAATACATAAAATGTACGTGAATGCACATCATACTATAATTCGATTAGGATATTTACATATAATAATAAAGCAGATTTTGTGTTTCTAGGTAAAATAAGAGGCATGTAACTCAGGAAATGAACTCTTAACAAGACTCCTTGGGTTTGCGCCACAGCTCCAAAACTTACCAGCTATTTCACCTTTATCATGTTACCTGATATTTTCTTTTCTTGAAATAGGGGGGATAATATTACCATATACCCCACTCTCCATACCACACAGACACACAGAGCCATAAAGACCACTGATGTAAACACATGGGTGATTTTGCCATCAAGAAGCTCTTTGTTAATTCCATTTATTTATTTATTTATTTATTTATTTATTTATTTATTTAGAGACAGAGTCTCTCTTTGTCACCCAGGCTGAGTGCAGGAGTGAGATCTAGGCTCACTGCAGCCTCTGCCTCCCGGGTTCACACGATTCTTGTTTCTCAGCCTCCCGAGTAGCTGGGACTACAGGCATGGGCCAATATGCCCGGCTGATTTTTGTAATTTAGTAGAGACAGGTTTTCACCATGTTGGCCAGGCTGGTCTTAAACTTCTGACCTCAGGTGGTCCACCTGCCTCAGCTTCCCAAAGTACTGGGATTACAAGCATGAGTCACCGCCCCGGGCTTGTTAATTCTTTTTAATGCAATGTATAATTACTATCAATTCCATTATTATCTTTAGCCTCTTGAAATGCATCAATATCTTTGCAAAAATCAAACGTAGAGACACTCTGCAGCTCCAGCATTATTAGCTATGACACGTGGGCATCAACACGGAAAACAAAAGAAAAAATATAAAACTAATTAGTTATAGCATCTGATCATGTAACGTGTAACAGCTATGATCAAAAATCAATGGCAAACTGAGAAACTCAGCCCACTGCCAATGGCACAGGAAGATCCTAAAAATAATTGTATCCTAAAGTGATGAAAATTATTATCTTAAATACTCTCCACTAGCAATGGGCAGCTGTAGTCGAACTATCCCGTCTTCCTTGGTTTTTCACAGACATTCTGTGAGGGTTTTGCTCATGTGAAACACTAATTCACGGAGTTACCGACATCTCATGCCCACACTCATGCATTGTCTTTAAATCTCCTCCAACTGCTGTTGAAGATTCATTTTGAAGTAGTTGCCTTTTCTCATCCCCAGAATGATGGTATCAAGATTATGTTTCCTATAAAATTTAAAGAGAGGAAATGCAAGGGACAATAGATTTTGCGGGTCTGAAAAGGAAAAACAAGTCTGGCATATCAAACTGAATTAAAATATGAAGGCACAGAAAAAAAATAAGTGGGGTTTGATGTATTCTATTGAAGAGTTATCAAAAAGGCATTATAAACATTTTCCCTAGATTATTCATTCGTAAAGCAAAACCAAGGCAACCTATCCATATGAGTTAGTTCTGACATTAGAATAATAAAGTAGAATATGTGGCAGATGTCACATCACAGGGACTGTGCACACCATTCCAATAAGAATACATTTGAATAGGTTTTGTTATGTGGGCCAGGGGAAGCCCTGAAAGGTTTGAAATAGAGGATTGACGCTCTCTCCTTCTTGCTCTCACTCACACTCTCTCTCTCTCTCTCTCTCTCTCTCTCTCTCTCTGTCTTTTTCTCTCTCTCCCCCCTCCCCTTCCTGGCCAGTGAGCTCTATGGCAATCTAGGAATTGGTAATTAGGGCCTGAAATGAGGTGGGAGTGGTGCATATCTGCTTTCCTGTGCATCATCCTTAAGGCATACGTGGAAGAAAAAAGTGGAAACAGCCGGTTTCCTTATTGAGTAAGTGAGTATTGGTGTGGCTGGGAAAGTTTAGACAAGTCAGTACCATCATCTGAACCCAAATTTGTCAAGTAATAAAATGCTAGTGTGGAATAGGTACATTTTAAGTCAAGAAGATATTTTGTCACCAGAACTAGGACTTGTGTTTCCCATGGAAGCAGCCATGAATTTTGGGGGTCCTGGGACAGTTTAGAGGACCCTAGAGATAACTGAGCTAAAGAGTTATCAAAAAGGCATTATAAACATTTTCCCAAGGAGATTTCATTGGATGTGTATCTTCCAGCATGCCATGTAAAACATTAATGAAAAATAACACAGAGATTTATCAGATATTGATAGTACAGTCTTAGCTGTTATTTCCCAAAAATATTTTCCTCACACCACCACTGCAATCCATTTAACAGAACAGACAAAAAATAGATATACTCTCCAATACTTTCAAGAATCATTGAATGTGTGTTTCTGTTTTTTGTTTTTTTTTTGACAGAGTCTTGCTCTGATGCCCAGGCTGGAGTGCAGTAGCATGATCTTGGCTCACTGTAACCTCCACCTCCCAGGTTCAAGTGATTCTCCTGCCTCAGCCTCCCAAGTAGCTGAAATTACAGGCACTCACCACCACGCCCAGCTAATTTTTGTATTTTTGCTATAGATGGGATTACACCATGTTGGCCAGGCTGGTCTGGAACTCCTGAGGTCAAGTAATCTGCCCGCCTTGGCCTCCCAAAACGCTGGCATTACAGGTTTAAGCTGCCACGCCTGACCAGTATCTTTGCTGGTCCTAAATTTTACCCCATGATCAATAGTTAGACCACTGTACTTTGAAGACTGCTTGATTTTGAAGGGGCAAAAATCAAGCAGGTGAGATTCAGTGCAGACTCAACTGCTGCAACCATTTTATTGTAATTTTTAAAGGTAACCAAGTGCTCATGTTAAAGGTTTTAATGAAAACGGTGAACGATACGAATGTCCAGTTGGAGGATGTTACTACATAAAGGGAAATGTAAGCACAAGTTGAATAGAAAGGTAGGCGAAGAATATGTGCTTTCAAAGATGAAGAGTCCCCTCAATGAACTCATCAGTGGAATGGACACAGCAAAGAGAAAATCAGTGAACTTGAAAATAGGTCAATACAAATCAGACCAATTAAAACAAAAATAATTAAAGAATGGTGTAAAAATACTAAGCATCCGAGGTCTGTGATGAAATATAAAGTGAGCTAAAGTACATTTGGAATCTAAAAAGAGAGAAAAAATGAAGTATAAGAAATATTTGTGGAGTTAATAGCCAATAATTTTTCAAAGATGATGGAAGACATCAAACCACAAAACCAAGAGGTAAAGTCCAACCCAAATAAATACAATACAACACAACACACACACACACACACACACACACACACAGAGAGAGAGAAATGATACTCAAACTGTTGAAAACGAAGAGTACAGATAACATTTAAGAAGCAGCCAAAAAATCACATGTGGAATTGAGAGAGAAGATTTGTAAATATAAGGATTTAATATATAACAATTAGAGCATACTTCTCATTAAAATTTATGCAATCGGAAAGAAAATGGCGTAACACCTCTGGAAGACTGAAGAGGAGATTCTCTAGATGGAATTCAATACCTCTGAATATGTTTTCAAATCCCATGATGGAATAAAGGTGCTTCCAGATGAAGAAAACCTGACAGAATTTGCCGGAGCATGTCTGTGCTACAAGTAAATTAAAGAAAGTTTTTTAGGCCGAAGAATTACGATCCTTTAAAGAACCAGAATTAAAACAATGAAAGTAAATACCCTGGAATTGATGAAAACAAAGATAAATGTAAAGGATACATATTTCTCCAAACGATAACTGACAGAGTTTATCAAATTATGGCTGTAGATCAAAGTCAGCCTACCACGTATTTTGTATAGCCAATTAGTAAATAATGCTGTTAGTTTGTTTTACATTTTTAGAGGAGGAGGAAGAGGAGTATGGAGGGTGTGAAAGAGGAAGGAAAGGAGAAGCAGAAGGAGGAGGGCGAGGAGAAAGAAGAAAAGAATGAGGAGGAGGAGAAGGAAAAGAACGGAGGAGGAGAAAAGAAGGGAGGAGAAGGAAGGAGAGGGGAAGGAGGAAGAGGAAGCAAAGGAGAAGGAGGAGGAGGAAGGGGAGGAGAAGGAGGAGAAGAGGGAGGAAAAGGAAGGAAGGGAGGAGAAGGAAGGAGAGGGGAAGGAGGAAGAGGAAGCAAAGGAGAAGGAGGAGGAGGAAGGGGAGGAGAAGGAGGAGAAGAGGGAGGAAAAGGAAGGAAGGGAGGAGAAGGAAGGAAAGGAGAAGGAGTAGGAAGAAGGAAAGGGGAAGAAGGAAAGGAGAAGGAGGAGAAGAAAGGGGAGAACAAGGAGCAGGAGGAAGGAGAGGCAAAGTAGGAGGAGAAGGAGGTGGAGGAGATATATGATTTACCCATCTTTATTGTCTTTCTACGTAATTACTATAAATTTTGAAAGTTCATATATATATGATTTGAAATAATCTTTATAGGCTAAATTATTATTGGTCTAATAATATCTATCAACGTGGGGCTTAGTATTTGACAATTGCAACAGTCAAAACTGCTAGGAATTATTTAACTTATATAGAATTCTAAATCTACTGAGGTAAGTTCATTACCTCAGTTCATCCTGGGCAAAAGCTACAGGAAGGTATGAGCTGTTGCCATATTCAGTTGAGAGGCGAGAAAACTGAAGCTTAAAAAAGACGTGTCTCAGTGAGTTGGTCAGGATTCTGCAGAGAAACAGCACCCTGTGCATGTGTGGCACGTGGTACAGGCCCTCCAGGTCTGAAGGTCTGAGAACCAGGAGCACCGGGGGCGGGAGAACAATGTCCTGGCTCAGACAGAGAGCACGCCAACGTACCTCCACCTCGCTGTTCTCTTAAGGCTCCAGGAGGATTGCATGAGACCCACTCCCATTGAGAAGGGCCATTTGTTTTACTGGGTCCACCAATTCAAATGCTAATTCACCTCAAGATATACATAGGCACAACCCCAAATAATGTTTAATCAGATATCTGGACACCCCGTGACCCAGTCAACTTGACACACAAGTTAACCATAACTATATGTAACTTCCTGGAGATCCTATAGCTGATGATGGTGAGACCAGACTCAAACCCACATCTACTCAGCCCCAGAGCCCCTAAACTCTCCACATCTCCCAACTCAAACCCACATCTACCCAGCCTCAGCACCCCTAACCTCTCCACAAATCCAAACTCAAACCCACATCTACCCAGTGCCCCTGAACTCTCCACATCTCCCAACTCAAACCCATATCTACCCAGTGCCCCTAAACTCTCCACATCTCCCAACTCAAACCCACATCTGCCCAACGCCCCTAAACTCTCCACATCTCCAAACTCAAACCCACATCTACCCAGTGCCCCTAAACTCTCCACATCTCCCAACTCAAACCCACATCTGCCCAACGCCCCTAAACTCTCCACATCTCCAAACTCAAACCCACATCTACCCAGTGCCCTTAAACTCACTACATCTCCCAACTCAAACTCACATCTACCCAGTGCCCCTAAACTCTCCACCTCTCCCGACTCAAACCCACATCTACCCAGTGCCCCTAAACTCTCCACATCTCCAAACTCAAACCCACATCTACCCAGCCCCAGTTAACAACTTACATATGTGTGTGTGCACACGGGTGTGTGTGTACATATTAAAAACCTAAGACCCAGATAAATTGTGATCACATATACACTGCCCTGATAATGTAGTCTCCATCAGATTTTTACTTGGACTGTCTTAGGCTTATTAACAATCATGATTAGTCAATAGTCACTTTTACTTTGTGTCTGTACAAAGACGATTTCCTTCTATCACCTACCTGGTGTCAAAGGACCAAAACTGTTGGGAGAGGTTTTGATCACTTCACCCAGGGTTGGGAGGGGCACCCACTCCGGGGTTAGGAAGGACGCCTGCTTCATCTTTGGAGTGAGTCAGTGCTCGTGCTGTTTCCGTCAAATGCCCCCAGGTTGGCCGTTCATTGGAATGGGCACATCTCTCTGTGCCCAGAAGACCTGTGGTGTTTGCTTCTTCTGTGTCCCCTCTCTTCTTCTGCAAATCTCTGTAAGAAACGCCTTATAAAAATTGTCCTGATTCTTTTTTTTTTTTTTTCGTGATGGAGTCTCGCTCTGTCACCCAGGTTGGAGTGTAGTGGCACAATCTCAGCTCACCACAACCTCCGCCTCCCGGATTCCAGCAATTCTCCTGCCTCAGCCTCCCAAGTAGCTGGGGCTACAGGTACATGCCACCAAGCCTGGCTAATTTTCACATTTTTTAGTAGAGACGGGGTTTCACCATATTGGCCAGGCTGGTCTCGAACTCTTGACCTCATGATCCACCTGCCTCGGCCTCCCAAAGTGCTGGGCTTACAGGTGTCATCAGCCACTGCACCCGGCCCTGATTTTTATATTTGCTCAAGGAACAGTTGAAAAGATGCTGAAGTATTTGACCTTGCTGACAATACAAAAGTAAAAAGACAATCTGACATTGGGATCACTACAGTAATGAAGACCCGAAGTTTCAGCTGATTTTTAAATCAGGGTTTTGTACCTCTGGTAACTCCTCTCAGTCATTTTAGCATTAGAGTCTCTGCGAGTAAATCCATAGCTGGTTACCAGGAGAAAGGCGCTCTGTCTCCTGTTACTTAAACTCTTATCGTGTCAGGAACTCGATTTGTCTCCAAATGTATTTTACTTCATGGGGGACACCTAAGGAATACTTGGTGAGCTTCCCAGGAGTCCACCATGAACATTTCAGTCTCCTGAATAATTTGCTGTGATTAATGTGCCCATAAAACGATCACAGTGTTTGGAAATATATTTCCATGTTTAGCTGTGACATTTTCTTCTTTAGCTTTTCTCTTTCTGTTTTCTATAATTTTGTAGCTATGAGATGAGAGACCATCTATAGTTTACTTTCCTTTTTCTTTATGATTTTGCAGATTTAAACTCTATTATTCTTTGACTTTAGCCTTCCTGGGAAATCTTCTCAACTTTTTCTTATGTGACAGCCCTTCTGGTTGTTTTGATTATTCCAATTATTTCTTTTCTCTTTTTTCTTTTTTTTTGAGATGGAGTCTCACTCTGTCTCCCAGGTTGGAGTGCAGTGGCACAATCTCGGCTCACCACAACCTCCGCCTCCCAGGTTCAAGCAATTCTCTGCCTCAGCCTCCCAAGCAGCTGGGATTAAAGGCATGCGCCACCGTGCCCAGCTAATTTTTGTATTTTTAGTAGAGACATGGTTTTGCCATCTTGGCCAGGCTGGTCTCGAGCTCCTGACCTCAAGTGATCCACCTGCCTTGGCCCCCTAAACTGTTGGGATTACAGGTATGAGCCACTACCCCCGGCCCATTATTTCTTTTTTTAACCATCTCGTGTTTTCTATGAACTGGCAAAATCATATAGCCCTAAATAGGCACGACCCCCAGGAAAACCTCAACTATTTATTCAACTCCAAATACATATCAGGGTCCACATGAGTTGGGGATGCAGTAATGAGAAAGAGAGAGAGGCTTTCTTCTTCGTGCAGATTATGCGGGTCAGAAATGCCCATTGTCCTGGAGACATGGAAGATGTCAAGGCTGTTTGTTCATGTGAAATGTGTGATGCCTTGGAATTCAGGGGACCTGTGGGATAAAGAGGGACTTCTATGACTGTAGCGCCATGATGGTACCATGGTGACCATCGTCTATCTCACTGCTACAGTGAGATAACCAAGGAAGAAGGGAAACTGTGTCATGTTCCCATTCTCTCAAGCACAGGAGTGATCGATTAGACATCGCTGAATGCCTTAGAATAAGCAGGGCTCATCTGCTCTGAAGAGGTTAGCTTTAAGTCACAGTACTCCCAAGCCACCGCTTCTCCTCTTGACCCTGGATGAGAAGTCTCACGTGTCTACACACAAGGCCTCACCTGGTCCTTTCTTTGTTGTCACTGCCTGGAGGGACCAGGGACAGGGAAGGACAGCTGCTCACTTCTCTGGTCCCCAAAGACGACAATCAGAGGCACGGGGGGCTCACTGCTGCCTATAGTCAGAGAGAGGAACAAAACAGGAGTCAGTGCTTCCTGCTCTCAGGAGCTGTGGGCTAGTGGAGAAGAGTGCCACAAAGAATTAAGGGAACAACTTCAAATCAATGCACCTTTCTGCTCTTCAGCTGGATTCCAAAGCCCACCTCCTCCACGAAGCTTGCTTTGATTTCTCTAATCACTCTATGCCACCTCTGAACCTTCTGATTCTTGCTTATTTCACCTTTAGAGAATGTACCATACTGTCTTAAATTCTTGTATTATGTTATTCTCGTGTTATGTCTGCCATTAGTCTAGAAGCGCTATTCTTATGTCTTCTATTCATCTAAAAGCTCATGGAGTATAGGAATCTGTATTACTCATTTTTTCATTTATTGCAGTATCTATTTAATGTGCTTTTGCAGTCAGGAACCTAATTATCTATGCAACTGTCTGTGTGACTATCTAGCTACCTATCTGTGTGTATACCCATCTAAGGAAGACATTTCTCTACATATATTTACTTACTGCAACTCGTCTTTTTTTTTTTTGAGACGGAGTCTTGCTCTGTCACCCAGGCTGGAGTGCAGTTGTGTGATCTCAGGTGACTGCAACCTCCTCCTCCCAGGTTCAAGCGATTCTCCTGCCTCAGCCTCCTGACTATCTGGGACTACAGGCATGTGCCACCACACACCTGGTTAATTTTTGTATTTTTAGTGGAGACAGGATTTCACCATGTTGGCCAGGTTGGTTTCGAACCCCTGACCTCAGGTGATCCGCCCTGATCCTAGCCCTCAGCCTCCCTAAGTGCTGGGATTACAGGCTGAACCACCACGCCCGGCCTATTTATTGCAACTTTTCTGATGATAGCTCTGTAATTTCCATTTTTAAGGCAAAGCTACACATCAGACTGTTATCAGCAGGAAACTTCCTAATCTTTTTTTCAAAGGCCGACAAATCACCATATTCAACTGTAAATATTTTTCATTAAATGTAGAGTTTTTATGATTTATTGATATAATTTTATTTAAAAATTATTTTACACTATTAATAGATGCAAATATTCATGATGTAGGCAGCGTAGAAAGGACAGGCAGAGACTCTGCACGCACTGCGTGGCTTAACGGATACAGAATTGGAAAAATGGAATTTCCTTTGTAGGCTTTTCCTTCTGTACCTGCTACTGTCTCTCCCCTGAATGAGAGTCCCAATTCCCACTCTTACGTTGGTTGTTCTACGGTTTTCTCCTTGAGTTTTACTGTGCACATCTATTTTCCAAAGCAATTCACCGTGTAGCTACTCACGTTCTTCATATCATATAATGAAATCACATTGGATAGGATCTTCGGGAATATTTTTGTCTGCTCTTGTTCTGATCGAGTGTCTATTGTTTTATTTTCTTCTTGATCTACTCACAGAAAAATTTGTGTTCAATATTTCATTATGTTAGACTTGTCTATTTTTATTAACAGTAGGTTGAGCCATATGTAGTTACTGTTCCTGGAGGTCAAAAGCATTGACTATCTCCAGTTTCATACAGTTAAGCACAATTCTCTTGTCAATTCTACATATTTCTGTTCCAAGGCTCTGTTAAAAGCCCAGGAGTCAATAACTGTTAGATTTTCTGAAGAACCGAAACTCTTATCATGTGAGAGCTCTTTTAACCCTAGCCGAGGTTCTGCCTTGAAGTCTCTTTTTCAGATATTAAAAAGGCCACACAATGCCCCTGGGCCCTTTCAGCAGAGGTGTTACTCCAGACCCCCGACCTCCTGCCTTCCCTTCTTGGGTTTCAGCCACCTCTGGTGACAACACACACATTGGCCTGCCCTCCACTTCTGGGGACCTGGCTTCACCTTCACTGTTTTATTTCTAGTTACACAGGTTCAGCACCTTGCATGGCTTTTTTCTTTTCTTTTCTTTTTTGAGATGGAGTCTCTCTCTGCCACCCTGGCTGGAGTGCAGTGGTGTGATCTTGGCTCGTTACAACCTCTGCCTCCCTGGTTCAAGCAATTCTCCTGCCTCAGCCTCATGAGTAGCTAGGATTACAGGTGTGTGCCACCACACCTGGCTAATATTTATATTTTTAGTAGAGACAAGGTGTCACTGTGTTGCTCAGTCTGGTCTCGAACTCCTGACCTTGGGTGATCCACCTGCCTCGGTATCCCAAAGTGCTGGGAGTACAGGCATGAGCCACTGCGTTGGCCCCGTGGCTTTCTGCTATCCTTTTGGATTTATTTAGTAAATTTTTTTTTCACTATTTATCCTATACTAATTTGGAAAGTAGCTGCTTTAGTTCTTATTTCATTTGTGTTTATCTGCATATTTCGGTTAGAAATTTGACACAAGGAAATTAAGAATGCTTCTACTCCATGACATCTTCCCAACCCGGAAAGAATTCACAGGGGGTGTGTTTTTCATCCTCGAGGAGCTTCTCGACCTTGAAGAACACATTGGCAATGTTTGTTTCAGTTCCCAAAACTGGAGCCTCTACCAGACGTGCCTCCTGCACCTCACACTCAGCTTCCAAGACGTCGCTTTTCCTACGTCGGAAACACGGAGTTTAGAAGTTCCTTTCATTAGGGGCTAGTGCCAGCAAAACCAGTTTTTTTGTTGTTTGTTTCATTGATTTCCTGAGAAGCCTTGATTTCTGCCCTCACTTCTGAAACACATTTTCTCACAGCTCACGGTCCCAAGCTGACATTTATTATTTCACCAACATATTGAAGATGCTCACTGGTTCACGGCCTCCATTATTGTCATTTGAAAACCAACTTCAGCACCAATTTATTTCATTTGTAGGTCATCTATCTATCCAGCTGTTTTTATGACATGTTGCTCTGCTTTGGTTATGGTATTCTTTAGTTTCTCTATGATGCAGTGGTTTTTTTTTTTTTTTTGTATATTTAAATTGGGGTCTTTTTGTAATTCCCGACTTTGAAGAGCAATTTCTTTTATCAATTTATACACACACACACCCTAACGCACACACAGACATTAGTGCTTTATGTTTTGTTTATTTTCTCTTTCTTTTCTTTTTATGACTCCAATTCTACGCATGATAATTTCTTTCAAACTAGAATTTTTGCCCTTAATTTCTCAGTGTTTTCCCAATGTCATCCCTCTATGTTGAATTTTGGATGTTTTTGTAATTTACTTCCAGTTTAAATATTCTCTCTTCAAATACATCTAATCTGTGGTTAAATTCATGCAATAATATTTTTATTTTTTTTTAAATGTATATATATTTTATTTGATACTTCACTTTTTTCAAATCTACCTGATGATTTTTGATAGACTCAGAGCCTTTGCTAATATTTAAGACTTTCCTTTCATTAAACATTTTAGCATCCATTTCGAATTCTGCCAGTGTTCCAATATTCGGAGGCTTTTCAGTTTTGATCCTGTTTTTTACTGTTCCTTCTGGCTCTTATTCCTAGTATGCTGTTTCTGTTTGGTTACCTCGATTATTAACTATGAATTTACACTGTTTATGGAAGTTTTTCTCTGAGAAGTGATTGAGGTTAAATGTGGAATCTCGTAGGGAAAATCGCAGTTGATTCTGCAGTTTCACTGTGCATCTTGCCAATTGTGTTTTCTGAATTGAATTTCCAGGTGAGTTTTCACTTTACCCACCCAGGTATGGAGAAGGCAGGCAGCAGACCCACACGCGGCTCCACTGTGCATGCGAGTTCTTGGCATGAGACAGCGACCTCTCCACCCAGTGATAAAATTGATTTACACACATTTCTTTCCTCCTTTCCCAGAGAGTGGTAAGTCTTAGTTCACCATGACTCTTACATGTGTTTCCCTGGGTTTCAGTTTATTATAAGGTGTCCTATGCGATGTATCATTTTTAGGGGCTGGTAGACTTAATCTCCTGTCTCTAGCTTCCTTCGAAGCTCTGAAAAAGGTTAAATTCACTTGGGTTTGGAAAATGTCTTCAGGGTAAAAGACAAGTCTGAGCTTTGTCCACGTCTTTCCCTTCTGTTTTTAGTCAGTGTTGACCTCTGCAGAATCCTCTTGGTATTACAAAAAATTATTGGTGCAATAAAAATAATATTAAAGTGTATTTTATTAATATCCTGTCCATTTAGTTTCCAGTTGGAGGGTTGGTTTCCATATTGAGTTGGCTGTGCAGCTGGAAACAGAATTCCTGCATTGCCACTGCCGCTGGTCATAGAGAAGGCTGTGAGGCACCTGCCCCACCCCTGTCGGGCTGAGGATTTATTCGCCAAGCTGCTGTGACTGTAGCCAGAAGAAGTTCAGCTTTCAGCCACCTTCAGGGATTGCTTGGCTGAAGAAAGTCAGCTGCTCCTGGACATACTCCATCAACTGCTTGCGGATTCAGGGGTAACCTAGGCCATCCAGCCTCTGCGTCTTGCAGGCTGTCCTGAAGCACTGGTGGAGAGGGCATCAGAAGCCAACTTTTCTCCTGCGATGTTGCTCCCTCCCAGCTTCTTCCCTTCCAGAACAGCTGTGCCCAGAGCACACCTGGGGAGCACAGTGCAGGCCAATCTCCGTATCAGAAAAGCTGCACACGCAGCCAGGGGCTGCACCTTTGTGAGACCCTCCACCACATTGGAAAACTCAAAAAACTTGGTGGCATCCGTTAATACCTCATTTTCTAGTTAAATAATGATAATAAAAAGATTTCTGCCTACTCTTTCCTCCAGTTCACAGCCAGAAAGTTTCTTCTTTATCTCACCCTTGGCTTGATTTACACCTACAATTTATAATTATGCAAAAATACTCATATTCTCACTCCATATTGGCTAAGGTATATTTTAAAAATCTTCGTTGCTTTCTTTGCATGAATTTGTTTTTATGGAAGGTTTTTTTTAGAAGGACACAACTTCTAACATGTGCTGTCACTCACTTCAGAGTCAGAATGGTAAGCTGTTTCATCCCCAACCAATTTCACTTATAAGAGAGATTGTCCCAGCTGAACATGGTGGCTCACACCTATAATCCCAGCATTTTGAGAGGCTGAGATGGGCTGATCACTTGAGACTAGGAGTTCGAGATCAGCCTGGCCAACATGGTGAAACTCTGTCTCTATTAAAAATATAAAAATTAGCTGGGCATTGTGGTGTGCACCTGTAATCCCAGCTACTCCCAGCTACTCCAGAGGCTTAAGTGGGAGGATGGCTTGAACCCCAGAGGTGGAAGTTTCAGTGAGCTGATATTGAACCACCGCACTCTAGCCTGGGTGACAGAGCAAGATTCCATGTCAAAAAAAAAAAAGAGTGATTGTGCTCACAATGCAATTCTCCACAAGACTGGGGCAGGAGGCTGTGGCCATCTGGGTCCCACTGTTGCCCCCACCCTTCCCCAGAAGCTGATTACCCCACCTAGCAAAATGACAACCTCCCTGCAATTGCAAAGACACCAACACATCCACTAATACTTCAGCACAATCAGCGACCGTTTTGCAAATAATCGAGCAGTATTTATTAATCCTGCACATGCCTCACACTACTCTTGAGACACCTTTGTAGTATCATCATTAATTAGGATAATCAAATTTCTCTTTTATCTTCATTCTGTGATTACTAAGCCATTTTGTCAGGCATACACAATTCATTCATTATTATGAAAAAATTTATTTCTTACAAACTTCAAACAACATCTTCCTTATCTTCAATAGCACATAGTCTATTAGGAAACAGACACCATTTTCCACACTGAATAAGTATAATTCAGAAGGACATTTCTAAATAATACCTCATCTGGTTTTATGTTCAGTCTATCCTATTTCAATGCTTCATTTGACTGGAATCTACAAAGTGATATAATTCATCTTTAAAGTTAGGATAATTTTCCTCTTCTCCTTTGGAAAGGCCTTTGGATGGATATATTCTTGTCTGAAAGTCACCTGGCACTTTTGAAAAACTCAGTGTTAGTTAAGTCTTAGTTAACATTACATACGCATATTTTTCTTATTAAGGAATTAGCGATAATGAGTGTGAATGATTAGACTAAAGGAAAAAACTGTCTCCGATAAGGAGATCCCTTTCACCTTATTTAAATTTTAATTATACAGTTAATTGCACTGTTTCAATATTTTATTGTGAAGCACCTATTTTTTTTTGTTTTTTTGTTTAATAAGGTTTAGTGCCTCTTAATTTGTGGACCCTGCGTGAGAATCACCCTGAGGAATTATTATTTTTTTATTTTTTATTTTTTTTTCAGACAGATTCTCACTCTGTCACCCAGGCTGGAGTGCAGTGGTACAATTTTGGCTCACTGCAAGCTCCGCCTCCTGGGTTCACGCCATTCTCCTGCCTCAGCCTCCCAAGTAGCTGGGACTACAGGCACCCGCCACCACGCTTGGCTAATTTTTTGTATTTTTAGTAGAGACGGGGTTTCACCGTGTTAGCCAGGGTGGTCTCGATCTCCTGACCTCGTGATCCACCCACCTCAGCCTCCCAAAGTGCTGGGATGACAGGCGTGAGCCACCGCGCCCAGCTGAGGGACTTATTTTTAATGGTGATTCTCGTTCCCAGCCTCAACTCAGTTGGAAATTTGTTGGACATTTTTCTAGTTTGCATTTAACATGCTTTGCATGCGATATTCTGCACATTAAAGTTCTGAAAACTATGAGTTTGGAGGTCAGGAGTCATGTAGTTCTAAAACTCACCTACTGTCCACTTCTTTGAATATGGAAAATTGCGTCATCTCTGCAGTCCTCAGTCCCATTGTCTACAGAATATGGACTGTACTGGGACCTACCATACAGTCTTGCTTTCTGTCCAGGCAGTTTTGTGCCTCAAAAGCTTTTTATTCCTAACTTGTGGTTTCCTTGGTAAGTGGAAGAAAAACTACTTGCTTTCAGTTGGCCCCATGTGCCAGGATGCATTCTGTGTTTTCTAAAAACTGGAATTCTAACGTCTTTCTTATTTATTGCCTCTTTGCAACTGAGATTACGTTGAGACCATCTGAACCAAGACGTGAGAAGGCCACAGCCTTAACCAGATTCAGCGTTTTTGTTCATTTGAGAAGTCTTTCTGGGTGTCTGTTACTTTCAGTCTTCTTGAGTCATATTCCTTAATATTGAAGGTCCAAGAGTATTCAGTATTTCCAACCCCGTCAGGCTCCTGCTGTCTGAACTTAGTTGCTGTTGATCTCTTTTTGAGATAATGGTTTTGCAATACTTTCTAGGAGAAACCAAATAATATCCAATGCACATAATCATGTTATTTCCAGCTGTTGGCTTATAACTACACTCTGGAATTGTGTGGTCCGTTTTCCTGGTCTATGCGGGAGTTGGTTTTATTACCTGTTTTGCATAACTTGAGCCGACAACTTTCTTGATTCCAATATCAGACGTTTTGTCATCCATTTCCTTTCGGGTAAGTTAATAGCACATGGTTTAGGTTTTCCATTATGTCAACACTCATCATGGTACAATTCTATATACTAGATAAGGGAATGCTAGGTATGTTCTCAGGTAAGTCCCCAAGCCTCAGGAGTTTACAGTAAGAGAAATGTGACTCTCCCTCAGCCGAAATTGAAAACACGGGCTCCTGGTTGCATGGGGTGACCCTTCTCTAAGGTGTGGTTCAGGTACTTGCCTTTCTATCTGTGGCCCTGTGTCCCTCATAACCAACTTTCCAGCTGCCCTGTGGAGCCTCATCACTAAATCAGCCAAGGGGTGACAAGTGTATCCAGAGGCTCATTGCTCCCCAAGCCTCTGGGCTGGGAAGTGGCGGAGCTCAGACCTCATTTCGATTTGTGTTCCATCTGGGAGAACAGCCACTAACGCCCACTTAGGCGTGTGCTGGGAGAGAAACGTGGTTCCCAGGTGCCTCTTCTCAGAAGAAACACTTTGATGCAAAAGAAAAGTCAAGAGATAGCTGGGCAGCTGTTTGTGCCAAGAGGCCTTCCAGAAGCTCTCCAAACGAAAAGGGATGACACAGCAAAATCTTGGAGCATGTCCTCGGTTGAATTCTTTTGTGAGTTATAATGGTATAAATCAACTGCAGAGTAAGTTTTCCAGAGGCCCAGGGGAAGACAGAACCTAAACAGCAAGTCGTCATTCAGTGCCTGTGAAATTAGGCTACGGTGTGAGGAAGGGAATGCAGAGATGTTGCCTCAAGAGACAGCATGGTGGTGTCCCTCCCTCCCCAGTTCACATATGGAAACCCTAAACCACAGTGCAATTATACCAAGAGGGGAGGCCTCTGGAAGGTGATCCGATCATGAGGGTTGAGCCCTCATAAATGGGATTAGTGCTCCCCTACGTGAGGAGCCAGTAAGAAGTGAGCAGGCTGGCCCGGGCACCACGGTGGCTCACACCTGTAATCCCAGCACTTTGGGAGGCCGAGGCAGGTGGATTGCCTGAGGTCAGGAATTCGAGACCAGTCTGGCCAGCATGGTGAAACCCCATCTCTACTATAAATATACAAAAGAAAAAAAAAATTAGCTGGGTGTGGTGACATATGCCTGTAATCCCAGCCTACTTGGGAGTCTGAGGCAGGGAAATTACTTGAACTAGGGAGGTGAAGGTTGCAGTGAGCTGAGATCTCGCCGCTGCACTCCAGCCTGAGTGACAGAGCAAGACTCTGTCTCAAAAAAAAAAAAAAAAAAGAAGTGAGCAGGCAGCCACTTGGAAGTGAACCTCGCCAGGACCCAACCACACTGGCTCCCTGACCTCAGGCTCCCAGCCTTCCGACTCCCAGCCTTCCGAGCTGGGAGAGATCCATGTGTGCTGTTTACAGGCCTCCCTGACACACGGAACATGGCACACATGCCAGTGTTTTAACAAATTCAAAGTGGTACTTTGCCATAGCAGCCGGAACTGACTAAGAGAGCTGTTCTGTAACCTGAGGTCCTAAAGCAGCCTTGACATGGGATTTCATTTCTGTGCATGTGCATCTTTTTTTTCTTTTTCTGGGAGAATTCCCAATGTTTTCTTTAGAAGCTCAAAATCTCAGTGAGTCTCTGTGTTAGGTATTTTGAATAAGAGGCAGCGGTGAAGGTTGTCTGTTGTAACTCACCCTGACTGAGTTCAGGTCTCGGTTCTGTTTCTCTCTGGTTGAGTGACTGCAAACAGGTTACTTTCCCTAAGTATCTCAGTTGGTATTTACAACTTAGAGTTAATACCTGCATCAGTTTCACATAGTGGCTGGGAGAATTAAATGGATCAATATGTGCTGTCCTCATAGCAAGGGCCAGCATATAGTATGCTCAGTAAATGTTAGCTATTATTACCAACAAAGGTAAACGTATCCATTTCACAGATGCCTGTATAAATGAGGAAAGAAATTAAAGATAAGAGGTTGCTGCCACTGAGAGAGAATAGAACAGAAGACACAGATGCAGAGGAGACAGTAAAGTGGCCTGCAATTTTGCAGAAGCCCTTCGTTGAAACATATTTGTGGCATTATGAAGTGAGTCTTTTTATAGCACCAGTTTTCCAGTAATTTGCATAACATTAACCATAATTATCACCGCTATTACTATTACAAGGACGATTATCGTTTGGCTCTCTTCTAAACTAAATGAGTATCTGTTCTAGGAGGGCCTGACAGTTCCGATTACTGAGTTAACAGCTGGACCCGAGTTTGAAATTCCAGCATATACAAAAATAACAAGGTGTTATTTTAACGTATGCTGCTTGGAGCTAATAGGTGGATGCTGTGTGGAGTCCAGTTTTCTTTGCTACATCAAAGAACTTATCACGCGTATTGTAAAAGCAAAAGCCGTGACAGGCACTGTCCTAAAGCACTTCTGTAGGAGAAATACCCGCACCTGTCTGTCCACCAGCAACAGGTGGTGACCAAAGGCATGAAATGTGGCTGGTGGGGCTGAAAACCTGGGTTTTTAATTGTATTTAATTTTAATTAATTTCGCTTAGATTTAAATGGCCATATATTGCCTGTGGATGCAGGATTTGCCAGCACAGCTGTGGTGCATGAACTCTGTGGCAGGAAGTTGACGCTGGAACAGTTTCCACGGAGCAAGGGAAGCTGAATGAGGGTCACAGAAGTGGGTTGTCATGCGAGGAAACTCACGCGGCGGGGGGGCGGGAGTCAGCTGGGAACGACCAAATGGTGTCCTGGTGAATCCAGGCTTCCTTCTTACGGACGTCCTCTGAAAATATCACCTTTCTCTGTCACATTTATAGGAGTATTTGGCTTGTATTTATTTGCTTTGATGGAATGGATTTAAAAATGCCAGTTACAAAAAATGAGACACCGTTATTGACAACTTGATAGAACTTATTTTTTTTTTGGAAGAGATGAAGTGTCGCTCTGTTGCCCAGGCTGCAGTACAGTGGCTTGATCTTGGCTCACTGCAACCTCCGCCTCACCGGGTTCAAACAATTCTCCTGCCTCAGCCTCCCAAGTAGCTGGGATTACAGGTACCTGCCACACGCAGCTAATTTCTCTTTTTGTATTTTAGTACAGACGGAGTTTCACCATCTTGCCCAGGCTGGTCTCAAACTTCTGAGCTCAGGCAATTCGCCTGCCTCAGCCTCCCAAAGTGCTGGGATGACAGGCGTGAGCCAACCGTGCCCGCCCGCAATTGTATGTTGTTTGTTTTAAAGACCTGACGTGTAATTGCAACTTGAGGGATTCGAAACACCTGAGAAATCCAACTGAGTCACTATTTGTCTCTTCAAAGCGATGTTGTTCTTCTGCAAATATTGTCAATAATATTATACTAAGGTGTGGCTTAGCCATCCATTTTAATCAGCCCCCTTTTACATACCCGAGGATGTTTCTGCCCTAATGACTTCATTTCCTAACTCTTCTGACTCTGGAAAAACACACATCTGCAGTTTCCTCACTAGAACAGGTTTCTTCAGATGTTGAGATGGTTTTGTTGGCTTTGGACTTTTTATTAAAGTCTCCTGAATTTCTTCCTCATGCCAAGATGAGCAACCACAGTGGAAGTCTTTTTAGCAAATTGAAAGGCAGATGAAGGAGAATGACTGTGATTCCTGGAGGAAATGTTTCCCCATGTGAACTGGGCCAGAGGGGGCTACAGAGGGCAGGGGGTACCTCCTGCTGGAAGTAAACTTGGGATTTGAACACATGTTCCAAGAGGAGTGGGGAACCCACGGCATCTGTCCAGCATGGGGCATCTTCCTTACGTTTCCCTGGAGGCTGTTGAGCTTGAACTGGCAGTGGGTCCTGCCTGCCCTGTGTGGGGCTTCTCCTCAGAGTGTGAAAACATGAGGAACCTTGATCCACTGAAGCTGCCTTTCGTGCCATGGGGGGATGAAAGAAGGACTGTCGGGGACTCTTGAGGGTGCTGTAGAAATGCTGGATCCCGGACGCTGAACGACACTGAAAGGAAATGAAGACAGGAACAATCTGAGCTTCAGAGCTGGCAGCCTGTAAACCACAGAGCAAGGATTTGAATATTTGGGTAAGCCAGGTCTACACATTACCTTCCACGTCTCTACCTCCTGAGAGGCTACTCTGAATTCATGGCCTCCTGCAAGCACCATTAGGAGTAACTGTGGCATCCCCCCCAGCTTTTTTTTTTTTTTTTTTTTTTTTGGGCTGAAAGCATCACCCTGTCAAACTCTAGAAATGTATTGTAAACAGTAGATGCGAGGCAGGAGCTGCTTTCTTCAGTGGAAAAACCCAGGCTTGCTTCTCCGTCTTCCACTCTATTCCTCTCCATCAAACTTCTGCGGTCTCCCCTGCCTTTCTTGTGCCCTTGAAATAACCCGCCACGGCAAGAGCAGCACCTGGTTCCTTTAGGAAATTGATTATTCTTTGATTTCACACTCTCTTAGCTTCCTCTCTAGTTAGTGTGACACTGGTTGAATATTCTTGCCTTCCTGGCTTTTTTGTTTCATAATTCTCATTTGCACCGAGTAACCATAGTGAGACATCTTTCAGTGATACTTGGAAGTCTTTTGCAACAAGCTCCTTTTGATAATATAATGCAAGGCAAATGACAACGAAAATGTCCTTATTTAAAGTGGGTATTTCTGCTTTTGGTATTTGGTACAAGAATTTGATGCCAGAATGAGAACAATACAATTACAAGGAAAATTGTTATTATGAATCATTGAATATTTAATGAGTTATGGAAATGAAACTGTCAAACACCAGAGCTGGGATGAGAAGCTGTGAAGGGAAATTGATAAAACCGGAAACCTGAAACGTTGCAATTCTGCTGAACGCCGCGGCAGCCGCACAGCCCCGGGTTTCTGCGGGTTCTCGCCCTTACCAGAGAAGCCACAGTGCATTGGGTTTGGTGACCTTGTTGGAAACAGCTTCGCTAAAGAGAGGAATAAGACCTTCCCTCTTATGGTTTTTGTTGGCCCTTCTTGTGAACTTGGGTTTGGTGTTCAAGCGTAACAGCAGGGAATTAATTTTTTGTTAATTTTTATTGCATCCTTTGCTACAATCAAACCTGCGTGAAGGGGCACTGACGTGATCCACCGCATCTCACGGCGCCTTCTCCTCCTTTCAGAGCCGGATGCCCCGCATCTTGCAGAAAGCATATTCTAAGTTCTTCATTTCTGATAATCCAACGTCCTTTCCTACATTCGATTGTGTAACTGGTGTTGGAGGGACTTCAGTTCTCTCAGAATTTCAGCCTGAGTCACCAAAGTTGAAGACAATGTGTAGCATTAATGTGCATCATTACCCTGGGAGTCTAAAGAGAATGAAATGCTTTCTGCTAAGAATTGGCCCTCATCTGTCTCCTGCCCAGATCAAATGATGACCAGGGGTCCCAGGAGCTGGAGGGGCTGTCTTTGTCGGTTCAGGTGCTATAAGAGAATACTGTAGATGGGGGAGTTACAAATCTAAATGTAGCCCTCCGAGTTCAGGATGCTGGACGTCCGAGATGAAGCCTCTGGTGGTTCCATGTCTGATCCGGGCCTGAGTCTCGGTTTGCCACCTTCTCACCTGACGGGGAGCAGGGAGGAAGTGCACTCTGTCCTGGTGTCCCTGCTTAGAAGGACACTGAGTCCATCACAGGGCGTCACCCCATGACCTCCTCACCTCCCAAAGGCCCCACCTCCTCATGCCGTCCCACTGGGGGTTGGGGTTCCAACACATGGATTTGGGGGGACACAGACCTGCAGTCCATGGCATTCGTCATCCAGTAATGAGTTGCCGGCTGAGGCAGAGTGTGCTTCTTCCCTTCCCTAGCGTCAGAGCCAAGTGAGGGGTCACCCAGCCAAAGATTCCAGGTGCCAGGTAGAAGGAGAGCCCGGAGCTGCCTCCCTGGCTGAAGGCAGCCGAGTTGCAGAAGCCCTTAGGGGTGTGAGTCTGGAGCCACGGACTCTCTATCCTTGCAGTGGAGCAGGAGGTGGGGGAGTTCTTGTGGACATGGAGGTGGGGGCAACTGGGACAGGGGACAATAGGTGGGGTCTCCTGCTGCTCCTGGTGCTTTAGGATGCAGGATTCTGGGGGAGCTGTGGGTGCTGCAGCCGGCCATGGGGCTGGTCTCGGCTTGGCTCTCTTTCCCTGTGGAGCAAGGGGGCTGGTAGAGGCTTCCCAGCAAGTCATAGTAAGTAGTTGAGGGGCAGATGCCCACAGAGTTCTTAAAAGCGACTTCCACTCAGTGAGGCCTGCTGTGCGAGGTCCCCAGGGTCTTGAGAAGAGCCTGCCTCATTCCCAGTGCGTGAGCCTGGGCGTGGGTCTCAGATGGGGTTGGGCACTGGTCTGGTGGACTCTGATCTCCAGGAGGGCCCAGGATCTTCCTCTCAGGTGTCAGGTACTACACCACAGTCCAGCCTGGGCACCCGCTGTAGGAAGTGGTTCTCATTCCTGTCCCTGTGGGCGGGTGGGGCTGTAGCTATTTTAACAGGTAGAGAAGAGTGGGAGTGAGCTATGGGACTCTGGAGGCTGTCACGAAGGCAGTACAGTATCCACTCTTGCTACCAGGCAGCTCTTACTTGGAGCTCAGATCCCCCCACCTGCAGAAGGAGTCTGAGGACCTCCAGGCCCCAGCTGTAGAGAAGCCCAGCCCCACGGAGAGGCCACAGGAAGCATGGGGAATCATTCCCATCTTGAAGCTCCCCCAGCCCAGACGCTGAGCCTGGGAGTGATGAAGGCTGCAGGGACCCCAACTCTGCATTGAAGTCACCCTCAGTCACTGAGTCTTCCCAGCGGAGGTCCAAGACAAAGCGGAGACCACTCTCACTGTGCCCGTCCTGATGCCTCCCTTGCCACGTGGACACCTGGACACCAATGCCTGCCCTCAGGTCATGAGGTCTGGGGGAGCTCCTTGCAGAGCTAGAGTCACCTTGTTAACGCCTTTACTCCATTTCTGCTAAGCACCCTCCTCTCCTCCCTGACTTGGAGGAATTAAAGCAGCAACAGAAAACCGTAAAGCTGGGAGTGAAAGAGCAGTGCAAACCAGGAGCACACCTCCCCCTCCGCGGGTCTTCAACAGATTCGGAGCTGAACCGGGGATGAGAGGGTAGGGGAAACTGGAGATGCTTTGGCTGGCTTTGAGAATGATATTTCAAATGATTGAAATTACTAAAGTAGGACTCACATTTTTACTGAAAGCTGATCAGAAAGCTGTAAGTTTTATCCCAGATGAACTGAGGGAACAGGAAGAGAAGATACAAAAAGCCACTTTGCCAACAGGCTACTTTCTGAATACATCCCGCGGAATTCACAGGACTGGATACACTTCAGGCGGTTTTACTTTCCTAGTGTGTTAATTACTTTTATCAGTGAGGTTAGCCCAGGTTCTGATACATTCACATACCAACCCCTACATCTTAGTGGATTAAAGAACTGAGCTTTATTTTTCATCCCTACTGCAAATGCACGGCAAGCTAGCTGGGGGCTCTGTTGATTGGAGTTTCTCAAGAACCCAAGCTGTCAGTGCAGCTACCACCTTAGACGCTGAAGGTCACTTTGCCAGAAGGAAGTAGAACTCTGGAGGGCTTCACAACAGCAACTAAATGCTTCATGCTCAAAATGACATGCAATTATTTCTGCTCACAGTTTGTTAGGTAAGATTAATCACGTGGCACCTCCCAATCGCGGGATCAGAGAGTGCATTTATGGCATGGCCAGGAAGACCAAAATTTATAAATACTTGGTGAGCCACAGTGGCCACCATAGCTATTCTAGGTTGGAGAGATACAGCAAAAATAAAGAAAGCGTATTTTGTGGTGATTCTGAGCAAAGTGGTGAGGTTTAAATGGAAAAGAGGAATTACAATTGTTTTAAATGCTAAAATAAGAAAGTTGGAACCTGGAAGAATACCCAGGGAGTTGCAGTGATTCAGGAAAATCAAAAACACACTGAAGAAAAGGAGTAAGAGTTGACATCAGTCCTGGGGGCAAAGCGAGGACGGGGAGGAGGGGACAAAGGAGAGGGATAGACTTAAAATCTATTACTGGTACAAAGTTATCTGTGATTATTGATACCTTTGCATATCCACTGTTAGAATAATTTATTTTATTTAAAAAACATAGCTCAATACATTGTCATGATAGTGGGGAAATATCAGTTGAATTCTTTTGACACATTCTCCTAACGGTGAAAGACTATGTGTCTATACAATGGAAGATCAGGTTTTGGGTGTGATATTTTTATTTAGAGCACAGTTAGCGTCTCCTTATGCAAATGGGACTGAATCTATGGTGCATTCGTTGTGAGGAGTCAAGTTCATTACTTTTTAAATGTATATTTTTTAGCAAGATCACTTCTTCAAGAAAATCTAGCCACAGAAAAGCAGAAGACTCGGCAAAGAACTCACCTGGATAAGGTGTGGATGCGAGTGTCACCTGGATAAGGTGTGGATGCGAGTGTCACCTGGATGAGGTGTGGATGCGGGTGTCACCTGGATGAGGTGTGGATGCGAGTGTGGCCTGGATGAGGTGTGGATGCGAGTGTGGCCTGGATGAGGTGTGGATGCGAGTGTGGCCTGAATGAGGTGTGGATGTGAGTGTCGCCTGGATGACGTGTGGATGTGAGTGTCGCCTGGATGAGGTGTGCATGCGAGTGTCCCCTGGATGAGGTGTGGATGCGAGTGTCACCTGGATGAGGTGTGGATGCGAGTGTCACCTGGATGAGGTGTGCATGTGAGTGTCACCTGGATGAGGTGTGGTTGTGGGTGTCACCTGGATGAGGTGGGCATGGGTGTCACCTGGATAAGGTGTGGGCATGGGTGTCACCTGGATAAGGTGTGGGTGTGGGTGTCACCTGGATAAGGTGTGGATGCGGGTGTCACCTGGATAAGGTGTGGATGCGAGTGTCACCTGGATAAGGTGGGCGTGGGTGTCACCTGGATAAGGTGTGGATGCGAGTGTCACCTGGATAAGGTGTGGATGCGAGTGTCACCTGGATAAGGTGGGCGTGGGTGTCACCTGGATAAGGTGTGGATGCGAGTGTCACCTGGATGAGGTGTGCATGTGAGTGTCACCTGGATGAGGTGTGCATGTGAGTGTCACCTGGATGAGGTGTGCATGTGAGTGTCACCTGGATAAGGTGGGCGTGGGTGTCGCCTGGATAAGGTGTGGGTGTGGGTGTTGGGGAGTGTGAGCAGGGGTTCTGCAACCCCCTTTAGTGCTAATTCTGCCTCCAGAGTCCCCCGGGACTTGGGCATCCTGGGCAGATCCCTAGAGGTCAGGTTGAAAATTGTCAGACACCTTTTATAAAGGGAAAAGCTGATGCTAAGAAATATTAAGTATTTTACTCAAGGCCAGACAGGTAATTAGTGGCTGATCTCAGACTATTGATTTCCAGCCCGGGGATTTTTTTTTCCCTAATCAAATATTAATAATAACTAGAGAATTGTTCTTTACTTTTCTATCATGATTATACCTAAGCAAAGATTTTTCCTTTGGCCCCTTTGACATAGTTAAATAACTAATGACTTAATTCCAGACGTGAAATCTTGGGGAGCGTTCTTGGTGTCTCTAGCGGCTTCCTGGCACTCACCAGCGATTTCTCCAGGCAGCTTTTGATGTGTTCTGGCTTCGTTACCTCTGTGCTATCTGCTGCTTTGATGAAAGGGCCACGGAGAGTGACTTAGCACATTTTCTGACAGAGCTGGAGATTTCTTTTCCAACACCTTCCTAGTACATTCTGCTTCTCCGATTATGCCAGCTCCTTTATTCAGGCATCCATTCTTGTCATGCCCAATCAGTGGAATTTCTCAATCAATGTTAGCAGGCTCACATCATTCGTTTCCATTGTGAGACCGTCTCCTGATTTCCATACTCATCTTCCCCCCACAGTGCTGAATGTTTCATGCATCGTCCACGGCTCTGTCCTGGGACACGACATGCAGTCCATTCTATTCTGCAGATCATCCTTCTGGAAACTTCTCAGAGCCTCATTTGCAGCTTTGTCCTCTGTTGAAATGAATTCTGCTTTTCTGATAACTTTGAAACACTTACAATAAGCAGTCATCATTGATCTTCCTCAAAATAAATTTTCTATATGGATTTTTTTGACTGTGCTCTCCTTGAGATGTAATTATTCGATTGACTACATGAATAGACTTTACCAATGGCAGTCAAGAGTTTCTGAAGAACTCTATTCGAACTTTAGGAAGGTACAGTTGATGGCCAAGACAGTCATATATTTTCCCTGATCTCAACCCTGTGCCTTCTTTGATGAGCCCTTAACGTTCTCAGACACTGGGCAACATTAAATCCCTGAATGTAAAAATTACCTCAGGCCTGTTCTAGTGGTTTAGTGGAGGTGAACTTACGATCCAGAACCTGATACTTTTGTCTAAGGACAGCAGCCCCCATGGCCTAGGAGAACCAAAGCACTCTGTTTTCGTGAACTGCTAGAAGGCACTTCTAAGTCAAGTGATGCCATGTTGGTGCCATGAGGGCAAATTTAATGAGAAATTCTATCCTGTTGACTCTTTCAACAACCTTTGGTGTTTTAAAGGTCATTTGTATTCTGTGTTCTGGTAGAATTATCAGATCATTCCCACATGACGGACAGGTAAAACCCTTCTGCCAACAATGCATATAATACATCAGGGTACCTTTTCCTTTACCTGTTGGCCATGTATATGTCCTCTTTAGAGAAATGTCTATTCAAGCTCTTTGCCCGTTTTCAAGTCCAGTTTGTTATCATTATTATTATGTTGCTATTGAGTTTTAGGAGACTCTTGTATGTTTGGATACTAGGTGACTGGATATCAAGCTCTTCAAAGCTGACAGACTGAGCGAACTCCTCCCAGTACCCACCGTTCCTAAGGAAACCTCCGCCCCTGGCAACCACCATGATTCAAGCACCAGACAAAAGACCTAAGAGCGGGCATCACTAACTCGTGTTCAGCCCCAGAGTGTGATCTGTGATGAGCTGCGCTTCATCCAGCAAGTGTTTAAGCTCTGCCATAGCTGGTACGCATCTGCACGTGTAAGGTTAAGCTGAAAAGCATACAGGATAGTTTAACTCATGCCCCAAATCTTAATTATTAATATATTTAATATTCTAGTTAATACTGAATTACCCAGAGCAGTGTCTCACTTCATCAACCTGCATGTGGAGATGAAAGCGTCCTTAATCATTAACTTCAATGTCTAGATTTGAATTTTTAAGGACTTTTTTTGGTAGCAGCACATTTCTCCTCCTCCTCCTCCTCCTCCTCCTCCTCCTCCTCTTCTTCTTCTTCTTCTTCTTCTTCTTCTTCCTCCTCCTCCTCTTCCCCTTCCACATGAAAACTCAAGTAGAAGCTGGAGACGTAAGGCCAGGACATCTGACACTGATTGGTTAAAAGCAGAGATTGGGCTCAGAGTCCTGTGGCCATCACCTCCTCACCATGTTCCACCCTTTTCTGCAGCAATTCCTAAGGTACTCTGAGAACTTTCACGTGCCCAGGAAACCAGTTTCCAAAATCTTTGCTCTCCATCACCAACTGCTTAGGTGACTTAATGTGTGCCTGCAGTGAATCATGATTAAACCATGAGACTCTTGGAATAAAGCAGAAGACAGCAATTCCAATCTCCTTCTCTCATGTGTGCTACAAAATTTTGGGCTACATTACTCTTAACAAGCATATGTAGCACCTGCTGTGTATGAGAAGGAGGGTCAGGGCTGTGGACACAATGTGAACAGGAGAGACACAGTCCCTGTTCTCAGAGGTCTTATAGTCCAGTGGAAAATTAGTGTGATATGAGGCAAATCCATTTAAAAATGTCATTTTTAAATGAGTGTTATGAAGGAATAAAATTAGGGGTAAAAATAAAACCACAGTCTAAGGGGTTAGGAAAAGTCAGGACATGAAAGCTAAACAGAGACTCTCAGGAAGGGAAAGAGCTGGTCTTGGGGGTGTGGGGAGGATGGGCCTGGGGTGAGGGGGCCTCTCAGAGGAGACCAAGCACTGGTGCCATGAGAGGAAGGAGCGCTGCTGTGTTTGAGAAGCTGTGGGAGTGTCCTGATTGCGGTTGTGATTTGCATTTCCCTGACGGTGAGTGACGTTGAGCAGCTTTTCTTATGCCTGCTGGACATGCGTACATCTTCTCTGGAGAAATGTCTGTTCAGGCTATTTGCCCATTTTCAAGTAAGATGATGACGATGATGATGACAATGACGATGATGATGACGATGATGATGATGATGATGACGATGATGATGATGATGATGACGACGATGATGATGATGATGATTCTGCTATTGAGTTTTAGGAGATCCTCGTGTGTTTGGACATTAACCCCTTATCAGCTGTATGGTTTGCAGATATTTTCTGCCATTTCGTAGGTTGGCTTTTCAGTCTATGAATTGTTTTCTCTGCTGTGCAGACACTTTGTAGTTTGATGTAGTTTTACTTTGCTTTTATATTTGCTTTTGTTGCCTGTGCTTTTGGTATCATATTCCAGAAATTGTGAAGACCAATGTCATGAAGCTTTTCTCCTATGTTTTTCTAGGAACTATGGCTATTATCAGAAAACAAAAGATGACAAGTGTCAATGAGGATGCAGAGAAGGAACCCTTGTGCACACGGTGACTCAGCCACTGTGGAAAACGGTAACGCAGTGCCTCAAAAAATTAAAAATAGAACTATTATATGATTCAGCAATCTCACTTCATTTCTGGGAGTGTATCCAGAAGAACTGAAGTCAGGATCTTGAAGAAATATCTGTTCTTCCATATTTATTGGAGCATTATCCATAATAGCCAAGATATGGAAACAGCTTCAGTGTCCATTGGTGGATGAAGAAAATGCTGTGTGTGTGTGTGTGTGTGTGTGTGTGTGTGTGGTGTATGGAATGGAATATTATTCAGCTTCAAAAAAGAAGGGAATCCTGCCATGTGGGACAACATGGATGAACCTGCGGGGTGTGACTCAGCAATACATAGAAAGACAAATACTGCATAATCTCACTTCTATGAGGTTTCTAAAGATGTTAGATTCAGAGAGTAGCATGGTGCTTGGCAGTGACTGAGGGGAGGTGGACTGAGGCATTTCTGTTCAAAGGTATAAAGTTTCAGGAATAGAAAATGCATAAGTTCCAGAGATCTGCTGTGCACCACGTCTGCAGCTAATACTACTGTGCACTTAAAAACCTGTTAATAGGGGAGACTTCATGTTTAGTGTTCTTACCAGAACAAAAGAAGGAGGATAAGGAAGGAGACAGGGGAGGGACGATGGAAAGAGGGAGGGGGAGGGGAGGAGGAGGAGGAGGAAAAGGGGAGAAAGAGGAGGAAGAGGGGAGGAGATAGGCAGTGTGTGTGGAGCTTCCTGAATAAAGAGTGCGGGATTGAAGATAAATTTGCAGAAACTCACAAGGAGGGAGTCTCAGGCAGCCAGAATGGAAACGTTTCAGGTATGGGAATGTCGCTGTTTAATGTTTTTTTTTTTTTTTTTTTTTTTTT